>NC_082693.1:45338989-45670864 GCF_949987515.2 Delphinus delphis | reverse complement strand
AGTTTATTATCTCTTCACACATCCCTACCTTCACCCTCCCTAATCTCTCTGCCTCTGTTCCTAATCTGGATAACGTATATTACAAGAGAACTGTAAGGACTGATTTTAGGATGACACATAGAAAATGTATAGAGCATCTGACCGACTCATTGAAAAAATCCTTCCACAGACATAAGAATTGCTAAAAGAAAAATACAAAACAAAAAGATCTCCTTCCAAGACAAGACACAAGGAGGAGGCACAGATAATAGAATTAATTGGTGACTGCAAGATAAGAAGAACTAGTTGATGGGAGAGAGCCTTCTGGCTTCAGCAACTGAGTGAGCAAAGATGCCTTGAATGGAGGTGGGCAAGGACAAGTAGAGGCTATGAGGAAGGGTGACAATGGATTTAACTTGGGATGGTCATGGATTGAGTTTTGGATATCGCTATAGTCTGAACGTTTGTGTGCCCCACCCCCAAATTCATATGTTCAAATCCCAGGTTTATGGCATTAGGAGATGGAGCCTTTGGGAGGTAATTAGGTCATGAGGGCAGAACCCTCCTGATTTAGATTAGTGCTCTTATGAAAGACACCCCCACAGAGCTCCCTAGGCCCTTCTGCCATGTGAGGACACAGAGAAAAGAAACTGAAGAGGAACCAGGAAGTGGGTTCTCACCAGAACCCGACAATGCTGGCACCCTGATCTTGGACTTCCAGCCTCCAGACTGTGAGTAATAAATTGCTACTGTTTATAAGCCACCCGGTCTACAGTATTTTGTTACAGCCGCCCAAACAGACTAAAACAGACAGGTTGGGTTTGGGCTTTATGATTCTCTAATCAGCCCCCCAAATAGACAGTGGTCTCTAAACAAATGTTTCAAGTATGTGCATGTCCTTAAACTAATCTGCAATAAAACCCTTTTATAAAGCAAAGAATCATTTGATAAAGCAACTCCTTGACATATCTATTTTGTGAATTCCAGCTACAGTATATCAGGTTTTCCAAGAAAAACACATCTGCACATAGGCTTATTATGGTCATTAAGAATAGATTTTCTAGTTCATTGCTCCACGAATGATGGCTGCCAATTCTGAAACCTGAGTTGTACATCACAACTTCTATTTAATCCTGTTTATCATTTCAAAATTAAGTTGTTGTCTTTGTTCAAAAGGAAACAATTTGGTATTTAAGAAGCACTTTTCAAGTCACGTATGAGTTTCTCAGAAATTATCATATTTAGCACCATGGCTTTTAACTTTGGCCATAGTTTTCAAGAAGTTTTCCCTCCATCCAAAACCTCATCCCCTCCCTTCACCCTATGCCACCCTCACTCTCACCCATCCTCCACCACCACCACCCCCCACGCACACACATCGAATTTTAAGACTCTTGAAAGATTTAGGAGTTCTTACTTCAGAGGTACTACCACCATAATATATCAAACATATTAAAACAAGTCATGCAAATTACTTAAAACTCTACTGGTTGAGTTGTGGTAGACTACTTGATATAACGTTATGTTCTAAAGATAGTTAAATTAAGGAGTTAGTGTTTTTTGAGCACAAGCCACCCATTCTCCTTGCTTGGCCCTGCAATAAAACTTTCTCTGCTCCAAAAAAAAAAAAGATATTGAAATTAAGTATTAATTAATTTCAATTTTGTAGAATTGGGTTTTTTTTTAATTTTGGAGAAAAGAAATTTAGAATTTCAAACGTTGTAGGCCCTTGAAAAGCTTGTAGTCCATTAAGTACTTTTTCAATAGCCAATGAATAAAATAGTCCCAACAACAAATCCCCACTCAAAGAAAAAGATAAAACATTAGCACTTTCAGAATATTTTTGCTGATCTTTTCCCCTTCGCACATAAAGCATCTGTATTATTTTAATTGTTTCTTATCTTGGGCTCTTTTGTCCTCATGCAGTAGTTGGCATGGAACACCACAATGATTGGGAATTGATTACCTCAACTGTCCTGGAGATGAGGGTTCCACCTCTTCCTGCCATGAGATTCTCTAATGCACTCAGATGTGGTGTGAAGTGAGAGCACACCTGGCCGGCCTTGGGCACCTCCGTCCTGTTATAAGACCTCTCAGCAAACCCCTGCAGGGCCTTCTAAATGATCCAACTGAGCTCTAAGGTAGAGCTTGGTCTTCCATGGGATTTCACTCCAATTACTATGAATTTTGAAAAATATTCACAGGAAAGGTGCTACCAAAAGCAAAACGTGATTATTTAAAAGATTTATCTCTCCAAATTATCAAATATGCACATATGCCATAAGTATTTGCCTTGGCAGAAATCAGTAGCAGAAACATGTTGAAAAATAAGTTCCTTTATGTTCGTAACTGATTTCAGAAGCTACTTTGTTAGATTCCTCCCAAAGCTGAAAAGCCAAGAATGAGAAGAACCATGAGTTGCTCCCTCTGTTTCTCTTTCCCTGCCAAGTGCAGTCACTCTGCTAACCCAGGTCACACTTTTGAAAAAAGAGAACAGGAGTGAAGCAGGGAAGAGGGATAAATGGAAGTGGCTGAAAGCTGTGCAAAGACTGCATTTCTCTCCTACACCCCAACACTCAAACCTACATTCTTCTCTGTGAAGACAATCTGAGTTAAGACAGAAGGAGACAACGGCCTATTTAGCCAATAATTTGACAATATTCTCTGGACACCCTTTTTCTGTAATTAGACAGCCACTTTCTTTTGACAACAAAAGAAAAGTAGTCCTTATAATATTAATTTCTCAAATAGCAAGGTTGTGTTGAATTTAATGTGCTCATTTAAACTGTGCATTTCACTCCACCAGAGACAGTGTTAGAGAATTGATTTAAAAAAAAAAAACAAAACTGCAGCACATGATAATTGCAATTTATTGATGGTATTAATGATTTCAGTTCCCGTTTTGTCATTTGGTATACAGTTTTAAAGGCTTGAGAACTTAAATGTAAAAGGGGGAAATTGATTTTAAAATAAAGCTAGTTATTTATTTTGACAAAAGATGAAATCAAAGGGGTTTTTTTTCCTTATCTATGAATAGAAATTCTGTGTAATGTTATAGCTAATAGAGTATTGATTTTCCCCTTTTCCACTTTTTCAATGTGCTTTGGAGCTGCCTTTTATGGATTTTAAATATACAGGTTTTGCGTTACATTTGGGAAAACATGCATATACAGAAAATATATTTTCCCAAATGGATCTAGGTGTTTCAGTTGTCAGAAATCTACTTCACACTCATTAGTCTAGCATTGGACCAACTGTGACACCTATAAGAAAAATAAGTTGAAATCGGATCATTCAGCAATAACTGCTCAATGAAAAAGATTGACTGCAAACCAGGAAAAATTTCAACCTGATTTTTAATTAAAGGCAAAAAAAAATGTGGATATGATCACAAATACTTATACTTCCTGTGATGGTTTTCCTTCTTCTCTCCACACTCCCCCTGCCACAGTCATATTATTTGCACACTGAAAAATAATTAGTTTTGGTAGCAGGGCTGGCAGGCCTGAAACTGGAATCTTCAGTCTTCTTACCAATTCCATCTCTGAAGACAAAAATGTGAGATGAAAAAAAAAAAAAAAACCCAAATTGAAGAAAAGGAGAAACTGTTACATATTTGAATGAGATTTTGTAACATACAAAAGCCAGGTGTGGCAACAAAAAGAATAAAATACCTAGGAATAAACCTACCTAAGGAGGCAAAAGACCTGTACTCAGAAAATTATGAGATAACGATGAAAGAAATAAAAGATGACACAAACAGATGGAGAGATATACCATGTTCTTGGATTGGAAGAATCAATATTCTCAAAATGACTATACTACACAAAGCAATCTACAGATTCAATGCAATCTCTATCAAATTACCAATGGCATTTTCCACAGAATTAGAACAAAAATTTTTACAATTTGTATGGAAACACAAAAGACCCTGACTAGCCAAAGCAATCTTGAGAAAGAAAAACAGAACTAGAGGAATCAGGCTCCCTGACTTAAGACTATACTACAAAGCTACAGTCATCAAAATGGTATGGTACTGGCATAAAAACAGAAATATGGATCAACGGAACAAAGATAAACTCACACACCTATGGTCACCTAATCTATGACAAAGGAGGCAAGAATATACAATGGAGAAAAGACAGTCTCTTCAATAAGTGGTGCTGGGAAAACTGGACAGCTACATGTAAAAGAATGAAATTAGAACATCCCCTAACACCATACAAAAAATAAATTCAAAATGGATTAAAGACCTAAATGTAAGACCAGACACTATAAAACTCTTAGAGGAAAACATAGGCAGAACACTCTTTCACATAAATCACAGCAAGATCTTTTTCAATCCACCTCCTAGACTAATGAAAATAAAAACAAAAATAAACAAATGGGATCTAATTAAAAGTCAAAGCTTTTGCACAGCAAAGGAAACCATAAACAAAACAAAAAGACAACGCTCAGACTGGGAGAAAATATTCACAAATGATGCAACCAACAAGGGTTTAATCTCCAAAATAAAAAAACAGTTCATGCAGCTCAATATCAAAAAAACAAACAACCCAATCAAAAAATGGCCAGAAGATCTAAATAGACATTTCTCCAAAGAAGACATACAGATGGCCAAGAAGCACATGAAAAGATGCTCAACATCACTAATAATTAGAGAAATGCAAATCAAAATTACAATGACATATCACCTCACACCGGTCAGAACGGCCATCATCAAAAAAAATCTACAAACAATAAACACTGGAGAGGGTATGGAGAAAAGGGAACGCTCCTACACTGTTGGTGGGAATATAAATTGGTACAGCCACTATGGAGAACAGTATGGAGTTTCCTTTAAAAGCTAAAAATAGAACTACCATATGACCCAGCAATCCCATTCTTAGGCATACACCTGGAGAAAACCATAATTCGAAAAGATACACGCACCCCAATATTCACTGCAGCACTATTTACAATAGCCAGGACATGGAAGCAACCTAAATGTCCATCAACAAAGGAGTGGATAAAGAAGATGTGGTACATATATAGAATGGAATATTAGCCATAAAAAAGAACAAAATAATGCCATTTGCAGCAACATGGATGGACCTAGAGATTGTCATACTGAGTGAAGTAGGTCAGACAGAGAAAGACAAATACCATATGATATCGCTTATATGTGGAATCTAAAATATGACACAAATGAACTTATATACCAAACCGAAACAGACTCACAGACATAGAAAACAAACTTATGGTTACCAGGGGATGGTGGTGGGGGGATAAATCGGGAGACTGGAATTGACATACACACACTACTATACATAAAATAGATAACTAATAAGAACCTATTGTAAGGCATAGGGAACTCTACTCAATACTCTGTAATGATCTATATGGGAAAAGAATCTTAAAAGAAAAGAGTGGGTATATATAAATGTATAACTGATTCACTTTGCTGTACACCTGAAACTAACACAACATTGTAAATCAACTATGCTCCAATAAAATTTTAAATTAAAAAAAAAAGCCAGGTATGATCTCTTTGTGTTAGTTCAATCCAGAGCCCCCAACTTCTAACTTTATTTTGGGCGTGGCAAAATCCTCAAGGGAATTTAGTGAGTTAAGTCTGGTTATGAATCTGGAGTATGAATTTGGATGCAGTGAATTCAGGAAATGCAGCTTCTTTAGAAGACAGAAGTGCCTCAGACTCGGAATCAGACATCTTTGGCTTGGCCTCTAATTAGCTGCGTTGCCTTGGGCACGTGGCTAAGCCTTTCTGAGTATTTTCCTCCCCAGTGATAGGGATGAACTGGACAGGATGATATCCACAATCTCTTCTAGTTAACTCTCAGCCAAAAAGCATTGATTGAGCAACTGCCTTGAGTCCAACTCAGTGCAGAATAAAGTAGAGGGCTGTGTAAATATGCCTGTATGTCTGTGTGTGTGTGTGTGTATGTGTGTGTGTGTGTGTGTGTGTGTGTGTGTGTGTCTACCTCCCTACCAGTCTTTAAATCATTTGCAGACAAATCTGTGCCCAGTTCTTCTTTCTTCGCCCTAGCACTTATCACAGTGCCTAGCAAAATAAAAGCACCCAACAACTTCTTTGGTGAATGAATGAATATGTGAAAACTTCCATAGGAGTTTTATAGTCTCCCTGGGAAAATATCATAAAAGCACTTTTTTTGGGGGGGTGGTAAGGATTATAACTGATATAACCAAGAAATATGATAAACAGAGGCCCTCAGGAATCTCGTTTATCCCACACGGAAACAACAAATTAAAATAGGATATTATAATATTCTCCCGAATTTTAGACCACGAGCCCAGTTCCTAATTGGGAGAACCCCAAAAGGAACAGGTAGTGTTGCTCATCTCTCCAGCTACACCTAAAATGACTGAAAGGAAATTTCTTGCTAATAATCATGAACTCAGTTGGTGCCTCAAAAGCTTTCCACCAAGACTGTTACCTTTGTTAATGAAGTTTCTTTACAAGATGAGAGATGTTAATCCCCAGCGAAGTAGTCATAGAATTGCAAACATCAGAATTCATTTCATGAGGCTTGAGAATCATTTTCTTCTAAAATAACAAGCCTAATTTTTAAGGAGAAAGGACATTTAAATAGAAGAAAGGCAATATTTTCCAAACACAATTTTTCAGTTTTCACAGTGAAATAACTGAAACTAAAGCTCCACTTGATTTAAAAGTAAGCAAGATTCTAAACCTAAGCCACAGCCACTGCAACACACAATCAGTTTATTCCCCTGAGAGCACTTTGGCGAGGAGATGGGGAGGTCTCTGATTTGTCAGCCAGGGTGAAACACAGAAAATTAAG
Source organism: Delphinus delphis (assembly GCF_949987515.2). Classification (NCBI taxonomy): domain Eukaryota; kingdom Metazoa; phylum Chordata; class Mammalia; order Artiodactyla; family Delphinidae; genus Delphinus; species Delphinus delphis. The sequence goes on along the minus strand of NC_082693.1, from coordinate 45,664,064 downwards.
GTGTCAGTTAAAGAAACAGACCCATGCTTCTCTAATGCCTTCTAAAAGTCCCCTGTCAGAAAAACTCCACACGTTGTAGCCTTGCTCATTTTATCTCCTTAGACATCACATATCAGTCATCTCAGTCTGTGAAGACAAAGAGCTGGAAGACATTTATATTCCAAAATCTCTCAGACATCAAATAGGTCTCAAACGCAAAGTGCACTCTGGTTATCAATTATGATTGGATTCTCAAGGTGACAAGTTCCGTTCCAGGCTCTTAGCTTTCCCCTCTCACCATCAGGCTCAGAGAACTGCACGTGAGAAGCACAAAATATAACTACATTTAGAAGGATGATTAACTTCTCCCCAAGGAATGAACAGCCTCATTCCCGTGACGTGGAAAGGCAAGCAGCACCCACTGTGACCATGACTTCCTCCCAGGGGGATTCCCAACATTCCCCTGAATGTACCACTGGCTCTAAGACAGTGTCCTGTGAGCGAAGGGAAAGCCCACATGCTTCCTCCCCACCAGCCAAAGCTGTCTCCTTCAGTGGCCTGCCACACAGGAGTCAATCTTTGAGTGATAGCTTTGCCCATAACCAAACATCCAAGACACGGTACTGCTAATAAGGACAGAGTTGGGTGAACGGGCCAGAGAGAGGGTTTGGACAGTTACCACAGAACAGTGGGTATCTGTGAAAAAGAGAGGAAAACAGGAAGGCTCTGGAAAGAAAGGACATGGGGTTGACTCAAGATAAGCTTAACCTACTTCACAACTTTGCTGAACTTACAGCTCTGAGACCTGGAACAGGAGCCTTAGGGTATTGAGAAAGTATCAGGAGTCTTGGGGCGTGCAGGAAGTAAGCACAGAACCCTCTGCTTTTCTGCGTCTACTTCAGGGCTCTTGTAACCACCGCCCCAGAGCACGGGTTTCGAGCTGTTTGACGCTACACACGTTTTAGCACTCAACTCACGAATTGAAACCTGTAATCTTCTTATTTTATAAAATTGCGGCTTTTTCATTTCTAAATACATTTTGTTCCAAATATTCAAGTGTGTTTCCATCTTCTTACCTTTGTTGATTCTGTTCCCTCTGCAAGAAAAGCCCTCCCATTATAACAGCTTAGCTGAATGATACCATCATTCAAGACCCAACTCCTATCTCATCTCCTCTCTGAAGACCCTTATTAAAGGGTGACCTTTCCCCTTTCAAAACCTCCATAGTATGTTTATATAAATCACAGAGTGTGTGTGTGTGTGCGTGTGCGTGTGCATGTGTGTGTGTGTGTGTGTGTGTGTGTCACAGCACATCAACAGTGCACAGAGCTCTTATGTTATCTAATTTCTGGATGCCCAGGTTGGCTGGACAGGCAGAGTATAGGGTACACCCATCCCAGTTCCAGGTATAACCCAAGATAGGGTACTCAGTGCATTTTAGTATATAGGTCTCTAGCTCTAACCAGTTCTGCCAAGGAATGGTTTTCCAGCATCCTTACATTGTAGAGTTCTAAAGAAAATTTCTTTAACCTGGAACTAATGATAGCAAATAATTTTTGCCAACATTGAAATGAGGCTGCTTCCTCATAATTGGGAAATGAATCTTCTCACTGCTGCACTTCTCCCTGTTCTACTGTTTTCGCTTAGCTTTTATACCAGTTTTACTATTTCTCCTTCATTACTGCACTACCAAATCTTTCAAATGAAAGAGCTAAAGTAGATTGTTTTCTACATTTTTTCTTGATTCATTTCTGACTTAGAAAATATATGCAGTTATCAAATGATAATTCCATCTTCTTACCTTTGTTGATTCTGTTCCCTCTGCAAGAAAAGCCCTCCCATTATAACAGCTTAGCTGAATGATACCATCATTCAAGACAACTTAATTAATATCATTTCCATATTACACTATTGTTGAACAGTAAGATCGCTATTTTTTAATGTTTCTGATTTAGTTTAGTTTTAGGAAATTAGATTTCTCTTATCTATAATCTATTATATGACTAATGTGTGTAGTGTTCACCTTCAAAAGCACCCAAAATAAGGAATTAGCTCATTGTCTATATTCACATTAGCTGGCCATTTAAATTAGCTTTTTCCTTCTTTTTTTATAATTTTTTTCAAGTCTTTGATTACTACTGTTATGCTTCTTAATGGTTACAGATGTTGATTAACATCATTATTCCGAAAAAAGAGTAAAAAATGCTAAATCTTTACAAAATAAACAATCACAATTTTTAAAATGTAATCTATAATAAGAACAAGCAACTTACGATATTCAACACTTTCTGTAGGAAAGAAGAGCACGTTCATGGGTTTATATGTACCCACAGAAAAGTTTATTAAAGGTTTAAATACTACCTTCATATGGTAAACTCGGGTTTTAAAAATTTGTGTTATCCTCACATAAATCCTCCTCAGCATTATGATGGGCCATGTAAATGCTAGTACTTTAATGTAGCAGAGGAATTTCTGACATTTTAGATACTGAAAGATATTAGTTCTGTTAGGAGGAAGAGGATTTATATCAATTAAGCACTGACTTGAGTCTGTGAGTGACATTCCTCAGTGGCGGAAGTGGAGTTCATAATTTGCCCGACTCTAAGGGCCATGCTCTTTTCGCTATACCATGTGGCCTCCCGAAATTAAGCCTCTCTTGTCAACAAGTCTGTGAGGGCAGAGACAATGTGACACTCAGGAGACAGCAAGAAGATAGGAGGAGACGATCGACGCCTTTTCCAACACTTAGCCCACAAGATCCTAGGAGATTTCAACCTATTCATGAAGCCATAGATAAAAACTTACAAAATATCTAATTTAGCATAGAATTATAGAGTCACAAAGTGATTTATAGTACTTGTTCTTCTAAGTATATGATGAACTCTAGGGCATTTTCCAGAACAATTATCTACTGAAAACAACCAGCAAAAGCAATATAAAAAAAAATAGAATAAGATAAGTCTCTGCTGAGGGTGATATAGTGCCACCTCCTCTGTGAAGGTAAACCAGATACTAAAATTTAGAGACATAGTAGAGGCATCAGTTCTATATCTACATACCTGTTCTATACCTAAAACCAGCAGAAAGGGGAAATATAGAGAATGAAGGGCTGTGGTCCTAGAATAAAAGGCACAATCAGACACTTGTTACAATGTGGCTTTTCCTAATTCAATCCCTGTCTCCAATCCCTGGAGCGCTTGGCAAGTAGGAAACCCTGTACTATGCACTGGAGATTTGCAGTTGACTCAGAAATAGTCCTGGCCTTCCAAGAGCTCAAGGTCTAATTAGGGAGATAAGGTGGGAGATAAGGCAAATACACTAATCATTGTACCTGTAGGTAACATCATACATGTCATAAAGAAAGACTTAGAAGTGCTCCAAGGCAACAACAATGACCCTGTGGGTGTCATTTGGGATAGGCTGGTGGGTGGGGTGTCAACAGGTGGAGGTGGGGCACCAGCAAAGGCATAACAGGGTGGATGTCTTCCAGAACAGGCACTTGGTTTCCTGGGCTGTTGATGGGTACCACACTGTGGAGGGCCTGGCACATCACAATGAGGATTCTGTGTCTAACAGTTGACCTTTGAAAGAGCTGTTTCCATTGAGTGAAAAGGTCTAAAATTAAACCACAAAGTGATTTGGCCTATCCTCCCACTCTTTCCTTTCCTCTTGACAGGCTGCCGCCAACATCTGAAACTTGATTCAACACCTGACAAGTCATTTTCTCACTTCCTATCCTCCTTGGAATATTTAATTAGTGATACATTCAAAGTAAAATAAACAAAGGAAGGAAGAAAGAAATGGAAGTGGTGGCAGGAAGTGTTAGTAGCAGGAGATTGACCAGGGGAAGGGATCAGTGGATCTTGAAAATGGGATGAAGTCTGCACACACAGCCATGGCCCTCCCCACCACTCACACTCCCCTGCAGAAGGTGAAGGTCAACTGGTGAGGATAAAGGAGGCTCCAGGTTTCTCAGGGATTCAATAGATCCATAGGCAGTGAGGATGGTAAACACATAAATTTGGAATCAGATAGATGCCAGTGTGGGTAGACACTTACTGGCTGTGTGAACCTGAGCAAGTTTCAACCTCTCTGGCCCTCAGTTTTCTTGTCTGTAAAATGGAAATGCTAGTAGTATCTGCCTTACAGCGTTCTTGCAGAGAAGAAATGAGATGATGCAAGAAAAAGAACTTAGCCCAGTGAGCCCTGGAGAGGACTTCTATTATCACCTATAACTTTACAATAACGTGACATGGAAGTAGAGGTCAGCTACACTACTTTCTGCTGCATTCAGAGAATGGAAGACACAAGCCCTCCCTACCCCAATGTGTGTGTGTGTGTGTGTGTGTGTGTGTGTGTGTGTGTGTGTGTGAGAGAGAGAGAGAGAAAGAGAAAGAGAGAGAGAGAATGAGAATCAGAAAAATTGGGGTTTTTTAATAAGAAAGAACCCTCCCCAGAGCCCTATGATGAGTACCTTAATGCCATTCTGGGGAAGAGTTAGAAATCAAGCCCCACTTACGTGGGATGGGGAGAGTACAAATATATAAGGATTGATTTTTGTGGAGATTTGGCATCCAGAGTGCAGGACTAGAAAAAGCCAAGTTAACTGAAGTGAGATTCCAAGGATGTGAAAAGCAGATGTATGTGTACCAGAAAAGATGGGCTTTGATCACAGACACACACACACTGATTAGAGCGGTATTGGGAAAGCACAACTCACACCTACCCTATCTTATTATTTGGAACATCTAAAAGATGTCACGGGTTTGAGACCTCCAGGACACACAAAGGCTGGACAGCACTGGTGAGACAGAATGCGCCCCTCTCCCTGGGAAAGGTGGGGATGTCAGCAGTCACAGGGGTCGGGTTGGTTTCGGGCAGAAGCTGCCCAGGAGGATCAGGAATAGACAATTTACCTGGAGAAGTGGAGCAAAAACGCTGTTTAAAACAAACAAGGACTATGGGACTTGTCTCTGGCCCTGTGGGTGGGGCCACATTTAACCCATATGCTCCCTGACTCTTCTGACAGTGACTTGAATTCAGTACCTAGTGTTAGAATCCCACTGTACCCTGGCTTTTCTGAAAGTGCCCAGAGCTAAAGACTCTAGAAAATGAAAAGAATGACCACCTAGGAAAATTTTTTAATGCTGCTTCAGGCTACTCTATAGAAATGGTTGCACTGAGTCAAAGAACCAAAATGCAAATGGTCACTAACAAGTATGTCACCAGAGCATAGTGTCTGACTAAATGCCATCTTTTGCAAGATATGGGATCTGTGTACGAATAGAGTCTTAGTCTTGTTTACATGAAGCATCCAAACATTTTGACAAATGAACTGTCATCTGCCAAGCCAAAGTCCACGCACTTCCTCGGGGGAGAAGTCGAGTACAATTAGCAGTTTAACAAAACACAGCTGCAACACAGAAAGCCACCTTCCTTCTAATCCCCTTCACCTTCCATCAGAGGAGAACAGAATGCAGCTAAAAATGTCCCAAAGGCTCCTACTCCTGAGGTCACATTAACGGACAATACCAACAGGTCCTGAAAACACCCACAGTATCAGAGGAAGACCCTCAGCCCACACCCCCATTCGATACCCAGCACTTTGGTGCTCTGGAACGCCAGTCTGTGGCTGCAAACTTGGGATTTATTTAGTTAACATCCCTAACGTGCCCTTTCCTGGATGAGGTAAATATATCAGTGTAGTCCATCCATGGAAAAGAACTATTCATTTTTATTATGGAAAAGCGGACTGGGTGAATTGTACACTTGGATTTAATTACTTTTGTCAGCAGTCCAACGACTTCAAGGATAAACCTGGAGAAAGTACTTCCAGCAGATAAATGGAACATCTCCAACAGCTTCGGCTTTCTACAGTAGGCTATGACCTCAGTTCAGCTGGAGTCGGATTCTACCTTGGGTAGTGTTTTTATGAGTCTGTCTGAGGAATGAAGACTCAATTATTAAAACAAAAGAGCTTAAACTTAGAATGAAAACTCACAAGTTAACACAGTAATTTTGGCTTTTATACACTGTAGTCTGTTAGAGCTAGAAGAGTCCTTTGAAAAATCACCTCATCCTGTTCTTTCATTTCACAGATGAGGAAAATGGGATCCAAAGAGCATTGGTGACTTGCCCAAGCTCACCTCTCTCTTTAAAAATACTCTTTCCAGGGCTTCCCTGGTGGCGCAGTGGTTGGGAGTCTGCCTGCCGATGCCGGGGACACGGGTTCGTGCCCCGGTCCGGGAAGATCCCACATGCCACAGAGCGGCTGGGCCCGTGAGCCGTGGCCGCTGGGCCTGCGCGTCCGGAGCCTGTGCTCCGCGACGGGAGAGGCCGCGGCGGTGAGAGGCCCGAGTACCACCAAAAAAAAAAAAAAAAAATACTCTTTCCACTAAACGACAGTGACTTCAGATTGAAATTTGCTAAGTGAAATGCCATTCCCAGTGCAGCCTCTCACTATGGGTACTAAAGGACTCCAGGTTCTGGAAGATTGGCTTATCCTTTTTCTACTAAAAAGGATATTATGCTCAATACCCTGGTTTAACTGATAAGGACCTCTGCATTTATAACCAAGCTGTATTCAAAATCTTTGTAAATCAGTGGTTTAGAATTTGAACTCTACTTTTCCCATAGAAACAACATTAGAAACAGTGGGTTGGTGCCAAGACAGCTCACAGAAACATATTTAAATTAGGATAAGACTTCAATGCCATAAGTATTACAGAAGATATTATCAACAGCAAATACTTTTGCAATTCTTGCAATTAACCATTAAGAAAAAATATAAAAGCAATCCATTCCAAAGTAAATTATCAGTGCTTAGTTATGTTGAACGTTGACGCTTAAAGAAAAGCAGTTTTAATAAATATTCATTTAACAAGAATATTCCGGGTACCACCAGATTGAGTGCCTGCCTCTAGGAAGCTACAGAAGCCCGGAAGGGACAAGAAAACAAAGAAAATGCGAAGGTTAGAGACATGTCCTAAGGTGCAAAAGGAATACAACTGCCTGGGGAGACTAAGAGGGCCCTTGCAGAGGAGGCAACTTCTGATCCAGTCCTCAAAGGATGAGCAGGAGTTTGACAGGAAGATGAAGAAAGGAATGTCACTCCAGAAAGTAGACAGAAACGTGTTGAGGCTATTCTGATGAAAATTTGAGCACTCCTGGGGACTAATTATTTCTCATTTCACTTAAGAATGTGGAGATTCCCTTTTTGCTTAATACAGATATCTCACTAACACTGCTCATCGCTCCTGTCATAATAAAGATGGGATTTAGCTACAAATGAAAGGAAAAAGGAGCAAAAGAAGAAAAGGTTACTGAGCAAGAACTGAAAATGGGACAGGAAGACCCAGCTCAAATGCCCTGCGTCTGCCATCCCTATAGGATGCCAGGTTCTTGACTCATTTGCTTTCGAAATTTTTAGAGCACAGTGTGTGGCCTGTATTAGGTACTTAGCAAATGTTTATTTGATTTAAAAGTCACAAATTTCTACAATGAGATACCACTTTACAACCACAAGCATGGCTGTAACATAAAAGATACGTAATAACAAGTAAGGATGTAAGAGGATATGGAGAAATTGTAACACTTATACACTATTGGTGGGAATGTAAAATGGTTAAAGAACTTTAGAAAACAGTTTGGCAGTTCCTCAAAAAGTTAAGCATAGAGTTATCTATATGATCTTGCAATTCCACTTTGAAGTATATACCCAGGAAAAATGAAAACATACCCACACAAAAAGAAGTGTACATCAATGTTCATGGCAGCATTATTCATAATTGACAAAAAGTAGAAACAACCCAAATGTCCATCTACTAATGAATGGATAAATAAAATGTAACCTATCCATACAACCTAATATTATTCTGCCATAAAAAGAAATGAAGTCTTGGGCTTCCCTGGTGGCGCAGTGGTTGAGAGTCCGCCTGCCGATGCAGGGGACACGGGTTCGTGCCCTGGTCCGGGAAGATCCCACATGCTGCGGAGCGGCTGGGCCCGTGAGCCATAGCCGCTGAGCCTGCACGTCCGGAGCCTGTGCTCCACAACGGGAGAGGCCACAACAGTGAGAGGCCCGCGTACCGCAAAAAAAAAAAAAATGAAATGAAGTCCTGATACTTGCTACCACATGGATAAATTTTGTTTTTTTTAATCAAGTTATACTTGACATACAATATTATATTAGTTTTAGATATACAACATAGTAATTCTATATTTTTATACATTATGAAATACTCATCACTGTAAGTACAGTTACCATCCATCACCATACAGAGGTGCTACAACATTATTGACTATATTCCCTGGGTGTACGTTACAACCCTGTGACTTATTTATTTTATAGCTGGAGGTTTGTACCTCTTAACCTCCTTCACCTATTTTGTCTGTCCCCCAGCCCCACTGCCCTCTGGCAACCACTAGTTTGTTCTCTGTATCTATGAGTCTACTTCTATTTTCTTTTGTTGGTTCATTTGTTTTCTTTTTTAGTTCCACATATGAGTGAAATCATATCATACATCACGTGGTCACAATTGGCAAGATTTCATTTTATATATATATAGTGTACTCAACCATAAGAAAGAATTATATATAAATATATAATATATATATTATATAATCCCAAATATATATATATATATTCCCAGAGGTGGAATTGCTAGATTTTACAGGAGTTCTATTTTTAGTTTTCTGAGAAACCTCCATACTTTTTTCCATAGTGGCTGCACCAATTTACCTTCTCACCAACAGTGCACAAGGGTTCCCTTTTCTCCACACCCTCATCAACACTTGCGGTTTCTCATAATAGCTGCTCTGACAGATGTGAGTTGATAACTTATTGTGATTCTGATTTGCCTTTCTCTGATGATTTGTGATGCTGAGAACCTTTTCATGTGCCTCTTGGCCATCTGTATATCTTCTCTGAAAAAATGTTTTTTCAGATCCTTTGCCCATGTTTTAATAAACGTCTTTGTTCTTTTATGTTGACTTGTACAAGTTTTTTTGCATATTTTGGATATTTACCCTTTACTGGATATACCATTTGCAAATATCTTCTCCCATTCGGTAGGTTGCCTTTTCGTTTTGTTAGTGGTTTCCTGTAAGCTTTTAGTGTGACATAGTCCCACTTGTTTATTTTTGCTTTTGTTTAGTCACTGAGTTCCTCTATTCTTCTCCTGAGTTCTGTGAGCCTCTTTATGACTGTTTCTTTGAACTCTTTATCAGGTAAATTATCTCCATTTCATTAGGGTTTTTTCCTGGGCTTTATTTTGTCCTTTTATTTGGAACATATTCCTCTTTCTCCTCATTTTGTGTGACTTTCAGACTTTGGTTCTATGAATTAAGCAAAACAGCTGCCTCTCCTGGTCTTGAAGGAGTGGCCTTGTGTGGGAGCATCCCTTGTGTAGACTGCTTGTGTCTGGCGGCTTGGTCAGGCTGATGGAAGGTGGAGCAGCCCCGGTAGGGGACAGCCCCGTCCCTGGAGAGCGCTGCCCCTGAGGCTGCCTTGGTGGGGCAGCTGGGGATGGAGTGCGCATGGGCTGGGGAGACAACCCAGGGGAACTCAAACAATGGCATTCACCAGTGCCTCCAACCCCAGGGAGGGCTGTCATCTGGCAGAAGCTCTAAGGTTAGTAAATGGCTTTTCTTCCCATATAGTCTAGGTACCCTTTAAACTGCTGCTTTTCCGCTGTGTCCCAGGGTGGGTGAGTCTATGTTCATCAGAGCCCTCAACTATCCCTCCCTACTGCGGGTTGCCATGGCAGGGTGGGGTTCCTGTGGATACCATGTCTCCAACTTTCCTACCAGTTTCTATGTGGTCCTTCTACGTGCAGTAGCCGTTCAATCAGCGCTTGGGTCTTCTTCAGGAGGAATTGCTCTATATGCAGGTGTAGATTCAGTGTGCCCACAAGAGGAGGTGCGCTCAGGGTCTTTCTATACTCTCATATTGACCAACCCCACCAACGTGGATGAACTTTGAAAACATTAAGTGAAAGAAGCAAGCTAAAAAAGACCAAATATGGTCTTTTCCATTTGTATGAAATATCCGGAATAGGTAAACCTATAGAGACAGAAAGTAGATTCGTGTTTGCCTAGGACTGAGGGATTGGGAGAGGGACTCCTAATAGATACAGGGTTTCTTTTTGGGTTACTGAAAATGTTCTAAACTTCATCATGGTGATGGTTTCACAATTCTGTGAATACACTAAAAACCATTGAACTGTACACTTTAAATGGGTGAATTATATGATATGTGAATTGTATCTCAACATGCTTTTTAAAATAAAGTCACGAGGTAACCACAACTATGAAATTTCTTTATCCATTCATTCAACAAATATTTTTTAAGCCCCCCCTCTATGCCAGGCACTGCTAGAGGCCTGATACAGAAAAGTAAGCAAGACAAAGTCCCTACCCTCAAGGTATTTATACGGGGGAGGGGTAGACAATAAACACAAGATTAAGGGACTGGATAAACACAGTTAATTGAAAACAGGCCCTTATATACTCCTCTCTCTCCTAAATTCCAGTGAAATGACTGCCAAGGACTAGAAAGGTATTAAAAAGCAGAGACAAAAATAACAGAATAGGAAATAACCCCAGACAAGACATGACAAAAACTTGTCTACTAGAGAAAGAAGATGGACAAATGATATCTCAACATGTCCACTGGGAAGTCACTAAAAGTTTTTAAGCAAGAACAGTGACTCAAATGAACACTGAGACCATTTATTCTGGCTGCTCTGTGTAGAATAGATAACAGCAAGAAAGTGGAAGGCAGGAGAACAGTTAGATGCTATTACCATAGGCCGAGTAAGTGGTGATGCCACTTGGACAGTGAAGACAAAAGAAGTGGGATTGAATTTGAGATGTATCTTGAAGGTAGAGCCAATAGGACTTGCTGATAGATTGACCATGGGGCAGGAAGAGAAAGAGGAAGCAAAAACTACCACTAGATATTTTGGTTGAGCAGCTAGGTGATGATGCATCATTTACTCAAATGAAGACTGAGGGGATGGAGAAGGAAAGATGTGGGGATGAGGGCAAGTAATTAAGAATCAAGCATTTTGAACGTTTTAAGTCTTATATGCCCATAAGATATCCAAGTGCCCAAGATGGGTGCCAAGTAGATACTGTATGCATAAATTGGGGTAGAGATATAGATTTGGGAGTCATCAGCACATATACGGTATTTAAATTCATGGAACTAAGAGGGGAAGAGGGCCCAGATCTGAGTCCTGAAGCATTTAGAGGAGGGTCACAGCTCCCACATTTTGCTGGATACTTCTTTTGTTCTTTGTTTGTGAATTATTTCATTCTACAGAAATTTTCAATTACCTTCTAACATTTCTGCTTTCCATGACATCCTAAGAAAGGCCTTCTTCATTCAATACAACAAAATTTTCCTCCTACACATCCTTCCAGTATATTCAACGTTTACACGTATATCTTGAGCTCAGCAATGGGCTAAAGATCTGAACGGATGCAAAAGGCAATAAGCTGGTGCAATCACAGAACTCACCTCATTTGATTCCTGTCTCTCAGGGATCCCTGGCCTTTGTTGTCTGGTGTCCAGGATCTTGAAAACCATCCTACACCTTTTTTTTTGCACATTTAGTGAGGATATACTAAATATATAGAGTAATTTCATTTTTATACAAATAAAATATGCATACATAAATACATACATACATACATACTGATAAATGTGCACACAATTTACAAGTCCATATAGAATGAACTGGAATGATTTATACCAAACTATTAACAGTGGTTACCCCCACAAGTGAAGGAATAAAGGTAAAATAGGGATCACTTTTTATTCTACTTAAACTGCCTTTCAGTGTTTTAATTTTTATAGTGATTTAATATAATCTTTATAAATTATTTAAAAATAATTATTGATAAGAACATTTTGATATCGTTACCCCTCGCTACCCTCTTCGATTCAGTGAACTGCGTTGAAGAAGGAGTGTTTGTGACTGACTAGCTCACACATCAGTTCAAATGACATTGTTTCTTTCACATTGAGATTTCCCATTAAGGCCTCCTAGACTGTTTCTCCCATGTTTTGAAAAGCTAATCGTTTAATCCAAGTAATATGAGAAGGAGGACAATTTAAATCAATAAAGGTACACTTTAAATTCAGCTGGAGAAAAATAACTGCATCAACTATAATTTGAAATTTAGCTGTGGCTATTACCATCCCCATTGAAACTTTCTTGCTGGTAGAAAGGCTGTTTTGTCTTCAGAGAAAATAGGGAAGCTGTCAAGCAATTCCACCACGTGGTACAACCCATCCTTACCATCTCTAAAAATCTGATTTCTTGTTTTGAATACTGTATTTAAGTTAGCTGACAGCTTTTGCATTGCAAATTGATGGGGAAGATTCTTGTGCAACCAAATGTCAATCTTGTTTCCAGAGCTTAGGACTGAAAATGTAAATTCCACTATATATTTTGAATGCACTCTAAATAAAAGAGTTCAGCAAGACAGATGGGTCTGTATGTGAGGAAATGCTTCTTACTGGACCTCTAAGTACGGTATCAACCCCTCAAGCATTTTGAAGCTAGGGTGGTAAAGGAAAACTGTTTCTTTACTCACAACAGTTCTGGCACAAATGTGTAGGTGGGTGTTCCACACCAAGCAATTCTCCAGTTCTCTGCAGACACCAACTGCGATTCTTAAAATGTAATTAAATTCCGAGCTACCACAGACCCCCCAGGTTAATGGCTCAGTCCCATAAGGCTGCCTCCCTCTTCAGATGCCAATCTCAAGTAGTGTGCTCCTAAGTTACCCACACTTTTGTCTGACTTAGCTACAAATCAGGATACCCACAATCCCTTCTCAGGTTCAATAATTTGCTATAATTGCTCACAGAACTCAGAGAAACACGCTATGTATGTTTACTGATTTATTACCAATGAGATTACAAAGTATACAAATGAAGAGCCAGATGAAGAGGTACCGTAGGACCAGGTCTGGAAGGGTCCTGAGTGCAGGAGCTTCTGTTCCCATGGGGTTGGGGACACCCCACCCCCACTGGGTGCACCACTCTCCCAGCACGTGGGTACTTTCACCATCCCAGAAGCTCCCTGAACCCTACAGTTTAGCCATTTTTATGGAGGCTTTATCACATAGCCACAATCGCTTATTAATTCAATCTCCAGCCCTTTTACTCTCCCCAGAGAATGAGAAGTGTGCTGAAAGTTTCAAGCTTCTAATCATGGCGTGGTCTTAGGTGACCAGCCCCATCCTGAAGCCATCCAGGAGCCCACCAGGGGTCATTTCATTAGAACAAAAGACATTCCTATCACCCAAGAATTTCCGAGGGAATTAGGAGTTCTGTGTTAGATGCTCCTATCACTCCCATCGCAGGAAATTGTAAAGGTTTTAGGAGCTCTGTGTCAGGAACTGGAGACAGAGACCGAATATATATTTCTTATTATGTCACAGGTTGGTCAGCACATAATATAAAATATATCAAGCTTTCTCTTTCTATAGCAGAGAGATGACATGAGGCTCTCTGGAGGTTCCTTCAAGCCTTATGCTTCCTTTAAATCTGTCACGTATTTGGTACTCCTATGAACACACGCACAGGCACACACACGCGCGCACACGCACACAGGCACACACACACTCCATGCATGCGCATCCTTATTCCTGACTTTTGATCTTCAACTACTTTAGATTTTCAGCAGATGATAAACTTTCAAAGGTGCCAGAGCTTTAGCTATCAGGACTGTAGAGCAAATAGAATTTAATACTTTGAGATTCAATTGACTAACATGTAAAAACACCTAGAACCGTGCCCAGAACCTGGTAGAAGCCAGGGACGATATTCAAAATATTTTACCACCAGTATGGCGTGGTCACCCGACAATCACAGCAAACACCAGCTATAAAATTTTAGTAGGAATATACCACAATATACTGGCTAAATTATCAGTGCTGACAAAAGCTCACTAAACGTCTGGATTTTTTTCTTCTGTACACCCTTGTTCACATAGTTTGTTGAACCAGAATTAATATTTATAGGACATTATTGTCACAGTATGTATGCTTTCTTAATTGAGTTACATAATTATATTTACATTTTGTTCATTAATCTCTTATTGATACCAGAGGACTACAGAAAGCTATCTTCCAAGAACTTGGAAATGAGAGAGATAAGATCTCCCTTGACAGACTAAAAAATGAACCTTACTGGGAGAAGTTATCCACCATAATGGCTGAAGAGCTGAAGAACTTCCTCAAATTAAGTAATCTGAGGGCCACTCAAAACAAAATTTATTATCATGTTAGAGCTGTAGAATACCTAATGTCCAGAGCAGAGACAGAGAGAGAGAGAAGCAATGGGAAATATTCAGAACTGCCCCATTGAAAAAGCAAAGCAGACACTGGCCTAGACTAGGGTGCCCCAGCCAGCACACTCAGAATATACTGGGCCCAGCTGAAGGCTGTCCCTAGAGGTGGGAAGGCTCTAGAGAGATTTTGTTAAAGGACTTTTCCTGAGGTTAACTAAATCCCTTTCATTTTGACCTACTCACTGATTTGGTAAGGAATAGGGGGAAATGACCTGCTCACATAGCCCTAATCAGACAGCTCATTCTGGTTCCTATGAAGTTCTTTCTCAGTCTAAATTACTAAATTGACATTTTTGTGTTAAATCAGCCCCATGTGCATTTTACTTAGTATAGGTCAGCCACCAGTGCTTGATGACCTCCCAGTACTCTTAAAAGAGGTAGGTGATATGGCCTAGTGCCAAAGATTATGAGATTTTAAGTCACTTAGACCTGGGTTCAAATGCCAGTTCTGCTTTTCTAAGGCAGTGTGTGATTCTAAGCAAGTTTTAACTTCCCTAAGCCTTGCTTTACACATTGATAAAAATGTGTATAATAATTCCTCCCACAAAGAGTGACTGGAGAATTAAATGTGCTAAAGTTTGTGAAGTGCTGTCATCATCATTAAGAGTGAGTCTCTGGGGACTTTCCTGGAAGTCCGGTGGCTAAGACTCTGCGCTTCCAATGCAGGGGATGCAGGTTCGATCCCTGGTCCAGGAACTAAGATCTCACATGCCGCGTAGCACGGCCAGAAAAA
Organism: Delphinus delphis; assembly: GCF_949987515.2. Lineage (NCBI taxonomy): Eukaryota > Metazoa > Chordata > Mammalia > Artiodactyla > Delphinidae > Delphinus > Delphinus delphis. Next base: position 45,648,983 of record NC_082693.1, on the reverse strand, counting down.
ATAGAGTGAGTGTCTGGGCTTTCAGAGCAGAGGACACATCCCCATGACCAGCACCCCACACACTCACACACTCCCCTGGGAGGTTCGCCCACAACACACCTTTATCTGTCATCTCCAAATGTCTACAAACATACTGTCGTGTCTGCCTGGGGTCGCCTGGATGGACTCTGAGCTCACATTCATCTTTGTATCCCCAGGGTCCCTCTCTCAGTGGGTTTGCTTTGTTCCCTTGAATGTTTTAAATTGTGGGAAAACAACCACACTACACCAACAAGGAAGCACATCTGTAGAGTTCTGACTACACACTGACTAATACAACAACTGTTACTCGTAGCATAGTGACCATTTAGAAATGGAGAGGTGTACAGGATGACAGATAGCTATGTTAGTATTAGTATTTGTCTAATGTGATTCTCATAAAAGACTGTGCTGTCTCATTATTACTGCCCCTTTATTTCTAGATTTTAAAAAGAAAAAACTAATCCTCAGGGCTTCTCTGGTGGCACAGTGGTTGAGAGTCCGCCTGCCGACGCAGGGGACAGGGGTTCGTGCCCCGGTCCAGGAAGATTCCACATGCCGCGGAGCGGCTGGGCCCGTGAGCCGTGGCCGCTGAGCCTGCGCGTCCGGAGCCTGTGCTCCGCAACAGGAGAGGCCACAGCAGTGAGAGGCCTGCGTACCGCAAAAAAAAAAACTAATCCTCAAAAAGTTTAAGTAAACCACTTTTATGTACAGCAGAAACTAACACAACATTGTAAAGCAACTACACTCCAATAAAAACTAACTAAAAATAAATAAAAAGAATCAGAAAAAAAATTAAGTAACTTACAAGAAAAGCACAGAGCCAGAAGTGAAATCCTAGAATGCTTCCCATGTGTTTTTGACAAGATCACACCACATACACACAGACACACACACACACACGTGCGTGCACACACACATACACCCCAATTAGTTGCTATAAATCTAAAGCTACTGCTATGAATCTGAACAATATCTGACACAAAAGGTCAGCTGGCAAAAAAAAAGGAAGAGAGGCAAATATTTAACAGAGTACAAGAACAGAAACTGAGTCAGTAACTTGCCAATGTTAAGAGCCTATGTTAGACCAGGGGAAACACTTCTCCCTCATTCCAAATTATTCCATCCACAGGAAGGAAGTTCAAAGGTATAAATCTTGGACCCTCTCTGTCCCCAAGGAGCTGGAGTGATGGCTCTGGTTGGTAATTTAGGGAGATTTAACGAGGCATGCCTGCGCAGCTCTGCCCTGTCTCCCTCAGGAATGGGGACACTTGACGGAGTCTGTGTTCTCTGCTGCTCTTCCCTCAGACACAGAGGTCTCCCCAGACCCAAGGCTGCCATGACTGTGAGGACCGCTCTCTCCAGTTTGTGGATTCAGTCATCAGGCTTTTTGGCCCTCACACCAAGCCATATATTCTAACCCTGACTTTATTGGTAATTAAGGTGATCATTTGGCCTCCATTCGATTCCTCTGTTTTATTCTTAATTTAACCGAAACTCAAGCAGGTAAGAGGAATGTTATTTATTGGACCACTCAAACACCCCTAAATATAGATTCGGATACTAGCTATGTCACCTTGGACAAGTTGGTTATCTACCTGGTAATCTGGGACAAATTACTTAATCTCTCAGAACCTCAGTTTCAACATCTATAAGGTACCCTAAATACCACTCAGATTAGATTAGACAGGAACATGAAACAAGATTATATATATATATCAGGGGTTCTCAAACTTTCGAACTGAATCAAGCATCAGAATAACCTGGAGGGTTGCTAAAACTCAGAGTGCTGGGCCCCACTCTTAATGCTCCAGCCCTAGTTTCTGACTCAGCAGATGAGGCCTACAATTTGCTGATGTTTCTGAACAGGGAACCATACTTTGAGACCCACTGAGATTTCACATACATGCACACACAAACATATATATACATATATCTAGAGAGAGAGAGAGACAGAGGGAGCTTATTAATACAGCATCTGTTACAGGAGATGTACTCAATAAAGTAGTACTGCTGCCATTTTTGTTTTGTTACCAAAAAAAATACTTTAAGGCAGTGGTTCTCCACCGGGGGTGATTTTGTGTACATACACGCACATCTGCCAGGACACTTGGCAGGCGTTTTTGACTGTCACAACTGGAAGGTGGGGAAACAGCTCCTACCATCTACTACTCCATTGAGTAGAGGCCAGAGATCCTGCTAAACATCCTACAGTGCACAAGACAGCCCCCCTGACAACAAAAAAATTATCTGGCTCAAAATGTCAGTAGCTCCAAAATTGAGAAATTCTGCTCCAAGGCCTCCCCCAAAACCCTGTCTATAACTCAAGCATCAATGCCTACATATTTTTCATACACACAAGACCTTCTCACCATTTGAGAGGTACTTGACCCATCAGAGACCCATTAGCCAAGGGGAACAGTCCAAAGGAAGCTTAAGGTTGTTTTATCAGATTATATTAGATATGTCAACAGAAGAAGGGTTTTGATAAAGGAGAAGGAAGAGTAAAGTTTGGAACCCATAGGTGTATAGGGGAAGAGATTTAAGATAAAACTAAATTTTTTTGTTGAAATTTGTGAATAAAGACATATATATGCAACACAGATATAAAATCACTGTTTAAATGCAGAAATATAAAACAAATTATATACAAGTTGCCTGCTCATTAAATTTTCATGCTTGGAATGTTTAGAAATGTTAAGAGCTAAGGAAAAATCTTTTTCTCCCTGAAATTTTCCTGAGTTTTTCCCTATCAGCAAATAAACAAGATGCAATTTTAGTAGTCAGCAGTTTCAGGAATATGGAGTAGTTTGTACTTTTTTTCATCTATCTGGGAAAATTAGATAGGCCTTCCAACATAATCCTTTTGAGTGATCTTTTCTTCCTCACAGAAAAATGTGATTGGAAAAAAATCCAGTTATTTTAGGATCTGGTTTCTGGCACATGGGTTTTTCTTCTTGCTCTGTCATGACCTCTCTGGGTCTCGGTTTTCTTATTGTGTAGAGCACTTGTTTCAGAAATTACAAAGTGGCAGTGCATTGGGCAAAACTAGTCTTCGTAATAGCCATTTTTTGACCCTACTAGCTTTCTGCAAACTTTGCCTCTTTGGGCATGAGTTTGACCCCTGGCCTAGTTTCAGTATCTACCGGAAATCCAGGGAAGTCCTTGAGTCAGGCCAAGTCAGGTATTTATTAGCATGAGGCCTCTTTAGCCTGGGAAAGACAGTGACCCATCAGACTAGACTGATACTGGCCCAGGTATCTGACCCATGAGCCATGAAGAAATAATCTCCTGGTTGCTATACATAGGGCAGAAAGAACTCACTGGAGAGAAGAGAAAGTTCAGTGAACAGTCTCAGTCTGGAGCTACTGTTTGCCAGGGACTGAAGAACTTTGACGGGAGTAAGGCACACTCAATTTCAAACTGCCTTCTCATGTTCCCCCAGGAAAATCTTCAGACTGCCCCCAGATAAAGGAGCTGTAATAAATTAAAAGTGGGCCTAAGATTTTTTAAATACCACCAGCTGAGACTCAGTAAAAAGGGAGAAGCAAATGACCTAATTTTGCAGCCCAAAACCAGACTCCAACCAGACTGGGGCAGGGTTAACATAGGTGAAGACAGGAGAACTATTTCACATCCACCAAAAAACCCAAATTTACATTTATGTGCGCTCTAAATTAAGCGTAAGGTATAATCAGCGTATTAGTTATATTGAAAGTGTTAATTTATCCATAGTAAATTTTTGAAATGGAGCCCAATTTTCTGAGTCTTATTTTGCTATTTTTTCATCTCTTAACATAGAAGGAGCTTTAAAAAATTGGCTTAAGACCTTTCTCAATCTCTGGGCGAGCCCCTTTGTAGTTAGATATTCAGGCAAAGCAAAGGAACAGCTAATGGACCAAACGGCTAAACCAGCACGTTTGCTGGCTCCAGCCTCCAAGAGCAGCATCTCCTGAGAGAAAGTGGAGAAAACCCTGAGAGCTGTGGGGTGAGGATGAGGTGAAGTTCTACTTTGATAAGTGCTCGTGTGGGATGGTGGCTTTGGCAGGGGAAGGTAACCTGCACAGCGGGGGAAGGATGAAACAGGAACAGAACTATGGGAGTTTGGGCCCTGCTTATCCCACGTTCCTCGCCATTGCCCTCGGACAAACGGTGCCTGACCCACACCTCGTCCAGCTGTCCTCCAGAGTGAGATCAGGGCACGATGGAAATCCTGTGCTTGTGTGAAGAGCTGAAGAACATAAATGAGGACTAACTAACCCTGGACCGTTGCTTCTCCACCCTTGCCCACATCCAAGCCCCAGGGCTGGCGAATAACCATGCAAATGAGAGCATCCCAAGATTGCTTCCTCTTGGGGAGAAAGGGCAAAGGGTGAAACTCTGACCTGGCAAGTTGTTGGGTGAGGAGAAAAGATAAAGCCAAGAAGAAATGTGAAGTATAAAATATACATAGAATGTAAATGGAAGAAATAAATGGCAGAATGGAAATATCCAGGGGACAAATCAGAGATTGGAAAGAATAGATTATGGAAACCTTCCAAAATGAAGAAAGGATGAAGAAATAGATAATATAAAATAGTAGCTAACAAAGATGGAGCCTAGCAGTAGAAGTGCTAATATCCAGATAATAGGAATCCTAGACCAAGAAAAATATAAAAATAAAGATGCATTTTTTAATTTATGTTTTGATTATTTTTGTATATGCTTGAAATTTCAAGAATAAAAAATTTAAGGCAATTAAAAATGTTTGAAAAAAATAGAGAAATGCCATGTGACCATGGTATTAAAAAGTGCAGAAAATGTATTTCCTAAAATTCAACATTGAGCCATAATTTTACAAAATTCAACATCAATCCACATTCTTAACCTGTTAAGGAGATCACAAAACTAGAGGTAGTATTACCCTAAATGGGAGCTGTTACTGGATTGGCAAGATGATCCCTAGGTCTCTGTCACTAACGGGCATGGCCGCTCCAGAAAGGAGGGAGCATGGACATCTCTGAGGCAAGTGGGGAGCTTTATACGGGTGGGAGACAGCATGAGAGGATGGGGCAAAGGGGACTCATAAGTGGCAAAAAAACAGAAACACAAAGAGGGATATGGGAAGGGGTCTACCCTAAAATACTCCCTATAGGGTAAATGCTGTCACTTCTCCCCACCTCACCTTTCCAAAGCCAATTCCAATGTCATTAAATCTTTTTTTTAATTCAAGTATAGTTGATGTACAATATTATAGATGTTATAGGTGTAGAATACAGTGATTCACAATTTTTAAAGGTTATACTCCACTTATAGTTATTATAAGATATTCCCTGTGTTGTACAATATATCCTTGTAGCTTATTTTATACATAATAGTTTGTAGCTCTCAATCCCCTACCCCTTTATTGCCGTTAGATCTCAATGGATCTTGCGTACCCTCGTATTCATTACCTGCAGTGATGCGTAGGAGGCTCTAGGAAAGGACCAAGAGAGTCTTAACTGAGTAGCCCAGGACCTTTGAGTCCCGGGAATTGGGGAATTGGGGGCCTTGACTGAGCATGTGCATGATTTAGCAGAAACTCTGATGCTCAAATTTAAGTCTCTGAAGACACTGGAAAGACCTTCAACTGTCAGGCCTGCTTTCACCTTTTAAGTTTTCATTACCTTTTTGCCTATAACTTAAGAAACCCAAGGGCATAATGTGGGAAAGAAGGTGGACTCATTGTATTTGGGATGGTACTTTGGGCTCTAACCTTGTAAAGAGATGACTCCTCTCCCCCTTATGGAAGCTGAAGTAGCATTTGTTCGGAAGCTATAGAGCATGCAGTGTAAAATAAAGTCTAAAAGGGAAAAATGCTGTCCCAAGGAGTTTATAATCTGTGTTTAACTGTGAATTCATGCACCAAAAAAATACCATGGGAGAAGGTACTTAAATCTTAGAAGTCCAGTGTCTGCTAAACTATTTCCTTTGTTCATTTTCTTTTCATAATTATGAGGCTTTTAAGACTGGCTAAGATAAAGAAAGCCCAGCATTTACCATCTGTGTTATTAAATACTATATTTATTTTATAAGAAGAAAATTTCCGTTATTGGGCCAGTGTATACTGAGAGTAAGAGAGAGAGAGAAAAGGCACTGAGGGCCTCTCTGAAGAGACAACTAGAATTTGGCACTACTTACCATTGGAGTGTTCCAAGTTTTTAATTTCCATTTAAGTTGCATTATATTTTATGGGACATTATTTGAGGATGAAAAATTCTAACTCTGCAAAGAAAATTGGCTGAGTAGGGAATTTAACAGCACTGCAACTGGATGAGTTGTTATTTCATATATTTGAAAATTTAAAGAAAAAAACTCCAGAACAAAGAAAATAACCATAGACATTATTCAGGCCCACCTATGGTGGCATTTAAACATCGTAATAAAGAACGAGTGGGTTTTCACCAGATAGGCCAGGTGGGGAAAAATGTTCCAAGAAGAGGGGATTCCATACACAGAGGAGCACAGCACGCTGTGTAGTGCAACAGAGACACGGGATGCTCTTATAAACAGTCAGGAGTGAGGCTGGAGAAGTAAAAGGAGGGCCATGTCATCAGGAGTCTCATATGCCCCTTTTATCATTCAAGAACTTTCCCGCCACAAGTGAAAGAGAACCCAATTCCAACTGGCTTAAGCAAAAACAAAAAAGAACAACAACAGAAAGATCCAGGTGTAGGCTTCAGGCATAACTAGATTCAGAATTCAAATGATGTCCGTACGGCTCAGGTTCTCCCCAGCCTTCTGCTGAGTTGGCTTCATCCTCAGACTTCACATGAAAATTTCCAGAATCAGCTCCAGAATCCACCCAGGGCCCACACTAGAGTAGGATGAGGGAAGCACTCACCACCTCATGCACAAATTTAAAGGGTCACCCAAAAACTCAGTAATCAAGATAAATAATATTTTACTGCAATATTTTATAAATTCAAAAAGCAATCTGTGATGAACAAAATATCAAATTTTTAAATAAAGACAAGATCAGTATTACTGATTTTTCCTTTTGCCTAAGGCTCCACCGTGGCTCCAGTTTTCAATAAAGACAGAATCACAACAATGCTACTGATACTAGAAGAATGAACAGATGCTGGGAGTGGGGAGGGCACAATCTGATGCCCACCACAACATGGCTAGAGGTTTTGACTTTATCTGTGGGCAGTGGATGATCATGGAAGATTCCAAGCAAGAGACAGAAAGACAATGGATGGAAAGACATGTTGGGAGGGTTAGAGGAGGAAATTCAGGGATGGGAGTTAGGAGACAATTAGCCCAAGCAATACATGGTGAAACACAGACATAAAGCGGTGCCAGCTGGAGATGGGGAGGTAGGGAGTATGGAGGACATGGGGGACAGAACTGAAAGGTAGTTACGAATATCAGTAGAACTTGGAGAGATGGGAAACAGGAAATGTTAAATAGTCAGGGATGCTTCTCCAGTTTCTGGCTCTAGCCGCTCTCTGGATAGTAGCACAATAACCAAGATTAGGATTTCAGGATATGGGCAGGTAGGTGATCGGCCAAAGGGAGCAAGGGTGAGGAAGAGATGCAGTTCTAGACATGGTGACACTGAGGTGGCAATAGCCAGCAGACAACAGGGTCTGAATCTCACAAGGGGGGACTGAAGAAGTGGCTTTGGAAGGTATTAGCATATATAAGGGATAGTTGAAGTCCTGGGCATTAAAAAATTTTCCCAGAGGGTGTATACAGAGAGGGAGAGAAGAAGACTGAAGATGGAATTGATATTATTAGGAGTTCTCTCCAATGCAGTTTTTTTTTTTTTTTTGGCCACGCTATGCAGTTTGCAGGGTCTTAATTCCCCAACCAGGGATCGAACCCAGGTCCACAGCAGTGAGAGCACTGAGTCCTAACCACTGGGAATCCCTACCCCCAGGGAATTCCCTCTCCAGTGCAATTTGAAAAATAGATCCTGGCCCTAAAATATTCTCCTTATTGATCTTACAACAACTCCTAAAAAACTTTTTTAACTCCTAGAATTTTCACATTACTTCTGCTTTGGATTAAATCACCAAAAGCATTCTGATGTACTACATATGTTATCTATGTAACTTTAGACTGTAAGTATACAAGTTAACAGAGCTGGGATAACCACCTAGAAAACAGCCATAGAGAACATAATTTCCAAAAAGGAGAGGGGAAAGGAAAGGAGAAAACAGGTGCTACCTATTGGGTTTAAAAAACCTTGGTCTATAATTGATTTCTCAGGTTGGGCCTGAAAAAATTACAGAGTATTAAAAGGTCCCCTGATGTACCTTTTGAACCCTCCATATCTGATTAAATTGGAGAGTTTAAGAGAAGCAGAAATAGGAAATACAAAGAAAGAGGAGGGCCTCAAGGTGAGATCTGGGGTCTGGGCCCAATGTAGGTTTCTATACTCTTTCCCCTCTCCCTTCAAGTTAGAAAGGAAAAAAATCAGTCATCTCTGGAGGTCCCTTGCTGATGCCAACTGTAGGAGAAATATAAGAAGGCATCATCGGACTCTTCCCCAAGGGGGCAGACAAACAAGAGACGCACTCTTCTCCTGTTTTTGAACAAAGGGGCTGCAAAGTAAAGTATCTGAAATATTTGAGTATTCCATCAGGAAATACCCAAATCAGTAACAGTCTGCGGTGGAACTTTTTAAAAAGCCCAATAAAATCTAAAACGGGGAGAAAGATTACTTTCATTTGCAGCTAAGGCTGGAATCATTATTTTTTATAGTGTGAGGTTAGGCTGAATTTTAAAATCTTTTGTTATTCTACAGCGTTAGCCTGTTTTTAATTAAGACACCCATGTCAGTTGAAAAATGTGGCGTATTTGTATAGAAATAACTATAGCAAACCAAAATCTTAATTCTAAACCATTTTACTCACTTTCCCAGACACACTGGTAATTATTTCTGGTTGACATCACTGAAGTGCTTTCCAGCAGCACTGAATATATTCATATCAATTGAAGTTTTCCCTTGTGAAGAAAGATGAGGTGCCGGGATAAATCTGGGAGTGGGCAAATCCCATTTTTCATCAGTGCCTAATAATTAGCAGAAATTCATTACTCTGTGTTTGTTTGAGCCTGAACAATAATCAGCTTGTAATTACTGGTAGCTTAGGGCAAGGTAAATATTTGATGTGATGCTGGTAAATCAGTTTTTAGTGGTACAAAGAGTTAGCTGATCCTGTATTTCTTTAGCCTTTAATAAGATTATAAGCATTAACCACAAAGGTGAGGCTAAACCTTCCCCATCTGTTGTTGTACCTTCACGCTTCAGACAAATAGCAGGAAGGAGACTGCCCGCGGAACGCCAAGCTAATGAACCCCTGGGGGACTGGGGCTGTCTACCTGGGTTAAAAACCAGAAATTGCTTTTAGCAAATTCAGTGCAGGAAAAGCAGCTACAGTAGCCTTATCATTAAAGTCCTAAAGCCTGTTACTGGGCTAAGCTTTGGCCTAGCTTTGATTTAAATCTCTAATTTTGTTGTTGTTGTTGTTGAGTCTGAGCAGCTGACACTGGAGGCAAATTTAAGCTTTTCTGGTTGGTTTACTAGATATTTTTTAAGTCTTAAAATTAAGCAATATTCTTTATGTAATAGACACAGCAGGTAAGTTCCAGAAGAATCTTCTCCAGTGGTTAATATAAAAGAGCCAATAAAAGTGCATAGGACTTTGTAACAATCTAAACATGAATACCTACACGTAGCTCATTTATCCCACTACAGCCCAGCAAGGTAGGGAGAGCCAATGGTATTATCTCCATTTTAAAAATGAGCAACATCTTCTTTATCCATTCATCTGTCGATGGACACTTAGGTTGCTCCCATGTCCTGGCTATTGTACATAGAGCTGCAATGAACACTGTGGTACATGACTCTTTTTGAATTATGGTTTTCTCAGGGTATATGCCCAGTAGTGGGATTGCTGGGTCGTATGGTAGTTCCGTTTTTAGTTTTTTAAGGAACCTCCATACTGTTCTCCATAGTGGCTGTATCAATTTACATTCCCACCAACAGTGCAAGAGGGTTCCCTTTCCTCCACACCCTATATGGCACATATATACAATGGAGTATTACTCAGCCATAAAAAGAAATGAAATTGAGTTATTTGTAGTGAGGTGGATGGACCTAGAGTCTGTCATACAGAATGAAGTAAGTCAGAAAGAGAAAAACAAACACCGTATGCTAACACATATATGGAATCTAAAAAACAATCGTTCTGAAGAACCTAGGGGCAGGACAGGAATAAAAATGCAGACGTAGAGAACGGACTTGAGGACACGGGGAGGGGAAGGGTAAGCTGGATGAGGTGAGAGAGTGGCATGGACATATATACACCACCATATGTAAAATAGATAGCTAGTGGGAAGCAGCCACATGGCACAGGGAGATCACTCGAAGCTCGGTGCTTTGTGACCACCTAGAGGGGCGGGACAGGGAGGGTGGGAGGGAGACACAAAAGGGAGGAGATATGGGGATATATGTGTATGTATAGCTGATTCACTTTGTTATAAAGCAGAAACTAACACACCACTGTAAAGCAATTATACTCCAATAAAGATGTTAAAAAAAAAAAATGAGCAAATTGAGTCTCAGCGAGGTTAAAGCCCTGACGGGAGGTCACAGTTTTAGTCAGTGATGGAGTCAGGCTGAGCACAGACTGTCTCTCCCCTGGTTTAGAATTCTCTCCACACCACATTTACCTGTGGGTCTGTGTCGAGCCCAAGCCAGCAGTGATGGGCTCAAAACCAGAGATGACTGCCTCTGTCAAGGCTTGGGAGCACTGCCAGCATGTTACATTACACGAGGGAGACACCAGGTAAACAGCTGCCCAAAGCACAGCTCTGTAAAACACCATGTAAATACCCCCCTAACTGGATCGAGGGCAAACCAGAGAAAAGCACTGGTTTGGAAAGTGCTTTAAATAGACATCCATTTAAGCCTCTTGAGCACAGATAATTAGATTTCACTTTCTTTATATCCAAGAACCTAGCAGAGTATCCATGGGGCAGAGGCTCAGTAGCTATGTACCATATTCACGTGCCCAGCTGGAAGGAACAGGGAAGGCACGGGCAGAGGAATAAGACAGAGTGTACCAATCCAATCTAAAAATGACATCAGCTTCTTCCTACAATGAAGTTCCAATGAAACCTCTCCTGTGCTCAGAAATCCTCAAGGGCTCCATATTGCTTGCCACTGGCCTGGCATTCAAAACTCTCATCAATAACTCCTCGCTCCCCTGTGGATACAGCCAGAATAGATTACTGTTCTTTCCCAAACATGCCCTGGGGGTTCTCACTTCTGTAGAACTGGCCCGCTTTGATGCTATCTCTCCCTCTGATAACCTACCCACCTGTTCAGACTCATCTCAAAGACTGTCTCCTGTTTAAGACCTTTCTGCTTCCTCCAACTGAATAAGATTTCATTTTCCCCTGAAGTCCCATGGACGAACTTTACCATATATCCTCTTACTCTGCCTTAAATTGGTTCAACAGATGAAATTGCCAATATTCATATGTTTCGATCTAAAATTATCATTTTTCCCATGTTAGAGAATTTCTAGAGGACTGAAACTATGTGCATTCCTCTTGGTCAGCGTCCTCCAAATGCCTGGACTGAAAACATGAACAATAATTTTCAGTCAACAAAAGAATTATGGGTTGTTCCTTAAATTCTTCAGGTTTTTCTTTTTACATTATATTCATTCTGTAAGTATATCAGGACTCAACGCCACCACCACCATTCCATTCTCATTCATTCTCTCTCATTCATCTTTCATTCTCTCTCTCTCTCTCTCTCAACATTGAATCCATTCTAGGAATTCCACCTCCACAAAAGTTCCTGAACTGAAGACAACTGACTATTATAACTAACTACATCCTGTAGGAACAATTTGACCTTCGTATTTCATTTGTTCTTCTATTCAGTTAACATGTATTGAGGATCGTCACTTTGCCAAACACTTGTAACCACCAGACAGACACAGGTGAAATATTGTCTGTTCCAATCACAGCCCAATGGGGAAGACAAGCAAGAAATCCAGAGATTTCCAATGTGGCAGGTGCCATAAAAAGGGTACACAGGGTCCTATGGGGACACATAGGATGGGCTCCTGATTCATTCTACAGAGGGAAGGGAAAAGAGGAATTCAAAGAAAGCCTCCCCAAAAACCTAACTGAATCTTGAGAGAAAATTTTACTGGGTGGGAATAAAAGGAGAACATTTTTCAGGGAGAGAGAATAATGTTCAAAGGCAGAGAACTGTGTCAAAACATCCATTTTGGGCTTCCCTGGTGGCGCAGTGGTTGAGAGTCCGTCTGCCGATGCAGGGAACGTGGGTTCGTGCCCCGGTCAGGGAAGATCCCACATGCCGCGGAGCGGCTGGGCCCGTGAGTCATGGCCGCTGAGCCTGCGCGTCCGGAGCCTGTGCTCCGCAACGGGAGAGGCCACAACAGTGAGAGGCCCGCGTACCGCCAAAACAAATCCATTTTGATGGAACAATGTGTTTGTAGGGCATAGGAGGAGGGGGCATGGCAAGAGAAGAGACTGGAGAGGTGGGCAAAGGGTAGATGATGGTGGACCTTGTGTGCCAAGTCAAGGAGCTTCAACTTTATCCTGAAAATGACTGGAAGCCATTAAAAAGTGAGGGGTGTGTGTGTGTGTTTATAAATTATAAATATATGTGGAGGGGGATAGACAGAGATTCTAAATACACATAGCAGCTAAAGTCTGTGCATTATGGTTGACAGTAGGGAACACTGATTTGCAAATTAATATTTGTACATAGAATTATAAACTAGTATAGCATCAGTTCTAGAAAGGACAGTTTAGAGATCGTCTATCCAATAACCACATTTTACACATGGAGAGATGGAAGGTCTTGCATCTGGTCATAGGACTTGTGAGCATCCAGGTCAATAATTATTGCCAATAATAATCTTTTCTTTTTATCATTATCATATGAGTCAAAACTGTGTTTGAATTAATAAGAATTTTACTTGGCTTGTATTTTACATCAACAACTAAAGTGGCTGATACCTCAAATAGTTTACATAATAAATTGAATTCAAACATAAGCCACATCCAGATAGGAATAAAATGGATTTTTTCAATGACAGGAAAACAGCAAAATCAGTGTGGTCTTTTTGGGGGGTCACATACTTAAGTCTTTGACATCAATCACACATATAATGTCATTGACACTGATGTGGGCAATGCCGACATCAGCTTTGGAACTCATCTTTTGGAAATGCCTCTGAACGTGGAGGGGTAGTTACAGCACAGTGGCTGAGTGTCGGCCTCCTGAGCTCCAGAGTGTCTGGGGTCTATTTTGGCTCTGCCCCTCATGAGGTGAGTGACCTGGGAAGTTGATTAACTGCTTTGTGTCCCAATTTCCCCATGTACGGAAAAAGAAAAAATAATGGTACCTACCTCTAGGGTTGTTATGAGGATTAAATGAGTTACTACTTATAACGGGCTAAGAATAGCCTGGGACATGATAGATGTTACGCAGGCATATGTTAAATACAAATAAAGCCAGATGTAAACCCCATGAAACAGTTGGCAAGATGAATTTCTAACTATGCTCTGGTTAAAGCTGGCAAACAGAATTCTAAAACCAAACTGTAGAAAAATATTTCTAAAGCACTTTTATGCTGTAGATGTTAATGGCATTAGTCCATCGTTAGCTACTATTTGTAAAATATGAATATTTATTCCTCTATTTGTTTAAGGTTCATTATTTAATTTTAGCTAATCTTTTGCACATCTGTTTACATGTTAAAAACCCCCAAAGGACAAAAACCATGCTCTTCAAACTTGCCCTCTAAGGTGTCAAATCCAAGTGCCAGGTGGGCACTTTCTGGTGATGGGGATTAAGCTGAACAAATAAGTCCCTTTGCCTTCTTTATGTGTCAGCTTTACTTGGCTTTGTGGTGGCTATGCATGTATTTCCTTTTCACTTCATTACTTTGATTTTCTTTTGACGGGGAGAGGGATAGTGGGAAACAGAGTTTACCACTATCCTCCAGTAGATATGAGTGATGTGTAATATTTTATTCCCACTAGGTGCAACTGGCTTCATGACTATCTTTTTGCTAGCAGAGTCTTCAGTAGGTCACTAAAGACCTGGGGCAGGTTTAATTTAGAGACGAGACTGGGAGAGACCTACAAATGAGGAAAGGCAATGATTTCACAGCAGCACACTGTTTCCTGTCTGATTAAAAGGACCTACTCACTGAGTCAGCCCAGAGAGCCTTGAATTCATGCTCTAATCAATGTGATGAAGTAAATAATACAAAATAAAATGCTGGAATGAATCTGAGTGATTCCATACTTTGTGAGAAACAGAAACTTACCAAAACACACAAAGAAAGGGGAACATGTCAGGAAAAATGATACAGGTAGAATTAAAACAACTTTAAAAGGTCTCCTTCCCCAAAAAATGACAAATTGAGCTATTTCAATTCCACTTCTTGCTACCTACTCCCTAATCAAATGCTTTGTTGGGTAAAATCGACATGTGGGACTTTTCAAATAGCAGAAGATTGTTTGAAGAGAAATTTGGCAAAGAAAAAAGTTAAATCTCCCTCACAATATTCTTTGGAAATAAGAATGAGGCAAGATCAACATGTTGAGGATCAACCAAAATATAACATTTGTTGAACTGAAAGCAAAGCACAGGTTCTGGATAGGATAAAACCTGAGACTGAAAGGTCCTCCTTAGTATGTCCACATTCACAATAAAGTATCACAAATATGAAATAATATCCTTGGACTTACCTGGTGGCGCAGTAGTTAAGAATCCGCCTGCCAATGCAGGAGACACGGGTTCAAGCCCTGGTCCAGGAAGATCCCACATGCCGTGGAGCAACTAAGCCTGTGTGCCACAACTACTGAGCCCGCGAGCCACAACTACTGAAGCCCGCACGCCTAAAGCCTATGCTCCACAACAAGAGAAGCCACCGCAATGAGAAGGCCGCAAACCGCAACGAAGAGTAGCCCCCGCTCGCCACAACTAGAGAAAGCCCGCGCACAGCAATGAAGACCCAAAACAACCAAAAAATAAAAATAAATAAAATTTTTAAATAAATAAATAAATAATATCCTTGTGAGGGACAGTGAAACTGGTGAGAAGCTGGATCTATTCCAGAATTATAGATGTATTGTCATGGCCCTCACCAAAATAGCCCAGCCGGGAGCTTCGTGATCCAGTGAAGATTTGTGGCCCAGGTGATTGAGTTAGTCGGTAAAGATAGTATAAAGGAAACATTCTCTTGAAGTGGAAATGCTTCTGTATAATCTATTTGAACTATTACCAAAAATGTATCTTTTATGAGATTCCAAGTGTTGAAAACAAGGTCAGAGAACAAGAATTACATAAGAGATGAATTAGGCCAAGGAGATGGGACTTTCTCTGCTGTCAATACCTAGTTAGCAGACATGACACGGTGAGTACAAAGTCTGTGTTGTCAGTGGGTAGCTCCAGAAGCATCTCTTCTGTTATTTGTAAGAAAGCCTCAGATGTGTACCAAAGCTGCAGGTATGAATGCATAAGATATGCATTTTCAGTGTGCCGGAGAAGTGTATTAATATCAAATTGCCTAAATTCAAAGAAACAAAGTATCTTCCTGATGATGACATTTCATCATCTCCTTTTCTCACCAGCTGTTGCGCACCTTCAAAGGTCACATCATTTAGGAATTAAGAAACTCACCTGTATCACTTCCAGAAATGAGCCAAATGAAATCCTTATAGAAAAGATCAGCAAATCCATTTCTCAAAGGACGTCCTTGCTATCAATTTGTCAAGGATGTCTGAAAAGAGTGATTTGTGATCAAAATCTCTTTCCATAGAAAATATATACATTTCCACTCTGTTTCATGACTGACAGAAATAGCCAATATTAATGCACTTAATTATTTATAGTTTGACCTTTACTTTTCACAGAAATTCAAAGAGCAGCTGTCCTTATAAATTCAAGATAAAGACCACACTAACTTTTTGAATATAAATCAACTTGTTAAAATTAAAGGTTTACTGACTACCATTTTGATTTCTTGTTGAATAATGAGATGAGAGAAGAAGATCAAAAATGGAATTTCAATATACCAGATAATCTCTTTAATTTCATTTCTTCCACAGGTATGTACTCAGTTCCTCCTATGAGCAGGGCAGTGTACACATATAACATGAGAGAGGAGAGTTAGAAAAAATATATACAAAATAGTGACTTCCACTTAAGAAGGCAAAAATTTTATTAAGGAGGCGGAAGAATTTGCCTAAACAGGCAAAATTATTAATAAGATGAGGTCAACGTGCAAAGTAGTATATGTACAAGAGCAAAATCATTTGATACAAAGAATGTCTCTAACATGGAAGAATGATAAATAAATGAATGATCGTTGTCGAATTAGGGAGCAGGCAGGCTGTATTCTGGGAAAGATTTTTGAACAAGTTAAATTTTGAATAGAGTCAATTGTTCATTCACTACTTAGTATGTGCCAGTCACTGCACTGGGCACTGTAAATATAAAAAATAAAATACCTGAATCCTGTCTTCAGAGAGAATAGTAGAGACATATGCTCTCCAGTAGAGACTCCTGGGCATATATCTGGAAAAAATGAAAACACTAATTAGGAAAGATACATGCACCTCAAGTTTCATACCAGCATAACTTAAAATAGCCAAGATATGGAAACAACCCAAGTGTCCATCAACAGATGAATAGATAAAGAAGATGTGGTATATATACGATGAAATTTTCTTTAACATCTTTATTGGAGTATAATTGCTTTACAATGTTGTGTTAGTTTCTGCTGTATAACAAAGGGAATCAGCTATATGCATACGTATATCCCCATATCCCCTCCCTCTTGCATCTCCCTCCCACCTTCCTTATCCCACCCCTCTAGGTGGTCACAAAGCACCGAGCTGATCTCCCTGTGCTATGCAGCTGCTTCCCACTAACTACCTATTTTACATTTGGTAGTGTATATATCTCAATGTTACTCTCTCACTTCGTCCTAGCTTACCCTTCCCCCTCCCCGTGTCCTCAAGTCCATTCCCTAAGTCTTATACAATGAAGTATTATTCAACCATAAAAAAGAATGAAATTCTGCCTTTAGAAGCAAAATGGATGGAGTTAGATAATATTATGCTTAGTGAAATAAGTCAGACAAAGATAAATACTGTATGATATCACTCATATATGGAATCTAAAAAATAATACCAATGAGTGTATGTAGCAAAACACAAGCAGACTCACAGATACAGAGAACAAACTAGTGGTTACCACCGGGAAGAGGGATGGCAGAGGGACACATTAGGGGTATGGGATCAAAAGATATAAATTATTATTTATAAAATAGAGAAGCAACAAGGCTATATTGTATACCACAGGGAATTATAGCCAATATTTTGTAATAACTTTTAATGGAGTATGAACTGTAAAAATACTGAATCACTATACTGTAGACCTGAAACTAATATATTATAAATCAACTATGCTTCAATTTAAAAAAATAATGTAATGAGTGTGGTAACAGCGTAATCAAGTTACAACAGAAAAACAGTTCTACCTGGCAAGTGAAAGATGTTTTCAAAAGGCAGAAAATGAATTGTGTGTTGAGAGAGGAGCGGAAGTCTCCATGAGATGAATGGGAGAGAAGGCCACACCAGGCATAATAACCAGGCAAGGTTTGCAGGGCTCCATGGTAGAAAAGAGCAGGGGCTTTCCAGAGTCTGAGATCAGAGTGTCAGGGACTACAGCAGATCTGACTGAAAGCAGATCTGGGCCAGAGTGTAAAGAAAGTCTTTTGTGTACAAGACTTCTATTTCCTCCTCAGCACTAAATGCACTTCAAGAACAATAGCTATTTTATTTATTTTACATTTTTTTACCCCCAGCATTGTTATCCAGTTGGTCTATGGGGAGCTAAGGAGAGAAGTACTGTCAGATACTCACAATTTATGGTTTTATATTGTTCTAAAATTAATCTTTGTGAGGGCAAAAGAAGCACAAAAGTAACAAATGTGTCTTTATGTTAGATCTTGACTTCTAACTCTGATTTCAGTTCTTAAATAGGACAATCTTGGAGAAGGATTGGCTCAAGATGGTGGATGAGAAGGACATGCGCTCACTCCCTCTTGTGAGAACACTGGAATGACAATTAACTGCTGAACAATCATTGACAGGAAGACACTGGAACTCACCAAGAAAGATACCCCACATCGAGAAAGACAAAGGAGAAGCCGCAATGAGATGGTAGGAGGGGTGCAATCACAATAAAATCAAATCCCATAACCACTGAGTGGGAGACTCACAAACTGGAGAACAATTAAACTACAGAAGTCCACCCACTGGAGTGAAGGTTCTGAGCTCCACGTCAGGTTTCCCAACCTGGGGGTCCAGCAACGGTAGGAGGAATTCCCAGAGAATCAGATTCTGAAGGCTAGCAGGATTTGACTGCAGGACTTCGACAGGACTGGGGAAAACAGAGACTCCACTCTTGGAGGGCACACACAAAGTAGTGTGCGCATCAGGACCCAGGGGAAGGAGCAGTGACCCCATAGGAGACTGAACCAGATCTATCTGCTAGTGTTGGAGGGTCTCCTGCAGAGGAAGGGGGTGGCTGTGGCTCACCACGGGGACAAGGACACTGGCAGCAGAAATTCTGGGAAGTGCTCCTTGGCATGAACTCTCCCAGAGTCCTCCATTAGCCCCACCAAGGAGCCTGTGGGCTGCGTTGCCACTGGCCAAACAACCATAAGGGAGGGAACTGAGCCTACCCATCAGCAGACAAGCAGATTAAAGTTTTACTGAGCTCTGCCCACCAGAGCAACACCCAGCTCTACCCACCACCAGTCCCTCCCATCAGGAAGCTTGCATAGGCCTCTTAGATAGCCTCATCCACCAGAGGGAAGACAGCAGAAGCAAGAAGAACTACAATCCTGCAGCCTGTGGAACGAAAACCACATTCACAGAAAGATACACAAAATGAAAAGGGAGAGGACTATGTGACAGATGAAGGAAAAGATAAAACCCCAGAAAAACAACTAAGTGAAGTGGAGGTAGACAACCTTCCAGGAAAAGAATTCAGAATAATGATAGTGAAGATGATCCAGGACCTCGGAAGAAGAATGGAGGCAAAGATTGAGAAGATGCAAGAAATGTTTAACAAAGACCTAGAAGAATTAAAGAACAAACACCTGGAAGAATTAAAGAACAAACCAATAGAGATGAACAATACAATAACTGAAATGAAAAATACACGAGAAGGGATCAAAAGCAGAAATAACTGAGGCAGATGAATGGACAAGTGACCTGGAAGACAGAATGGTAGAATTCACTGCCGCAGAACAGAACAAAGAAAATAAAATGAAAACAAATGAAGACAGCCTAAGAGACCTCTGGGACAACACTAAACACACCAGCATTCACATTAAACGGGTCCCAGAGGAGAAGAGAGAGAGGGAGGACCCGAAAAAATATTTGAAGAGGTTATAGTCAAAAACTTTCCTAATATGGGAAAGGAAAGAGCCACCCAAGTCCAGGAAGCGCAGAGAGTCCCAGGCAGGATAAACCCAAGGAGAAATATGCTGAGACACACAGTAATCAAACTACCAAAAATCAAAGACAAAGAAAAATTATTAAAAGTAACAAGGGAAAAACAGCACATAACATAAAAGGGAACTCCCATAAGGTTAACAGCTGATTTCTCAGCAGAAACTCTACAAGCCAGAAGGCAGTGGCATGATATATTTAAGGTGATGAAAGGGAAGAACCTACAACCAAGATTACTCTACCCAGCAAGGATCTCATTCAGATTCGTCAGAGAAATCAAAAGCTTTACAGACAAGCAAAAGCTAAGAGAATTCAGCACCATCAAACCAGCCCTACAATAAATGCTAAAGAAACTTCTCTAAGTGGGAAACAAAAGAGAAGAAACGGACCTACAAAAACAAACCCAAAACAATAAGAAAATGGTAATAGGAACATACATATCGATAATTACCTTAAATGTGAATGGATTAAATGCTCCAACCAAAAGACACAGGCTTACTGAATGGATACAAAAACAAGACCCATATATATGTCTTCTACAAGAGACCCACTTCAGACCTAGGGATACATACACAATGAAAGTGAGGGGATGGAAAAAGATATTCCATGCAAATGGAAATCAAAAGAAATCTGGAGTAGCAATACTCATATCAGAAAACATAGACTTTAAAATAAATAATGTTACAAGAGACAAGGAAGGACACTACATAATGATCAATGAATCAATCCAAGAAGATATAACATTATAAATATATATGCATCCAACATAGGAGCACCTCAATAAATAAGGCAAATGCTAACAGCTATAAAAGAGGAAATCAACAGTAACACAATAATAGTGGGGGATTTTAACACCTCACTTACACCAATGGACAGATCATCCAGACAGAAAATTAATAAGGAAACACAAGCTTTAAATGAGCAACAGACCAGATACATTTAATTGATATTTACAGGACATTCCATCCAAAAACAGCGGATTACACTTTCTTCGCAAATGCACACGGAACATTCTCCAGGATAGATCACATCTTGGGTCACAAATCAAGCCTTGGTAAATTTAAGAAAACTGAAACCTTATCAAGCATCTTTTCCGACCACAATGCTATGAGATTAGAAATCAAATACAGGGAAAAAAAGTAAAAAACACAAACACATGGAGGCTAAACAGTATGTTACTAAACAAGCAAGAGATCACTGAAGAAATCAAAGAGGAAATAAAAAAATACCTAGAGACAAATAACAACGAAAACATGATGAACCAAAACCTGTGGGATGCAGCAAAAGCAGTTCTAAGAGGGAATTTTATAGCAATACAATCCTACCTCAAGAAACAAGAAAAATCTCAAATAAGGAATCTAACCTTACCCCTAAAGGAACTAGAGAAAGATGAATAAACAAACCCCAAAGTTAGTAGAAGGAAAGACATAATAAAGATCAGAGCAGAAATAAATGAAATAGAAACAAAGAAATATCAGCAAAGATCAATAAAACTAAAAGCTGTTTCTTTGAGAAGATAAACAAAATTGATAAACCATTAGCCAGATTCATCAAGAAAAAGAGGGAGAGGACTCAAATCAATAAAATTAGAAATGAAAAAGAAGTTACAGTGGACACCACAGAAATACAAAGCATCCTAACAGACTACTACAAGCAACTCTATGCCAATAAAATGGAAAATCTGGAAGAAAGGGACAAATTCTTAGAAAGGTATAACCTTCCAAGACTGAACACAAGAAATGAAATTGAAACTGTGATTAAAAATCTTCCAACAAACAGAAGTCCAGGACCAGATGGCTTCACAGGCAAATTCTATCAAACATTTAGAGACGAGCTAACACCTATCCTTCTCAAACTCTTCCAAAAAATTGCAGAGGAAGGAACACTCCTAAACTCATTCTACAAGGCCACCATCACTCTGATACCAAAACCAGACAAAGATACTATAAAAAAAGAAAATTACAGACCAATATCACTCATGAATATAGATGCAAAAATCCTAACAAAATACTAGCAAACAAAATCCAACAGCACATTAACAGGATCATCCACCATGATCAAGTGGGATTGATCCCAGAGATGCAAGGATTCTTCTATATACACAAATCAATCAATGTGATACACCATATTAACAAATTGAAGAATAAAAACCATATGATCATCTCAATAGATGCAGAAAAAGTTTTTCACCAAATTCAACATCCATTTATGATAAAAACTCTCCAGAAAGTGGGCATAGAGGGAACCTACCTCAACATAATAAAGGCCATATATGACAAACCCACAGCAAACATCATTCTCAATGGTGAAAAACTGAAAGCATTTTCTCTAAGATCAGGAACAAGACAAGGATGTCCACTCTCACCACTCTTATTCAACATAGTTTTGGAAGTCCTAGCCACGGCAATCAGAGAAGAAAAAGAAATACAAGGAATACAAATTGGGAAAGAAGAAGTAAAACTGTCACTGTTTGCAGGTGACATGATACTATACATAGAGAATCCGAAAGATGCCACCAGAAAATTACTAGAGCTAATTAATGAATTTGGTAAAGTTGCAGGATACAAAATTAATGCACAGAATTCTCTTGCATTCCTATACACTAACAATGAAAGATCAGAAAGAGCAATTAAGGAAACAATCCCATTCACCACTGCAACAAAAAGAATAAAATACCTAGGAGTAAACCTACCTAAGAAGATAAAAGACCTGTACTCAGAAAACTATAAGACACAGATGAAAGAAATCGAAGATGACACAAACAGATGGAGAGATATACCATGTTCTTGGATTGGAAGTCTCAATATTGTGAAAATGACTACACTTCCCAAAGCAATCTACAGATTCAGTGCAATCCCTAGCAAATTACCAATGGCATTTTTTACAGAACTAGAACAAAATATCTTAAAATTTGTATGGAGACACAAAAGACACCGAATAGCCAAAGTAATCTTGAGAGAAAAAAATGGAGCTGGAGGAATCAGACCCCCTGACTTCAGACTATACTACAAAGCTACAGTAATCAAGACAATATGGTACTGGCACAAAAACAGAAATATAGATCAATGGAACAGGATAGAAAGCCCAGAGATAAACCCACGCACCTATGGTCAACTAATCTATGACAAAGGAGGCAAGGATATACAATGGAGAAAAGACAGTCTCTTCAATAAGTGGTGCTGGGAAAACTGGACAGCTACATGTTAAAGAATGAAATTGGAACACTCCATAACACCATACACAAAAACAAACTCAAAATGGATTAAAGACCTAAATGTAAGACTGGACACTATAAAACTCTTAGAGGAAAACATTGGAAGAACACTCTTTGACATAAATCACAGCAAGATCTTTTTTGACCCACCTCCTATAATAATGGAAATAAAAACAAAAATAAACAAATGGGACCTAATGAAACTTCAAAGCTTTTGCACAGCAAAGGAAACTATAAACTAGATGAAAATACAACACTCAGAATGGGAGAAAATAGTTGCAAACAAATCAACAGACAAATGATTAATCTCCAAAATATATAAACAGCTCATGCAGCTCAATATTAAAAGAACAACCCAATCAAAAAATGGACAGAAGACCTAAATAGACATCTCTCCAAAGAAGACATACAGATGGCCACGAAGCACATGAAGAGCTGCTCAACATCACTAATTATTAGAGAAATGCAAATCAAAATTACAATGAGGTATCACCTCACACCAGTCAGAATGGGCATCATCAGAAAATCTACAAACAACAAATGCTGGAGAGGGTGTGGAGAATAGGGAACCCTCTTGCACTGTTGATGGGAATGTAAACTGATACAGCCACTATGGAGAACAGTATGGAGGTTCCTTAAAAAACTAAAAATAAAATTACCATATGACCCAGCAATCCCACTACTGGGCATATACCCAGAGAAAACTATAATTCAAAGAGACATATACACCCCAATGTTCGTTGCAGCACTATTTACAATGGCCAGGTCATGGAAGCAACCTAAATCCCCATCAACAAATGGATAAAGAAGATGTGGTGCATATATACAATGGAATAGTACTCAGCCATAAAAAGGAACGAAATTGGGTAATTTGTAGAGACGTGGATGGACCTAGAGACTGTCATACAGAGTGAAGAAAGTCAGAAAGAGAAAAACAAATATTGTATATTAGCGCATATATGTGGAATCTAGAAAAATGGTACAGATGAACCTGTCTGAAAGGCAGAAATAGAGACACACATATAGAGGACAAACATATGGACACCAAGAGGGGAAAGCAGGGGGTGTGGGGTGTGGTGGTGGTGGGATGAACTGGGAGATTGGGATTGACATATACACACTAATATGTATAAAATAGATAACTAATAAGAACTGTATAAAATAAAATATAAATTCAAAAAATAAAAAAAATTAAATTAAGTTTGAAAAATCAAAAAAAAAGGACAATCTTTATTATTCAGAAAAGACTAAATGTATAATATGGGATAAAGATTGCATTTACTAGCAAGCATTTCGCTTTATCAGCCAGATAGGTACCACTAGCCAGACAAGTGCTTATGAATTATGGCATTGTTTTTGGCAAAACTATTTATCTGTGTGACACGACATGTCACTTTTGAACTTCAACTTGATGTCCATAAAATTACATTTTCATCAAACTGAAAGATCAAGCTTTCCATGCTGACTCACTTGGGTCAACATTTTGCAAATGCCTGAATTTACCACTTGAACCATAAACACTTTGTGAATAATTTTGTGCGCTGATGTTTGATAGCCTAGGGCACAGATCACCATTTCTGAGCAGAGGGGCATTAAAGCAGAATGCATTTCCTTTCTGCATACCCAATGACTTACTCCAAAGAGTATTCTCATCAGGTCATTTTGAAATCACTGGATAAATACTAACCTTGCTGAGCCCCAAAAGAAAGTAAACGGCATCCGTGGTGCATCGTTTACTTGTTAGGATTAGGAAAGAGCATCACCTCCACTGCCAGAGGATTTTCACTAGCATAACACTCATAGGCACTTGCCACAACTTGGGGTAATTTCCTTGTTTCAGTTAGACCTAATTTTAGGTTCCTTAAAAACATGCAATGAGGAGAAAATCTCAAAACTGACCAAAGACCTAGAGAGAGTCATCAGTTATTCTGTCCTTAATTCTCTACTGAAAAAAAACCAAAACAAAAAACAAAAAATTCAGGTGTTACTGCTCCTTTCTGGGCCCTGTTTATGAGGTGGATTCTTTTTTTCATATGAACAATGCGGATTTGGACCTCTCACCCTGGTAAGTATACGTAGAAGGTTTGGCCCTCAGAGAGGTGACTGCTTTAAAGAGGAAATGACCCAGTGCCCCTGTAATCTTTTTGGACAGAAATGACTGGCTATGATGAAATTCAGTCATCCCTCAAATACCCCATTCAAGAATTATTAAATGAGCAGGTTCCTCACTGACCTTTACTAACCACATTAAAGAACAATCTGGCTCCATTTTTGAAACAAGAATTGTCACAGCAATTTTGCATGAATAAATATCCCATTTGGTGAAATAATGTAAACTTTGTCTTCAGAGAAAGGTGCATACCAGTTTTGGTGCTGTTTATGCAAGAACAAATTGTTATCTCCAAATCTTGCCCAAGGCAAAGGAAGAGAAACATTAAATATGGTGATTGTTATGATGACTTCACTAAAAGCTGGAAGAAATGATGACAAAAGTTCTTGTTGCAAGTAGAAAGTTTGAAGGCAAATCTCTGGGAAGTGCTCTGCCCCAGGTACCACGTAAAATTGGAGTATTATTGACACAGTTGACTGGACTAACCATAAAGGTGGAAGAGAGGTGCCTGGGGTTTTAGCGATGTCTGGAACAGCCACTCAGATCTTAACTAAGATGGTACTGAATTCTTGGAAGAAGGTTGAACTTCTTCTTTTTTTAAATTAATTAATTTATTTATTTTTGCTGAGTTGGGTCTTTGTTGTTGCACACGGGCTTTCTCTAGTTGCGGCGAACAGGGGCTACTCTCTGTTGCAGTGCGCAGGCTTCTCATTGCAGTGGCTTCTCTTGTTGCAGAGCACAGGCTCTAGGCGCATGGGCTTCAGTAGTTGTGGCACACAGGCTCAGTAGTTGTGGCTCGATGGCTCTAGAGCACAGGCTCAGTAGTTGTGGCACACGGGCTTAGTTGCTCCGCGGCATGTGGGATCTTCCTGGACCATGGCTCGAACCCGTATCCGCTGCATTAGCACGCAGATCCTTAACCACTGCACCACCAGGGAAGTCCCAGAAGAAGGCTGAACTTAGTGTTAGATATTCAGCACTTACAAGAATCTCTCATTGGCAAGACCTGTCATAAACTAGTTTCAGTAATACTGGTAGAGACCCTGCAGATTCTCAAATGTTAAAAGGCCAAACTGCTAAGTTAGATGACTGAGAAAAAGATATCACTTTTACTTTCTGTTGCAACTAAAAGAAAATTCCGTTTAGCCTGGATTAAATAGCAAAGTAGACTTATTAGCTCCATTAACTAAAAAGTCCAGAGATAAAGAGACTTTAGGCTAGACTTGATGTGCCACTCAACCATATTAGAGAAAAAAATGTCTTTCCATCTCTCTTCTCTGCCTCCCAGAGGGTCAGGTTTATCCTAGGCCTGGCTCTCTCATAGTCACAGGGAGGTCCCAGGGTTACACGCTTCCTTATTCAAGCTCAGGGGCAAAGGGCAGTTTTCTAGTACCACCCGAAGAACCTCAGGAAAGCTCCCTTTCCAGAAGATTCTAGAAACATCTCCTTAACTCTCAATTGTGGGAATCCTGTGCTTATCCCTGAACCAATCCATGTGACTAGTAACCAAGACATATATCTTGTCATATTGTAGACTTTAAGTCTAAGAACTTTTTTCTTCTGATGATCTGCCCTTGATTTAGTGGCCTTTACCTTGGGCCAGTTCCAAGCAGACTGTGCAAGGAAGGCACCATTAATAGACTCCTCTCCAAGGGCCCAATCCCAGCGGTGCCTTCCTGAGAGCAGTAACTGTTTCTGCTCTCCAGCAGGGAGTACATAGCAGGAGGTGCCTGGGAGGAGTCTGGGGGAATCATGCTTCTCTCAGCTCTGACCTTATCTGCAGCTGAGTCTTTTACTTCCTTGCTTTTGCTTGTACTAACTCTAGCTTGGGAAAGAGATTTTTTAAACCTGCTAGACCTCAAACCACTTTGGATTATAGACCACTACATCAAAGGCCTCTCTGCAAAGTTGCCAGGTTTTTCCCTCTCTTTTCAATTACAGGCTAAGCAAACTCCTTTCAGTAAGACCTTACTAAAGTTTGCAAGAAGGAGTCAAAATATGCCAACAACCTTAATTTTTTCTACTAAGTTTCCTAATGCTGCTGCCCCTGTAGGCAAAATATCGAAGAACTAAATTATAGGTCAGGCCTTAGGTCAACCAGATGTTCCACTACTAGTAGTAAGAACAGATAATTTTCCAGACTTGGATAGTGAGACCTCCTTGCTCTCCACTCAGCTCCCTGGGATCAGCCAATTCCACATTTTTAGGTGTATCTAGCTAAAATATTCCTATTAACAGTTGCAAAAAAAACAGAAATAGATTCTGACAATTCTAAACAAAAGGGAATTTGTTGGAAAGTACTGAGGGCTTATGGAACAACAGGAGGTTGGAGGACTAGGCTTAGAAAATGGGCAGTCTCTCTACTAATTAGGATACTGATCCTTCTTCTTTAGTACAGGCCAGACAACAGTGACTTAACCAACATAGAAAATTTGTTTCTTTCCTGTGTAGGGAGAAGGAAACAGGAGTGTAGGCTGCTCTACCCAGGCTTCTGCCACTTGGCTTTCCATTCTCTAAGACACTGTCTTAATCTGCAAGGTGGCATTACCAGCACCACATCCAGGCTCCAGCCAAGGAGAAAGAGGCAATAAAGAGTAAACAGCTTCCTTTAAAGATGTGACCTGAAAGTTGTGCACATCACTCCCACCTACTGGCAACTGGCCAGAATCAGTCACCTAGTCACCCCTAGCTGCAAGAGAAGCTGGAAAAATCTAGTCTCCAGCTAGATAGCTCAATGCCAAGCTAAAATTTAGCATGTAGGGGGTCTTTTTCTTAAAATAAAAAGAGAAAGGATATTGAGGAATATGGTAGTCTCTGCCACAGTAACCCAGTATTATGATTTGAATGGTTGTATCCTCCCTGAAATTCATATCTTGAAGTCCTAATGCCCAATGTGATGGTATTAGGAGGCAGGGGCTTTGGGAGGTGATTAGGTCATAAGCGTGGAGCCTTCCAGAATTTTGGATTAATGCTCTTAGAAAAGAGACCCACAGGGGTCCCTAGGCCCTTCCACCATGTGAGGATACAGGAAGTCTGGAACGCAGAAGCACGCCTTCACTCAACTATGCTGGCACCTTGATCTCAGACTTCCAGCTTCCAGAACTGTGAGAAATGTTTCTACTGTTTATAAGCCACCCAGTCTGTGGTATTTTGTTATAGCACCCCGAACAGATGAAGACCCCAGGAAGCTCTAGAACAAGAAGCAGAAGAGACATCATCTCCAAACGAGAACAGTCAGCTAGGCTACCACCACCCCTGCTGCAGAGCACTGCCACCACCAACACCAGGCATCGCTTCCTACTGACAGGAATAAATTCTAGCTGACCTTTCATCTTTGAGTCGCTCACTTGAGAGCCAAGGTCCGGGCCGCAGTACCTGATTGTCCACGCTAAATCCCGTGCTCATGTTCTGGCAGCTACGATGTGGTGAGATGGAAATCCTGCCTTCCACCAAGACTACACCTGATCGAGGACTCCCCAAGAATAAGAAAGAAGTTTAACTACTGGGGCACCAAACAAAAATGACAGATATCCACTAGAGACGAGGATATTGTTTCTCTCACATACCATTTATCAAAGCATCTTGTTAGTCTGCTTAAAATCAGTGGATCTTGAAGGGGCTGTGGCCTTGGCTCACAGCCTGGTGACTAGAAAACAAGTAACCTTAGCAACAGCAGTGAACTCTACCATCTTCTTTAGGAGGTACATAGAAATATTTGAGGGGAATGTTTCATGAGTCAAGGGAGGAGTTTCTACATTCCTATAGTCTCAAGTTTTCACATATGGGTGAAGAGAAATTTCCTATTTGCTTTAGAAAGCATCATTTTCTTTCATCTAAATCAGTCCTAGAGAGTCTATTTAAGCTTCCCACATGGTCAGGTACTATACTTTGCAGCTGTTAGGATGTGAGAGAATGCTTGGGCAGCACAAGTCTGGGGTTCTAAAAGGTGTTTATGGAAGGGAAGTATGGCCCAAGGGGTCACAGGCATTGCCCTTGTGTCTTCCCTATATTTTGTGATCCAAAACTAATAAATTATTTTTAAAGAAAAGAATAAAAAATAAATCAGTCCTAGAAATCATCACATTCCATGTCTCCATGAATGCATCTCTCTGAATATCTCACTTAAACTTTTTGGTTAATCAAGAGAACATTGTCATTACAGAAAACCAATGCTTTCAATGAGTAGTATACCAGGCTTGATAAAGATACAGAGAACTTGTTAAAAGAAAGACATTTGCCCTTAGATCCACTTGCAGCAGTGCTTCTGGAGGAGGGCACTACTGTCATTTTGGGTGGGACAATGCTCTACTGTGCAGCACTATTCCATACATTGTGCAATATTTAATATCCCAGGCCTCCAGGCACTAATACCAGTGGCACCTCCTTATAACATACATCACAGTCATTATATTCTGTCATTATAATAACACAGATGGCATACCCTTTTCAAATGTTCCCTAAAGGTTCCCACTGCTAGTTGGTTACAATCTAGCTGGGGAGAAATATACAAAATATACAAAAACGACCTAACAATCACGGACCAGTCAACAAAAACTGGGAAATGATCCACAGTGGCACCTAGCACAGTGCCTGGCATACTGAGGTGTGCAATAAAGGTTAAAGGAATGAATGGATGGATGGATAAATGAAGATAGGACTTAACTGGCTCTCATGGAATGGAACACTAGTACACAGAACCCTGACAGAGAGTTTAGAGAGCAGTAAATAGACCTATAGTTACTATTTCTATTAAGAAACACGTAATAGAAGTACGGTCCAGATGAAAGAAGACCTTAAATGTCAGGTGGCAATTTGATTTTGCCAGTCTGCCACTTAACATACAACTTTGGACAAGATAATCAATTCCTTGCATTTCACCTTTTTTTAATCTGTGAAATGAGGGTACATGCCTCATATAGTAGTTGTGAGGATGGAATGTTAGAAAACCCATGGTGCTTAGTATATAGTTGGCTAACAATAAACTGTAACTGCTATTATTACTATTCCTATTATGTCATGATAGCAAGATAGATTTAAACTTAAAATGTTTAATTGGGAGACAGTAAGGTAAGGAAAGCAACATGAACAAAGTGGTGTGAAGAAAAGGGTACTGGAGAACAGAAAAGGCTAGAACTGGAGACCAGTTAATCCTGAGTGCTCTGTTTCAGCACTTTTCATTTAAAATAATATAGTTTCATTCCAGGTTTCCTTAGTTTCTTAGTTCCCAGACTATATGTTTTTTAAAGTCCTTATAATAAGATATACACCATGATACTAATAGGATTTACAAATGAATTTGTGATGCTGGGTCTTATTTACCTTTTTATGTTTATAATATTTTCTATTTTTTTATTCTATTTTTTCAATTTATTTTTTATTGACATATAGTTCATGTATAATACTAAACGTACAGGTGTACAATATAGTGATTGTACTATAGTAATATTTTCTAATTTTTTCACTATAAACCATTTTAATCTGTTTTATTTTGAATAGTTTTTATGTAAATATTTTTTAAATAAAAAGATCTATTTTTTAAATAAAAAGAGTTACAGTGAAGTCAATTTTGAAAGCTGGGATCTCTTTAATAAAGTCTTCTGATCATTAATTGATACTTATTGAACAGCCTAGATGGACTGAGCAAACTCTTGGCACTAATGTCTGTCTCAAACCACCAGCAAACCACGGAGTCATTAAGAGTGAACAGGTGGTTTCTCCAAGAAGCTGATGTATCTTCCAGGACAGGAACTGATGGTACCCAGGTAAGCAAAGGGAGGGGCGAGGGCCACAGCTTTGTTCCCAGGCTTCTGGAACTCAGTTACTTTCCCCATCACTTTTCACATCATGTCCCACCAGAGAGAATTTCTTTCAGTCTTGGATAAGTATTAGAACTGGGTTGAAATAAAAAGCTATTTATTTAAGACAAGTTTTTAAGGCTTTGCTTTAGGTTTCTTTCTGAGTTTATCATGCTCCTTTGCTTATAAAATGCAATAAATGTTTGTTGATGTGATATGTTATCCAAAATATGACAACTATAATAGCAAACAGTGATTGTTACAGCTACAAGGCAGCTGTATTCAACACCGTTCATATAATTATGCTCCACTTCACAATAGTTACAACTGTATTGTACAATATTGGAGGCAAATTATCAACAGTAGTGATTTTAGCATTTAAATGTGTATACAGCTTAATTTGTTCCTTCTCTTATAACATGGCAGAAAAACAACTATTTGAAAAGTTTAAAAATTCCATCCAAATGGTGATTTAGAAGAATGTAGGTTTTTTAATTGTATGTACATAGACACAGCCTTACACTGAAATTTCGATATGTGCTATGAATTGGAAAGTTCAGCTGTAATTTGGTCCAGTTTATCAAAAGGTTTCCCACCTATCCTGAATAACTGAATTTAACTAGTCAACATGCAGCTAACATTAGTACCTTTTGGAGACATTTTTTGATCAAAGGATTTGTTTTAACTTTACACCGAGGGAAAATAAAGACATAAAGGGAGAAAATGCTGTTCGGCCCTTCTTAATCTAAGCTTTTGGATTGTCTCCCTCTGGGACTTAGTCACAATGATTAAAAAAACAAAAAAACTAGCTTTTATTGAGCATTTAACTCAACATCGCTAATCATCAGAGAAATGCAAATCAAAACCAAAATGAGAGGGGGATTCCCTGGTGGCGCAGTGGTTAAGAATCCGCCTGCCAGTGCAGGGGACACGGGTTTGAGCCCTGGTCCTGGAATATCCCACATGCCGCGGAGCAACTAAGCCCGTGCACCACAACTAGTGAGCCTGCACTCTAGAGCCCGTGAGCCACAACTACTGAAGTCCATGCACCTAGAGCCTGTTCTCCACAACAAGAGAAGCCACCGCAATGAGAAGCCTGTGTGCCACAACCACTGAGCCTGCACTCTAGAGCTCGCGAGCCACAACTACTGAGCCCGTGTGGTACAACTACTGAAGCAATAATAAGTAAATAAATAAAACCATGGGCTTCCCTGGTGGCGCAGTGGTTGAGAGTCCGCCTGCCGATGCAGGGGACACGGGTTCGTGCCCCGGTCCGGGAAGATCCCACATGCTGCAGAACAGCTAGGCCCGTGAGCCACGGCCACTGAGCCTGCACATCCAGAGCCTGTGCTCCACAACGGGAGAGGCCACAATAGCGAGAGGCCTGCGTACCGCAAAATAAATAAATAAATAAATAAAACCACAATGAGAGGGACTTCCCTGGTGGTCCAGTGGTAAAGAATACGCCTTCCAATGCAGGGCACACAGGTTCGATCCCTGGTCAGGGAAAATCCCACATGCCGCGGGGCAACTAAGCCCACGTGCCACAACTACGGAGCTCACACGCCTCAACTAGAGCCTGTGTGTTGCAAACTACAGAGCCCACAAGCTCTGGAACCCGTGCACTGCAACTACAGAGCCCACGCACCCTGGAGCCTATGCACTACACTAGAGAAGAAAAAACCCTCACACCACAACTAGAGAGAAGCCCGCATGCTGAAACATAGAGCCCACACACCACAACAAAAGATCCCGCATGCCTCAACGAAGATCTCACGTGCCGCAACTAAGACCCGATGCAGCCAAAAATGAATTAAATAAATAAACAATAAATTTATCTTTTAAAAAAAACCCACAATGAGGTATCACCTCAAACCTATCAGAATGGCTATCATCAAAAAGTCTACAAATACAAATGTTGGTGAGGATGCAGAGAAAAGGGAACCCTTGTACACTGTTGGTGGGACTGTAAATTGGTGCAGTCACTGTTGAAAACATTATGGAGGTTTCTCAAAAAACGAAAAATAAAACTACCATGTGACCTAGCAATTCCACTCCTGGGTATATACTCAAAAAAACCAAAAACACTAATTTGAAAAGATAAATACACCCCAATGTTCACAGCAGCATTATTTACAATTGCCAAGACATGGAAACAACCTAAGTGTCCATCAACAGATGAATGGATAAAGAAGGTGTGGTAAATATATGCAATGGAATACTATTCAGCCATTAAAAAGAATGGAATTTTGCCATTTGCAGCAACATGGATGGACTTGGAGGGCATTATGCTATGTGAAATATGTCAGATAAAGAAAGATAAATACTGTGTGATATCGCTTATATGTGGAATCTCAAAAATACAACAAACTAGTGAATATAACATAAAAGAAGCAGACTCACAGATATAGAAAAAAAACTAGTGGTTACTAGTGATGGGGGGAGCAATATAGGGATGGGGGAGTGAGAGGTACGAACTACTGGGTGTAAGATAGGCTCAAGGATGTACTGTACAGGATAGGGAATACAGCCAATATTTTGTAATAACTATAAATGGAAAATAACCTTTAAAACTGTATAAATATAAAAAAATGTAAAAGTAAAATTTAAAAAATAAAATATTAAAGGTTAAAAAAAATCTAGCCTTTATTGAGCACTTACCATGGACCAAAAACGTACTGTGCAAAGTGCTTTCCATACTTCGCCTCTTTTAATCCCTCCCCAGTGATCCTTCACAGGTGAAGAAACCATGACTCAGAAGAAGTAAGGGACCTGCCTAAGGTCACCCAGCTGACAAGTGGCAGAGCCAAGATTTAATCCCTACCTGTTCAACTCCAAAAGCCCTTGCTCATGACAACTCCACTCTGGCCTCAACTCACATGAGCCTGAGCCATCCTGAGTGATAAATGGCCAAATCAGAAGCTGCATCAGGCCATTTGCAGTGGTGTTGTGTGTCTTTCAGGCCATCTTGGAGATGCTGTATGTCTCCTATTAATGTTCATGTCAAGTAAAAACCATGCCTTAGAGAAAAAGACCAAATGTTTACAGTATACACTTAATGTAGCATTTACTATATGTGGCAGGCGCTGTATAAATATAATATGTTTATTTTTAATCCTCAAAAGCCTACACATTAGGTATTATTACTGTCAGCCCTAATTTACAGATAGTAATTTAAAACAGAGAAATTAAGTAAATTGCCTAAGGTGACATGGCTGGCAAATAGAAAATCTGAGATTCAAAGGCAGTCAGGCTAGTGACAAGGGCTGGGTCCCAACCACCACCTACAACCCCCTCTCAGAGACCAGGTTCTTGTTTTCACATCTCCCACTGTCTCTGAGTAGAGCAATGACCAAGGCTTCTGGAAGCAGCTTTACTAACTAAGGTTTGGAAATAACACACTTCTTAGCAAAGTGTTTTGGGATGTAGAGATAAATTATCCAATTCAATAAATAAACGTTCTGTTTGTATGCTCGTGTACTTTTTTGTACAAAACACTCCAGAGTTATATTTTCTTTGGTAAGACCTAAAGGGGAAATAAAGAGGAGAGAAAAATCTTAGTGAGAAAAATGCTATGACCGTAATAAAGTGACTTTTTAAATATATATAGACCCCAAGGCCTTTCTTTTAGTCAGATAATATATAACTGGCTATAGGAAGATTAACAAGTGTAAGACAATGCATTTGAATTGCAGACAATTAATATTTAATTTGCCATCCATGGTACATTCTCAGGCACAAGACAAGGTGATTTTTAAAAGCAAAATAAGGAGATTAAAAAAATAAAATAAAAATAAGGAGATAGCACAGTTCACATAACAGTCGTTGTGAGCCACCTCTAGGGCCAGATTCACATTAGTTAATCAGTCTATTAATTAAATAATTCAACCACCTATATGAATGCTTTTCCTCATATGATCTCATAACCTTTGGCCCCATAGAAATGGAACTTATACAAATCAATTAAGCCACTGCACACTGGCTACCTCAGGCAGAAAAAAAAAGAAAATCTCTCATCCAACAATGTTCCAGGGCAGAAGAGAGATGCTGGAGGCTGGGAACAAACCCATTTTACTGAATGCCCCCTCTCTCCTGATTTAAGTGTACTGCACTGAATGGACTAACAAGACCAAAATAAAACCCATCCAGTTATTAAGAATTGCCCTTCATACACCATTGGCTTGATTCACTTTGGAAAGCAATGCAGATCCAAGCAATTCAAATATTTAAGTAGACTCTTCTCCCTGGGAGAGAAATGGTCTTGTCACAGGGCTGAAATCATCCTGCAGTACAAGACAGGGTACACAGTGCAGAAAACTGGGACCCTGGGAACTAAAAGGCAGCCTCAAATAATCCAAAGAAATAGCAGAGCTCTATTTTATACTATGTATGGTTGCAGAAATAGAAATAACTGTCATTTACTGAGAACTTACTATGTGTGAAGCACTTGCTAAACACTGGTGGGACGTAACTTACAGAGACAGACACAGTATTAGTAATCAGACAGCCTGGGGTCTAGTGCTGATACCTCCACCTGTGTGGCCTTTTGATGTTTACTTCCCTTTGTAAAAAGGGGTCTAATGACACTCATCTGAGTCACTGTAAGGATCAAGTAAGATAATGTATATGTGGCAGAGATTGCTATAAGGACTCCCAATTTTTAGGTAGATGCTTTGGCTACCTGGTATAAATACTATTTCCCAGACTCCCTTGCAGTTAAGTGTGGGCATGGACTACATTATGGTCAATGGGAAGCAGACAGCTGTAGCATGTGGTAGTTTTCATTCACCACCTTTAACTCAATCATCCTCATGAGTGCACGCTTTGCCTCTTCTTTATCCCTTTCTCCTGCAAGCTAGATGGCCAGGTTGCCATGTTGGACCATGCAGTTGTGGTCACACGCAGTCAAGCAGAGAGATAGAAGGAGGGGTCTCTGACACTACAGAGTGACACATTCCTGATCCAGCTGCCCAGACTTTACCAGAAAGGCAAACAAGCTTCTATCTTGTTTAATTCGCGGGTATACTTTGGTTTTCTATACAATTCTGTTGTCACAGCTCAGCAAACAGAAAGCAAACTAGGTTCTTCTCAAATGTACCCTGAGGGACCCATCTTGTAAACCTATAGCCTCTTCCTTTCCTGTATATCTACATTCACGTGGTCTGGCCTCCAGCTCTAAAATGCTATCGTCCTATTGTTGCTCCCACATAATGTGAGCTCAGAATAAGAGTCCACCCACCAGGGAGACTTAAGGTCACCACCCCAGGAAATGCAGCAAAAAAACTCCCTAGGACCAGCTGGAAGAGGAAGGCTGCAGCAGTGTGGAGCCAGGCAGGGTTAGGGCTCCAAATACGGCTTTACTATGTGGAGATAAAGGGCATTAGACAGACAAAAGGTGTGGTTGAGATCCCAAAGGGATAACTCTCGTCACCCTCTGGCTCAGAGCATGGATCCGGCTTTACAGCCCACCTGCCCACATTGAACACAGTCCTGTGTGTTGCTGATGTCCGTGAGTCCCTGCCACACTCACCCTTCTCAACCTTATCCTAAGTATTGATGATCAAATCTGGCCCCTCTCCTGCCTTCTCTCGCCCTCTGGAAGTGCCACAGACCTAATGGCTAGTCATCTGCCTTTATTACTGCTGCTTTCAGTTGAGACTGTTAGCCAGGAAGACATGCACACCATTGCCACCTCAGTAGTGTGACACTGAACAAGTCGGTTTCTTCAACTATAAAACTGGAGGCATATATCAGTTACATCTCAATAGAACTAAGAAAATTAATTAATTAAACTAATTAATTAAAGTGACAAAAGAAATTGGAGAACTAAAAAATCCCTTGCTAACATCCTTTCCAACATCATGGTCAATGATCAGTACAGTCAACCTCAGAACTCAAGTGGAGTTCTGAGCCCTAAGTGAAGAGCAAAGGCCGCCGAAATTCTCACCAGAGTTGGCATAATATAGATTCTGCATCAGCGTGATTTTTACTTTGAAAAAAATCTGCCACTTCTGCCCACGAAGGGTAAATGACTTCACTCTCACCTGGACTAATATCAATCACAGGTGTTTAATGAGAAACTGTGCCCTCTCTCTCCCATTTTCCCACCTTTAATGGTACCTCTTCCACCGTAGGTCTCAGTGCCTCTGACGTCAGGAGAATAAGGATAAACGATTTTTCCGGGAAGATGGCGGAAGAGTAAGATGTGAAGATCACCTTCCTCCCCACAAATACACCAGAAATACATCTACCCATGTAACAACTCCTACAGAACACCTACTGAACGCTGGCATTAGACCTCAGACCTCCCAAAATGCAAGAAACCCCCCACGTACCTGGGTAGGGCAAAAGAAAAAAGAAACAACAGAGACAAAAGAGTAGGGACGGGACCTGCACCAGTGGGAGAGAGCTATGAAAGAGGAAAGGTTTCCAAACACTAGGAAGCCCCTTCGCAGGCAGAGACTGCGGGTGGCGGAGGGGGAAAGCTTCGGGGCTGCGGAGGAGAACACAGCAACAGGGGTGCGGAGGGCAAAGCGAGGAGATTCCCGCACAAAGGATCGGTGCCGACCAACACTAACCAGGCCGAGAGGCTCGTCTGCTCACCCGCCGAGGCGGGCGGGGCTGGGAGCTGAGGCTCGGGTTTCGGTCGGAGCGCAGGGAGAGGACTGGGGTTGGCGGCGTGAACACAGCCTGCAGGGGGTTAGTGCGCCATGGCTAGCTGGGAGGGAGTCTGGAGAAAAGTCTGCACCTGCCGAAGAGGCAAGAGACCTTTTCTTACCTCTTTGTTTCCTGGTGCTCGAGGAGAGGGGATTAAGAGCGCTGCTTAAAGGAGCCCGAGACGGGCGCGAGCCGCGGCTAAAAGCGCGGACCCCAGAGACGGGTATGAGACGCTAAGGCTGCTGCTGCCGCCGCCAAGAAGCCTGTGTCCGAGCACAGGTCACTATCCACACCCTCCCTTCCGGGGAGCCTGTGCAGCCCGCCACTGCCAGGGTACCGTGATCCAGGGACGACTTCCCCGGAAGAACGCACAGCGCGCCTCAGGCTGGTGCAACGTCATGCCGGCCTCTGCAGCCGCAGGCTCGCCCCGCCCTCCGTGCCCCTCCCTCTCCCCGGCCTGAGTGAGCCACAGCCCCCGAATCAGCGGCTCCTTTAACCCCGTCCTGTCTGAGCGAAGAAAAGACGAGCTCCAGAGACCTACACGCAGAGGCGGGGCCGAATCCAAAGCTGAGCACCTGGGAGCTATGAGAACAAAGAAGAGAAAGGGAAATCTCTCCCAGCAGCCACAGGAGCAGCGGATTAAAGCTCCACAATCAACTTGATGTGCCCTGCATCTGTGGAATACATGAAAAGACTACGAATCATCCCAAATTAAGGAGCCGTGTGGAAGAAAGGCTCTTGGTGCTTCAGCCAGGAGTCAGTGCTGTGCCTCTGAGGTGGGAGAGCCAACTTCAGGACACTGGTCCACAAGAGACCTCCCAGCTCCACATAATATCAAATGGCGAAAATCTCCCAGAGATCTCCATCTCAACACCAGCACCCAGCTTCACTCAACGACCAGCAAGCTACAGTGCTGGACACCCTATGCCAAACAA
The DNA here is from genome assembly GCF_949987515.2 of Delphinus delphis. Taxonomy (NCBI): domain Eukaryota; kingdom Metazoa; phylum Chordata; class Mammalia; order Artiodactyla; family Delphinidae; genus Delphinus; species Delphinus delphis. The sequence continues at coordinate 45,610,691 of NC_082693.1, read as the reverse complement.
CTAGCAAGACAGGAACACAACCCCATCCATTAGCAGAGAGGCTGCCCAAAATCATAATAAGTCTACAGACACCCCAAAACACACCACCAGACGTGGACCTGCCCACCAGAAAGACAAGATCCAGCCTCATACACCAGAACACAGGCACTAGTCCCCTCCACCAGGAAGCCTACACAACCCACTGAACCAACCTTAGCCACTGGGGACAGAAATCAAAAATAACGGGAACTACGAACCTGCAGCCTGTGAAAAGGAGACCCCAAACACAGTAAGATAAGCAAAATGAGAAGACAGAAAAACACACAACAGATGAAGGAGCAAGATAAAAACCCACCAGACCTAACAAATGAAGAGGAAATAGGCAGTCTACCTGAAAAAGAATTCAGAATAATGATAGTGAAGATGATCCAAAATCCTGGAAATAGAATAGACAAAATGCAAGAAACATTTCACAAGGACCTAGAAGAACAAAAGATGAAACAAACAATGATGAACAACACAATAAATGAAATTAAAAATACTCTAGATGGCATCAATAGCAGAATAACTGAGGCACAAGAACGAATAAGTGACCTGGAAGATAAAATAGCGGAAATAACTACTGCAAAGCAGAATAAAGAAAAAAGAATGAAAAGAACTGAGGACAGTCTCAGAGACCTCTGGGACAACATTAAACACACCAACATTCGAATTATAGGGGTTCCAGAAGAAGAAGAGAAAAAGGAAGGGACTGAGAAAATATTTGAAGAGATTATGGTTGAAAACTTCCCTAATATGGGAAAGGAAATAGTTAATCAAGTCCAGGAAGCACAGAGAGTCCCATACAGGATAAATCCAAGGAGAAACACACCAAGACACATATTAATCAAACTGTCAAAAATTAAATACAAAGAAAACATATTAAAAGCAGCAAGGGAAAAACAAATAACACACAAGGGAATCCCCATAAGGTTAACAGCTGATCTTTCAGCAGAAGCTCTGCAAGCCAGAAGGGACTGGCAGGACATATTTAAAGTGATGAAGGAGAAAAACCTGCAACCAAGATGACTGTACCCAGCAAGGATCTCATTCAGATTTGATGGAGAAATTAAAACCTTTACAGACAAGCAAAAGCTGAGAGAGTTCAGCACCACCAAACTAGCTTTACAACAACTGCTAAAGGAACTTCTCTAGGCAAGAAACACAAGAGAAGGAAAAGACCTACAATAACGAACCCAAAACAATTAAGAAAATGGAATGGGAACATACATATCGATAACTACCTTAAATGTAAATGGACTAAATGCTCCCACCAAAAGACACAGATTGGCTGAATGGATACAAAAACAAGACGCATATATTTGCTGTCTACAAGAGACCCACTTCAGACCTAGAGAAACATACAGACTGAAAGAAAGGGGATGGAAAAAGATATTTCATGCAAATGGAAACCAAAAGAAAGCTGGAGTACCAATTCTCATATCAGACAAAATAGACTTTAAAATAAAGACTATTAGAAGAGACAAAGAAGGACACTACATAATGATCAAGGGATCAATCCAAGAAGAAGATATAACAATTGTAAATATTTATGCACCCAACATAGGAGCACCTCAATACATAAGACAAATACTAACAGCCATAAAAGGGGAAATCGACAGTAACACATTCATAGTAGGGGACTTTAACACCCCACTTTCACCAATGGACAGATCATCCAAAATGAAAATAAATAAGGAAACACAAGCTTTAAATGATACATTAAACAAGATGGACTTAATTGATATTTATAGGACATTCCATCCAAAAACAACAGAGTACACATTTTTCTCAAGTGCTCATGGAACATTCTCCAGGATAGATCATATCTTGGGTCACAAATCAAGCCTTGGTAAATTTAAGAAAATTGAAATTGTATCAAGTATCTTTTCCGACCACAACGCTATGAGACTAGATATCAATTATAGGAAAAGATCTGTGAAAAATACAAACACATGGAGGCTAAACAATACACTACTTAATAACGAAGTGATCACTGAAGAAATCAAAAAGGATATCAAAAAATACCTAGAAACAAATGACAATGGAGACATGACGACCCAAAACCTATCGGACGCAGCAAAAGCAGTTCTAAGAGGGAAGTTTATAGCAATACAGTCCTACCTTAAGAAACAGGAAACATCTCGAATAAACAACCTAACCTTGCACCTAAAGCAATTAGAGAAAGAAGAACAAAAAAACCCCCAAAGTTAGCAAAAGGAAAGAAATCATAAAAATCAGATCAGAAATAAATGAAAAGGAAATGAAGGAAACGATAGCAAAGATCTATAAAACTAAAAGCTGGTTCTTTGAGAAGATAAACAAAATTGATAAACCATTAGCCAGACTCATCAAGAAAAAAGGGAGAAGACTCAAATCAATAGAATTAGAAATGAAAAAGGAGAAGTAACAACTGACACTGCAGAAATACAAAAGATTATGAGAGATTACTACAAGCAACTCTATGCCAAAAAAATGGACAACCTGGAAGAAATGGACAGATTCTTAGAAATGCACAACATGCCAAGACTGAATCAGGAAGAAATAGAAAATATGAACAGACCAATCACAAGCACTGAAATTGAAACTGTGATTAAGAATCTTCCAACAAACAAAAGCCCAGGACCAGATGCCTTCACAGGCGAATTCTATCAAACATTTAGAGAAGAGCTAACACCTATCCTTCTCAAACTCTTCCAAAATATAGCAGAGGGAGGAACACTCCCAAACTCATTCTACGAGGCCACCATCACCCTGATACCAAAACCAGACAAAGAAAGAAAACTACAGGCCAATATCACTGATGAACATAGATGCAAAAATCTTCAACAAATTACTAGCAAACAGAATCCAACAGCACATTAAATGGATCATACACCATGATCAAGTGGGGTTTATTCCAGGAATGCAAGTATTCTTCAATACGCAAATCAATCAACATGATACACCAGATTAACAAACTGAAGGAGAAAAACCATATGGTCATCTCAATAGATCCAGAGAAAGCTTTTGACAAAATTCAACACCCATTTATGATAAAAACCCTGCAGAAAATAGGCATAGAGGGAACTTTCCTCAACATAATAAAGGCCATATATGACAAACCCACAGCCAACATTGTCCTCAATGGTGAAAAACTGAACGCATTTCCACTGAGATCAGGAAAAAGACAAGGTTGCACACTCTCACCACTCTTATTCAACATAGTTTTGGAAGTTTTAGCCACAGCAATCAGAGAAGAAAAGGAAATAAAAGGAATCCAAATCAGAAAAGAAAAAGTAAAGCTGTCTCTGTTTGCAGATGACATGATACTATACGTAGAGAATCCTAAAGATGCTACCAGAAAACTACCAGAGCTAATAAATGAATTTGGTAAAGTAGCAGGATACAAAATTAATGCACAGAAATGTCTGGCATTCCTATACACTAATGATGAAAAATCTGAAAGTGAAATCAAGAAAACACTCCCATTTACCATTGCAACAAAAAGAATAAAATATCTAGGAATAAACCTACCTACCTAAGGAGACAAAAGACCAGTATGCAGAAAATTATAAGACACTGATGAAAGAAATTAAAGATGATCCAAATAGATGGAGAGATATACCATGTTCTTGGATTGGAAGAATCAACACTGTGAAAATGATTGTACTACCCAAAGCAATCTACAGATTCAATGCAATCCCTATCAAACTACCACTGGCATTTTTCACAGAACTAGAACAAAAAATTTCACAATTTGTATGGAAACACAAAAGACCCCGAATAGCCAAAGCAATCTTGAGAACAAAAAATGGAGCTGGAGGAATCAGGCTCCCTGACTTCAGACTATACTACAAAGCTACACTAGTCAAGACAGTATGGTACTGGCACAAAAACAGAAATATAGATCAACGGAAAAGGATAGAAAGCCCAGAGATAAACCCACGCACATATGGTCACCTTATCTTTGATAAAGGAGGCAGGAATGTACAGTGGAGAAAGGACAGCCTCTTCAATAAGTGGTGCTGGGGAAACTGGACAAGTACATGTAAAAGTATGAGATTAGATCACTCCCTAACACCATACACAAAAATAACCTCAAAATGGATTAAAGACCTAAATGTAAGGCCAGAAACTATCAAACTCTTAGAGGAAAATATAGGCAGAACACTCTATGACATAAATCACAGCAAGATCCTTTTTGACCCACCTCCTAGAGAAATGGAAATAAAGACAAAAATAAACAAATGGGACCTAATGAAACTTCAAAGCTTTTGCGCAGCAAAGGAAACCATAAACAAGACCAAAAGACAACCCTCAGAATGGGAGAAAATATTTGCAAATGAAGCAACTGACAAAGGATTAATCTCCAAAATTTATAAGCAGCTCATGCAGCTCAATAAGAAAAAATCAAACAACCCAATCCAAAAATGGGCAGAAGACCTAAATAGACATTTCTCCAAAGAAGATATACAGACTGCCAACAAACACATGAAAGAATGCTCAACATCATTAATCATTAGAGAAATGCAAATCAAAACTACAATGAGATATCATCTCACACCAGTCAGAATGGCCATCATCAAAAAATCTAGAAACAATAAATGCTGGAGAGGGTGTGGAGAAAAGGGAACCCTCTTGCACTGTTGGTGGGAATGTAAATTGATACAGCCACTGTGGAGAATAGTATGGAGGTTCCTTAAAAAACTACAAATAGAACTACCATATGACCCAGCAATCCCACTACTGGGCATATACCCTGAGAAAACCATAATTCAAAGAGTCATGTACCAAAATGTTCATTGCAGCTCTATTTACAATAGCCCGGAGATGGAAAAAACCTAAGGGTCCATCATCGGATGAATGGATAAAGAAGATGTGGCACATATATACAATGGAGTATTACTCAGCCATAAAAAGAAACGGAATTGAGCTATTTGTAATGAGGTGGATAGACCTAGAGTCTGTCATACAGAGTGAAGTGAGAAAGAAAAAGACAAATACCGTATGCTAACACATATATATAGAATTTAAGAAAAAAAATGTCATGAAGAACCTAGGGGTAAGATAGGAATAAAGACACAGACCTACTGGAGAATGGACTTGAGGATATGGGGAAGGGGAAGGGGAAGCTGTGACAAAGCGCGAGAGAGGCACGGACATATATACACTACTAAACGTAAGGTCGATAGCTAACGGGGAAGCAGCTGCATAGCACAGGGAGATCAGCTCGGTGCTTGTGACCGCCTGGAGGGGTGGGATAGGGAGGGTGGGAGGGAGGGAGACGCAAGAGGGAAGAGATATGGGAACATATGTATATGTATAGCTGATTCACTTTGTTATAAAGCAGAAACTAACACGCCATTGTAAAGCAATTATACTCCAATAAAGATGTTAAAAAGAAAAAAAAAAAAGGATAAAGGGTTTTTGCACTAAGGCCCACCTGGTGAACTCCTACGTGTCCTCAAGGTCAACTCAGTATCACCATCTCTGGGAGACTTGCTTAAACCTTCCAGGTGGTTTTGTGCTGCTTCTCAGGTACGCTGTACATCAACAGTCCCCAACATTTTTGGCACCAGGGACCGGTTTTGTGGAAACAATTTTTCCACCCACAGGGCAGGGAAGATGGGTCAGGTGGTAATGTGAGCAATGGGGGGGATGGGTCAGGAGGTGATGCGAGAGATGGGGAGCTATGGGGAGCAGTAGATGAAGCTTCACTCGCTTGCCCACCGCTCACCTCCTGCTGTGCGGCCCGGTTCCTAACAGACCATGGACCAGTACCAGTCTACAGCAGGGGTTGGGGCCCCCTGCTGCACATGACTCTGTTATAAGACTCAACATGTTGTGAGGTATTACCTGTGTGTGCATGTGTATCTCCAGCTAGACTGTGAGCTCTATGAGAGCAGGAATCAAATCTTACTGATTTCTGTTTCCTTTTTAGAAAAGCCCTTGACACACAACAGGAGCTTAAAAAATATCTGATGAATGAATGAGTAAATAAATGCTCTGCAATTATCATTGAAATGTATTTTTAAGCTCCAGGATTCCCTTGAGGAGGTAATTTTATCCTGTTTTTGGGTAGATGATTACATGGCCCTATATGTGGTTGACTTAACACTTTCTACGACAATTTGAGCCACTTCCCGTTGTTGGGTCCTCAGTGGAGACAGAGAACAAGTCAGCACCATCTGTGCCTCACTGACCTTGTGGAAGATTCCCAGGTTTGCTTCAGGCTGTAGAATGGTCACCCCAGGAAAGGCAATAAGAAGGATGTCCACTTCAGAGGTCATCCTTTAACACCCTTTCTTTCTCAAACTGGCAGCCAACGCACTGGGGACAGGACAGAAGCAGAGAGGAAGGTGTCACCAAAAGAATCCAATAGGAGTTGGGTAGCAGTTTTGCTAATGAGCTGTAGGTTTTGTCTTTATAATCCCCAGTGAATTGCTGCAGAGACTCGACTTCTCGAATGGCCTGGCAAACCTGGGAAATGAACACACCTCCTGGGGGCTGAGAGTGGGAGGTTGGCCAGATTTAATGACTGAGCACAAGAAAATGGAAAAAGAAAATAACCTGGAAAGAGATTTTGTCTTTCCTTAGTTGGCAAGGGGGAAAGGGAGCTATTATTGTTCTGGAGAAGGTAGGGAAGAAAGGAAAATTGTGGTAGTGTCAGTAAGGGTTGGAGACAAGGATCCCCCTTATTCACACTCCCTGCTAATATCAAGGATGCAAGTAGGAGAGGATAACTGAGGAAAAGGCTCCTTGGAGCCTCCTTGGAGGAGGAGACATAGGCAGAATTGTCCTCATGGAGGCCAGTGATCCCAAAAGAGGGGACCTTTTGCCTGAGCCCCCAATGTGGCCATAGAACGTAAAGTTTCTTGACACCTTGGGTAATCCAAAGTGACGCGGTGGAAATTCAAAAGTCTGGGTTTGTAAAGGGTTCTCTTTACCAGTGCAGCCAACAGTAATTTGTGATACTGTTTTCCTTTGATAAAATCACTATTTCTATAATCATGAGTCCAAAGAGTTTGCAAAACCTCTCACAATCTGACCTTTGCCCACCTTTGGAAGTCCATATAAGTCATTCGAACGTGCAGTTCCCCTCGTGTGTCAAGCTGTATGTTCCCACCCCTTGCAATGGCTCACATCCCTGCCACCTATTGGACCTCTAGACATCCTTCAAAACTCAGCTCAGATGTCTCCTCCTTTGTAAACCCTCTCATGATCTCCACAGATAGAGATAAATGCTCCTCCGACACACTAGCCATTGCAGCGTTTTCGTGAGGCTGCAATTGTTTGTTCACATGACTGTCTTCCCCACCTGACCGTGAGCTCCTGCAGAGTAGGGATCACATATCTTTGTATTCCCAGCATTCAGGACTTAGATATCTTAGACTCTAAACAAGTTACTGATAAATTTACTAAGTATCATTTAATCAAAAAGTAAACAACTGTCTAGGTAAAGGGATATCTTCATGATCTGAGTGGACTCGAAGTTAACCTCCCCCCAAAATAAATCAGCTCCTGAATATCAGGAACATCATACCCCAGAGAGATACATGTTACATTAGCAAATCTCTTAGACTGTTTTTCATAGGTAGGACCAGGATGCAAAAGTTTGAGGACTGTTAAATACTTACACACCCTATGACCCATCAATTTCACTCTGAGGTTTATATCCAAGAGAAATGAACATGCATGACACAGTTACACACAGTTACACATAGCACCTTTATTCATAATACTCAAAAACTGGAAACAACCCAAACATCTACCAACAGGCAAGTAACTAAACTGTGGTATGTTCATACAATGGGATATGAATATTACCCAGCAATAAAAAGGGAAAAGCTATGAATACATGGAACAACATGGATGAATCTCAAAACAATATGTTGACTAATTATTCCATTTATATGAAGTCAAACAATAGGCCGAAAAAAATGTATCTACAGTGGTTGTCTTGAGTGGGAGGATTTGACTAAAAAGGGGCACATGGGAACTTTCAAAGATTAAAAAAATGTTTCGTATCGCGATTCGAATGATAACCCAGGTGTATGTACTTATCAGAAATCATTGAACTTAAGATCTGTGCATTTTACTACATGTAAATTATTCTTCAATAAAGAAAAATGTGAGGATTACTGCTATATAAAAACCATGCACTTCAAGAAGTAATGCTATACACATTTCCCTTGGGAGATGGGAAACCTGGAGTATTGCTCTGTTCGAGACGTCACCTCGTAAGAGAGAATATATGGCACTATACCCAGCATTACGACAGTGCAAAATACAAACCCTTTTAAAAATGACAAACTGTCAGTCTATTAAAGAATCAAAGAGGAAAAAGTGTTGTTCAAGAGTCTTCATTAAAATTTCACTTTTGCTTGCCTGTCATAATAGATCTTAAATCAATTCTCTGATGATGAATTGACTATTATAATATTGCCTATTATTTTTAGCCTCTTTTTTATGAAAGTGGAGAAGAATACTTTAACTTGAGGAGGCAATCAGGGAAATGTAATTGCAAATGACAGCGAACAAAGGCATTTTATGAAGCCAGAATGAACTAAGAGCTATGAGGCATGTGTCCGGTAGCTCAATAAGAAAATGCTTTCATTTTCAACAATCTGCACAAAGACTTCAACTGGCATCAGCGGGCAACATATTTACCCAAAACCTATTATCTTACATTTGCTCCTAGGACTCAATTCAATGTTTCTCAGCCTTTAATACTAAACACCTCCTTGGTGCCCCAGTACATACAGCAGATTCAGGAACTCCTTTACGTGTACACACACACACACACACACACACACACACACACACACACACACATGCATACGTTTATCTTCCACTCACTGGGTGTGCTTTGGAGTTATGTTCCAAACTCTGCCACTTATTAGCTCTGGAAACTTGAGCAATTTATTTAACCTCTGTTTTCCAGCTTCCTCATCTGTAAAATGGGATAATAACAGAATGTACCTCAGAATCGTTTACAGGTTAAATATGTGTTTAGCACAGGACCTAACCCATAGTAAGTCTCAGCAAATGCTAGAAGAAAGGCAACCACATAGTGGAACTTTAGAGATGGAAGAGACATTAGACATTATCAATTCATAAATAAGGTTACTGATGCTTAAAGAAGGAAACTGACTTCCTAAAATCATGCAGATATGTGATGACAGAAATGGTATTAGAACAGAAATTTCCTGACTCCCAGACCAATGCTTTTTCCAAAATCCCTGCTCTTTTCTCTTCTGTCCCCCAACTCTTACTATGCCAGGTACCCATGAATAAGAAGACCCTGTGATGAGCAGAGTCAAGGGACACATATTCTACTCCCAGACTGACATCTCCCTGAACTTCTGATTTCTCTTCTGTAAAATGAAAGGATTGGACACATATGATTGCAAAGATTCTGACCAGCAACAGCATTCTGTGAGCCCATTAGCAAGTCTAAACCCTGCACCATTTCTATGGGTGAAGAGTGGGACAGGAATCACTTACACCACAATCTACAATCTTCTGCTCTGACTGATCACTTTGTAAAGTTGTCCAGCCTTGCGCTCACCGCCTTGACATCTCCCTCCGATGTTTTCACCCTCTGCCTGGAGCAATGTGGGCAGCAATGTAATGAGCACAGGTGAGGTAGGGAAAGGAGATCTAGGGAGGTTCTCTAGAAGGAGACGTGAGGGTGTGTTCCTCGTGCCTGATGGTCTATACAACAGGCATCTAAATTAAAGAGCAACCAGCAGTTCTATAAGGGCACATATAACGCGTTTTGCGGAAATAAGCAGTAGACAAAGTCTGAGAACTAAGTTCAATTCTGACTCCAGGATAATGTGTTCCTCTTCTTCCTCTACCATGAAAAAAGTGCTCATTTAAGGTAACAAGTTATGTACACACGAATTTTATAAGAACTGCCAGGTGTAGAAAGCATGTGAATGTCATAGGTTAAAGGAAGAATAGAGGTGAGCCAGACCACCGTGATAAGACAGAAGAAGCCAACTCATCATCCTCTCCACTGGCTTTTAGATAACTTAGGACAGACCCAGATTCAAAGCCGAGCTTCCAAAGAAGCAAGTGGCATAGAAGAGGCTGGCAGAGAAGACAGCACAGGACAGGTAAAATGAATGGAGGTGGGGGGAAGGAAGCAGAGAAACACAGTCTGTCCTCTGGGCAGAACTGGGAGCACGAAATAGCTGCCTATCTTGTCCCGGAATTCTTTTTTCCTATATACAGCCCATCATGTCCAAGGGCAGTGCCAGAGGAGTTGACCCACATAGGTGGGAACAGGTGGTTGATCAGCTCATCAAACATGAAGTAAAAGTAAGGACACTGAATAGTCCTACCCTTCACCCAGAGAGAGGACATTACAGGCATCTCCTTCATAGGATTAACAGAGGAAGGAACTGAGGATGCTTAGCTCAGAGAAGAGGTCAATTGAAGCAAAGAAGGAAGCTTCGAACATGAGAAGGGCTAAGCCATGGTGAAGGAGAGCAGTTACTTCTCCTTAACTAGAATGAACATAACTCTCATTGTCCCTAGGACGGTACTGGCTTTGTCTGTTGACCCAGGGCCAGTTTAGCCTTCGTCCTATTGGAAACATTTTATTAAAGCTGCATGAAGATAACTCAGAATGGGTTTGGTAGACTTCCACTTTGTACTTCCGCCTTCCGCCTTAATTTTCACTTAACTTTGTGTAAGACCTATATGCAATGAACAGAGATCTAACTTTTACACATGGTTTCCAACTGAAAGAGGATTAACAACCCATCTCTCTTTTCCAGACTCTTTCCAGAGGCAATGTAACCAGTACCTCCCTTTCAAGAACAGCATGCAGGGTGCTCACTCACCCATATGATAAACGACATTCGTATACAAACACAGGAGAAACTACCCATCTCAGGTGTGGAAGACAGATTCAGCATTGCTCCCTCTACTGGCAGCTTGGTGGACTGGCCCCTGAGATGTCTGGATGCACAAAGACGGCACACCCCCCAGTTCACCAAAGCAGGGGTTCCCAAGCCCCAGGCCTTGGACCCTGGGGTGAGTGGCGGGCAGGCGAGCGAGCGAAGCTTCATCTGCCGCTTCCCATCGCTCCCCATCGCTCACATCACCACCCGAACCATTCCCCACCCCCACCCGCACCCACGCCAGTGGAAAAAATGTCTTCCACGAAACCGGTCCCTGGTGCCAAAAATGTTGGGGACCACCGCACCAAAGAGTGGGAAATGTGGGAAATTTAAAGCGGACTCTGGCCTGTCCTGCCATAGACTACAACACAGAAAGTAGTCTAAACACCCTACTCCAGTGTTTTTGCCATTTATTGTAGGGAGTTCTATTATTTGGTAATGCTTTTTTATTTTGTAATAAACCTTTCGCAGCAATGATTTTTTAAGTGCTTATTAATAAAATAATAAGTACTAAATTTCTATTTTTCAAGAATGTTAAGAGTTACCATCCACCGTGGGGGCTATAGTGATGTCACTGACCACATGAAAACCTGAAGACACGAATCTCTGAAAAGAGTCAGCGTCTACTTCAAAAGCTATTTTCAGAAGACTGTGCCCAAAGATAAAGGTTTAACACTTTCAACTGCACAAGATTTATTTATATATCACTCTGTGAGACACAACTGTTGATCTAGATCAAATGACTGTCCTTCTAAATTAATTTCACTTATTTTATATTCCAAATGTTTCTGTGCATATACCAAAAATAAAGAGAAGGCTGCATGGATTGACTCTGTAAGCAGAAAAACTTCAGTTAAAAACTGTCAGTTTTCCATCAGGATCAGGACTGAAGTTTCAAAGAGAAAATCAGTTCATTCCAAAAATAGCTCTAATATTTTCAGTATTTCTACTCATCTCATGAAGAAGTTCAAGAGTGGATATTAAAATTTCTATGGTGGAAATATAATTTTCAGAGTACAGTGTCATGGTCAAAGCAATATTCTTACTAAATTAAGGAACCCATGGAGAGAGCAGCTGAAAAGAAAACCTTGATTAAAATCCATGTGTTCTAATCATGCTGTGTCAATGGCTGTTCAGATAAGTCTGATATATTTCCTAGTACAAACAACAACAAAAAATATATAGGTACAACCTATGGAGCAGAAATGACTTGGCACTGATTACAGTATAACATAATTTATAATTATGTCCAAATAATGCAACATTCCACCAACAAAAATGTAACTATAATGGTAAAATTTACTAATTTTTTATTTATATACATGGTTACAGTAATTGAACTTGAAAATTTTTTAATAAAGTTGGTGTAAAATCCAAAAAAAAAAACTTCGCTAATGAATTAGAAAACACATCAAAACACGTTCATTTTAATTATTTGTAGCTCCTTTCACTTTCAAAACTCTCAATTTTTCTCAAAAGTGTCCTGATGGGCACCCCATCTAAAGCTTAGGAGAACAAAATGAATACAGTTGGAGGAAGGTGGTAAGAGGCAGATTTCAATTCAAAGCAAGAAAGAGCTTTCTTATAATCAGAGGTATTTGACAGGAGGGAGCACAGTGTGGTAGGAAGATGACCTAGCATAATGTCCAGCGTGGTAGCTGATTTCATTATTGACGATGGAATGGGCCACTTGAAGAGGCCATGTGCTCACCGTCACTGGAAATGTTTAAACACTATCAGTGAAGAGAACTGCTTGAATTGGAGGAGGATCCAGAATACCTCTGAGGCTCCTTGAAACTATATGGTTCATTCATTCAACAAATAATCACTGCTGTCTCTTGCACTGCTCACCCTGGAGGCAGCTAGCCGCCGTCGCGAGGCCTCTCACAAAGAAGGTGTGTGAGATGATAAATGTTTGTTGTTTTAAGTCATTAAGAAAAAAAAAACTGAGTGCCCACTACATGTTAGGCACGGTTCTAGTGGTGGAGAACAGCAGTGGTGAGTCCATGCTGTAACAACTGTATGTGAAAAATGTGAAAATAAGTATCTGAAAATGCTCTGAAAACTGTCAAGTACAACTCAGATGCGAGCTGTAATTATGGTTAAATTGAACTATATATTTATGTCTTTATCGTATATTTGATCATTAGTCATACATATAGCTGTTTTATATACATGATTCTAGTCTTCCAGGTTCATGTTTTCAGATTTCTGTTTTCATTTGGGCACCTCTTAATTGGTGTTAACTTGTATTTAGTTTTGTGAAGCCATACTTCCACGTAAGAATGTTCTACCTCCCAGAATAGGTTATATGAATCTCAAGGTCAGGTCCCATCTTCCACCTTCCCACTTAGCCCTCACAGTGTTCAGATCAAGGTTTGGTACTCAGAGGTCTCTCAGGACACAAGATTGGCTGCACAAAGATACTTTCTTCCCCATTTGGTGAGAGTCAAGTCTCAAATCTTTCGCACTTTTTTTTTATAAAGAGTAAGTCCCCTTCTGTGTTCCTTCGTTGTTCCTGCCTCCTATTATTTCCCCACAAAATGAAATGTTATTATGACCAGGATTCAGTAAACAAAACTAACACGACTCAAGTCCTTAAAACCCTAAGAGTACTTCTCAATAGAAGTTCAAATCCATTGATGTGCCCAGCAGCTTTTGATTCCCAAAAAGATAAAAACTTGTGCCTTAATATCTAATTCTTTTCCACTCCCCTCAATCATACTGGATCCCTTTATCATTATTTTAATGTTTCTTTGCATAAATGGCTGAGAGCCTTCATTCTGTGCTCTTGAGAGCTGATCTGAATCACACCCACACAGATCATATTGTGTGAACTTGCAATTATTTCCTGTGAATGTTCTGTGAATGTGCTGAAACCAAGCATGAACATTTCCAGCCAAACTGCAATTTTTTTTCAGGACCTTTACAGCAGCCAAGTTCTGAAAGCAGGGAGTTTTAATAGCAGTTTCTAACACAAAACTGTGGATGCTCAATTTGCAGAGGCAAAAGGTTTCCAGTTCCCACATTTATGATTTTAATGTTTAGTAAAACCATACATAGTATTTGATCAACCACCACTCCTCTTGCATTCCCAATAACTGTTACAACAGAAAACTTCCACAACAACTGGAAGGATGCCAGGGGCTCCCCACTGTCTCCTAATATGCACATAACTGGGAAAATATTTGTGAAACTATTACTGATGTATGGTTCTTGTTCCCTGGCAGCCACTCCGTTATGATGGTGCAACAGGAGGCGAAAGTCAATGCCACATCAGGAAGGAGGAGAATACGATGTGGAGAAAGGCCCTTCCAGACAGGAAGAGAAAATGGAAAGCTTTCCACTTCCAAATCCCAGTGCAATATGAGGAGGAGAGATCAAATACCCGTGATTTCACTGTCCACTCTGAAGTGGGGCTCTGGGAGTAGGAGGCATGTTAGAAACATCCACACAGACAGACACAGATAAGCACTGGAGCTTTTGGTAGGATTTGTGATTTGGTGTCCTTTCCTGGGCAGAGCTTGGGAAGCCTGTGAGGCTACAGGGAGGGCTTCATCCTAAGCAGCATGGGAAAAAAGTGCAGCCCTGGTAGAGGGAGGAGCCTAGACAGAGGAGCCCTGGCAGTGCTCCTGGCTGCCCAAGGCTTGAGCAAGGCATGCAACCAGCAAGGACCTACTGTATAGCACGGGGAACTATACTCAGTGTCTTGGAATAACCTAGAATGGAAAAGAATTTGAAAAACAAATATATATATATATATATATATATATATATATAACTGAATCACTTCGCTGTGCACCTGAAACTAATTCAACATTGTAAATCAACTATACTTCAATAAAAAAAAACTTTTTTAAGAAGGCATCCAAGGGCTTCCCTGGCGGCGGAGTGGTTAAGAATCCGCCTGCCGATGCAGGGGACACGGGTTCGAGCCCTGGCCCAGAAAGATCCCACATGTGGCGGAGCAACTAAGCCCGTGCGCCACAACTACTGAGCCTGCGCTCTAGAGCCCGTGAGCCACAACTACTGAAGCCCACGTGCATAGAGCCCGTGCTCCACAAGAAGAGAAGCCACCACAGTGAGAAGCCTGCACACCACAACGAAGAGTAGCCCCCACTCACCGCAACTAGAGAAAGCCTGCACACAGCAACGAAGACCCAACGCAGCCAAAAATTAATTTTTTTTTTTAAGTTTAAAAAAAAAAAAAAGAAGGTATCAAGAGATCTGGGACCTCTCACCTGCTCCAGAACAGGGGTTCAGAAACCAGAGGGGACCTGTGAGGAGCTGCAATTAGGACAAAATGGTTGCTGCAGTCAAGGGCTTCATGATCAGAGCCTAAAGCAAGAACTCAATATTGGGGATCTGACCTCCAAATGAGCAGATAGGCCCTCTCCAACAGTAGCATAGGGAACAGACAGATCAGCCATGGCCCGGTGAAGATCAATGAGGAACCAAAGGACACTGCATGGGTCTGAAACTCCCATCTCTCCCCTGCTAACACGAGGTCACACACACCCTACCCTTCCATCTATCTAGGTACCATTTTAGAGTGGGAGGGGCAGGGGGATGGGCATCTAAAAGACTGAATATTTACCCAAAGGGAACTTAGTCATCCAAGAGAGACTATTTAAACCCAAAGGTACAGAGATAGCATAAATTGACAAGTTTAAAGTTAATTTCCACACTTCCCACTACCTACCCCCACCCAGCTGGAGTGTGGTCTGGTAAAGGAAGATTACATCAGTTTTAGGAAACAAAGAAACTCCATTTGCTCTGCACATCTGTGTGAGGCATGTGAATTTTAACATACCACTATCCACAGTCCTAAGTTCTCCGTTGCTAACAGCCAATTTTATTTCAAAATGTTATTTCAAATGTTGTAGTTTTTGTTCAATCCCAATAAGATTTCCCTTTTTCTTCTAGGTCTCATCTCATCAAGATGTATCTGAGAAAATTTTGAGAGCTGGTAAAAGATGCCACCAAAAATTCCCAATACTGCCCTGACAAAACCAACGGGGGGACGTCCCCGGACTGCCAGCCACGGGGTCCGAGGGCTACGCTGACTTAACACAATCAGAGGAAGGAAGAAGTGTGTGTGTGCAAGGTTCCAGCTGCCAGTGCCAAAGAGCTCTGCCATTCACCCACCGAAACATTCCTAACCAGACTGGGGCCTCCAGGGGTGGCTAAATGTTAAGGGAGACCTTTAAATTTCCCCAAATGAAACACAACCCTTCCAAATCTGTGAAGCCTTAACAGTGGCTGCAGGCTGACCCAGTAATAGGAGGTTAAAATGACCACCCTACACATACACAAACACACATGCGCACGCGCGCACACACACACACACACACACACACACACACACGCAGCAATCTTCTGTTAAACAGCTCCCCACAGCCACCATAGCATGCCATCGCCATTGCTACTAGGTAAACCCGTCCCCTCCCTCATCCCACAGGCACAGTCTCCCGCTTGAGACTCCACATTACCTATTTGTAAGTTATTTTCCTCCATTTGAGTTCACCCTTGATGTTCCATTAACTTCTTCAAATCCTTTTTGGAAAGAGAAAGTGAATGAGCAACTTCATTTTATTCGTATAAAAGTAAATGCCATTGGAGAGTAACCTGGGACAGGAGGAAAAAGGTAGAGCGTGTGCGCTTCTCAAGGCAGCCAAAGCCCTACAGGACAGGGCTCCAGGGTTTGACTGCTCTGTTCCTTCTACTGCTAAAGACAAGGTCCATTCCCACTCACAATTTCCTCTGCTTTCATCTGTCCAGAGCCTGCCACTGTTGTAGTTGTTCAAGCCTGAGACTCCATTCTGCATAGTGATGTCAGAGGCCTTTGCCTTCTTCTAATTAGCCTTGCTTCTATTGCTGAGGCCAATTTACACCGAACAACTTCCCTCTAAACCCTTTTCAGGGCAGCATGCCCTCAGTTATAGAAGACACACAGTTATACTCTGGTTTGATATCAGTAGTAAAGTGCTAGTTCTTTCTTATATTCTGCCTTGTAAAATGTCTCCTTTGGCTCACATGTCAGGCAATAATTAGAACCTGGGAGGCCTGTTGTTAAAAAACAAATAGGAAGGCATCCTCCTTCCACATAATTTTCTTACTCCTTGAGGTCCAAGTCTCATTGGATGAAAAGTCCAGGGCACATTGATTATATTTCCCAGTTGTTCCCTTCATTTTAACTTCTAGAAACTTAAAAAAAAAAAGGCTCTATCAATATTTAATGATAGCAATTATCTTTAAACTGGCAAAAGTGCCTTCCATTACAAAAGGTAAAAGGACAACACTTGTGTAGCCCTGGTATAAAGATTCTTGTTCCGTTACATCCACTAGGGGGAAAGGATGTAATAAATAATTAACTACCTAAAATTGTTGCCATGAATAATAACGTAGTCAGCCAGGACTTCCATCAATATACAAAATCAATCCTGTGAGGATGCCACCACCTGCAACCATACACACAGCCCTCTACTGCTCACTCCTGAGGCGACCCCAAGTACCTGTTTCCACCCTGACTACACCGCCTCTTCCTGAACTCGCAGCAATGAGACCTGAAATCCTGAGAGAGGCAAGATGTTTTCTAAAGGGAAATGTTAGGTGCAAGCAGAGACCTCAGCCTAACATGTCACTACTGATGCAGAGAAGCAGCCTGGACCCCAGTGCTGTCCTCACAGACTCTGTGAACTCCGGCCACTGGCCTGAACTCTCCCAGACTCTTCCAAGGACTGACTGTGTGACTTCCACCAACACAGTTTAAAAAAAGAAACAGGGCTTCCCTGGTGGAGCAGTGGTTGAGAGTCCGCCTGCCGATGCAGGGGACATGGGTTCGTGCCCCGGTCCGGGAGGATCCCACATGCCGCGGAGCGGCTGGGCCCGTGAGCCATGGCCACTGAGCCTGCGCATCCGGAGCCTGTGCTCCACAACGGGAGAGGCCGCAACAGTGAGAGGCCCGTGTACCGCAAAAAAAAAGAAAAAAAGAAAAAAAAGAAACTGAGTTTTCATACGAAAAGTGATCGAGCATTTACATCTTCCCAAATACTTCTAGAACTCTAATCCAACAAAGCTGTTCATAAAAAATTACTGATAAAAACAAATTAGAAGCCACCTTCTTAGCAGTACAGCGGACTAGCTCTGCCATCTGGACCACAGTGCACTGTGGCTACTCACCGCTGGGACTCTCACTATTTTGACCTACCTGGCACTTTCTGCCACTGCTACTGCAGCTCCTCTATGAAGAATGCAGCTCTCCCTGGAAAAGGAGTAAAGAAGACCAAGGGGCTATCACATCTGATCCTTTATCACCTCTTCCTGAACACGGAAGAAAAGTTCTTCACAAGGGAACCCTGAGAATTTTTCCCAGCTTCATCCTAAACCTGGAATCCAGACCTTCCATGCTTTACACTGGGTTTATTGTGTATTTTCTACTCAAAAATACCCCCGTCGTTACTGCAACCACCTTCTCCACCAACACAACATTCTGTTGCTTATCCCTGTAACTAAAAGAATATGGATCATCTCTAGGAGAATCAGCTGCTAAATCCAGTGGGCAACTATTCACCTAGCTAGATGAGTGACGCTCACTTCGATAAGCACATCCAGGATTTCACTGATTGGGAAAAGGTAACAGGCCTCGGTTCAGATGCCCCACTATCTGTTTGATGTCCATAAGAAAAATATTAGTCACGGTCTTGAAGGATTCTTGCCCAAAATGGCACCATGATAAAGAATACAAGGAAGCAAAGAATCACATGGGCTACCAGAACTCGATGCAGAATATAACATGTTGAGAGGAACAGAATCACGTAGCCAGTGGTGTGGAGCAGAAACTGCACAGAGCACCTCTGCCTGGCAGGAAAGGAGACAAATGCCAAGAGCAACTCAGATTTGAAGCTGCAAACCAAGAAGTTTCCGTAAACACATCTCATTTTATGTGACAGAGCCGGAAGCATTTTGTAGTCTGAATGGAAACTAGTCTATATGACAGTGAAACCTTTCTCTGTATAATGTTGGTCCTAAAACTAAACCTCACCTTCACTGAAAATAAAAGTTTGGTATTTGGCAATACTTACTCAACCATCTCTCCCAACTCTACATTTTTTTCATTTTTCTGTGACTACTAATAATTAATAAAATGTGGTATGTTACTAAAGATTATCAAGTTATGACTTAACTATATACCTCAATCTGCCATCTTGAAAAGAATTAACAGCTTAACTGAGATTTACAAAATTCAAGGAAGGCAGGGAGGGCGGGAACAAGATAGAGAGGGAAGAGACTGGAAACAATCCACTCGTCTAAAAGTAGCGGAGGGGGGGCTTCCCTGGTGGTGCAGTGGTTGAGAATCTGCCTGCCAATGCAGGGGACACAGGTTCGAGCCCTGGTCTGGGAAGATCCCACATGCCGCGGAGCAACTAGGCCCGTGAGCCGCAACTACTGAGCCTGCGCGTCTGGAGCTTGTGCTCCGCAACAAGAGAGGCCGCGACAGTGAGAGGCCCGCGCACTGCGATGAAGAGTGGCCCCCGCTCGCCGCAACTAGAGAAAGCCCACGCACAGAAATGAAGACCCAACACAGCCAAAAATAAATAAATGAAAGTAGGGGAGGGACTTCCCTGGTGGCACAATGGTTAAGAATCCACCTGCCAATGCAGGAGACACAGGTTCGATCCCTGGTCCGGGAAGATCCCACATGCTGCGGAGCAACTAAGCCCGTGCACCACAACTACTGAGCCTGCGCTCTAGAGCCTGCAAGCCACAGCTACTGAACCTGCAAGCCACAGCTACTGAACCCATGAGCCACAGCTACTGAGCCATGTGCCACAACTACTGAAGCCCATGAGCCTAGAGCCCTCGCTCTGCAAGGAGAAGCCACCACAATGAAAAGCCCGCACATCACAACAAAGAGTAGCCCCCGCTCACCACAACTAGAGAAAGCCCGCGCGCAGCAACAAAGACCCAAGGCAGCCAAATAAATAAATAAATAAATAAATGTATTAAATAAATAAATAAAAGTAAGGGAATGGTAATCTATACAATGGAATATTTATGGGGCCATTAATATTATTTTCACAAAAAAGCAGTTTATGTCATGGGGAAATGTTCATGATATGTTAACTAAAAAGAAAAAGCAGGAAATAACACATTATAAGACAAATTTTCTAAAAAAATAAAACAACTTAGCCCAGGTAAAAATACCCCAAAATATTAACCTTTTTTTCCCTTTGATGATATGATACAGGGATTTCTATGTCCTTTATATTTTTCTGTACTTCCTACAATATATACATGTAACTTTTATGTGCAGAAAAATAATGGTTTTTTAAAAGAATATCTCAATCATAAGAGGGTTGATCAAGGACTTAAGCATACAAAAAATGAGCTAAAAGATCAGAGAGGCAGACGTTGGCAGTGACCTTCCAAGTTCCATCTGGGATATGACCCTGGAGATGACCCCAGCCGATACTAGGAGCAAGTGCAGCGGGCTGTCACTGACTGATGCTATTCAGGATTCAGATCAGAACCAGCTCTTCATTTTGGGGATTCATTCTCTACATTGTTGCTAGAAAGTTTATTTTAGGTTCAGTTATATCTGAGTTGATTAAGTGGGTAAAATTTCTAACCTGTGATTATTCCCTAAACCGGCCATGTTTTATGATTTTCTGCAACGATTAAAATAAGCTTTACAAGCATAGAAGTGTAGTCTTGTAGCAAGACAATCTGACAGCAAGACAGTCCCTATCTCTTTATATTGTATGGAAGAAAAATCCAGAGAAGAAATCTGTCCCTTATTGTAGAGAACAGGGTTTAATCGATTTTAATCTTTCTCAAAAATTTTCATCTTAGTTTATTGTTCAGCTATCCAAAGCCCTTTGTTTGCTTTATTAGATCATAAATCCAATTTAATAGCATGCAGAAACGAAGGAATTTTAGGTCCAAGCAGACTGTTTACTAGTTTTCCTTTAATTAAAGATGATTTTCCTCTTAAAGGAGACTCATGCTTCTGATTTTATATTTTCTTTCTCAAAGAGGGAGCTTACATTGTTTCTATATACAACGTACATGCTGGCAACAGCAGTACCAGGTATACCAGGTAGTAGCCTTCGAGCTGTGGTGTTTGAGGTGCTTCCCCACGTTATCATAGGGAAGGGGATTTGGGTTAATATAGGTCAGTGAGTCTGAGGAGGGCTAAGAATGTTTCTAGTGGACTTTTCAGAACTACTTGGCCTTCATATCTCTGCACAGAACTTGTCCCCCACACCCTACCCTTCTCTAGAGCACCAATGTTACTCCAAAGTCTGACACTTGCAGCCCTCAAGATTTAGATTCCTACTCAACATTTATCTGTGTTTTCCCAATGCCTAATAGAACTCATTCCCTAAGCAGAAGTGTATTGAGCACCTCCACCTTAACAGACACTGTGATAGGTCTGAAGGCACTGAACAAGGTAGTAGACCCAGTTGCCATTCTCATAAGGGTTCATTCAATAGGGAGAAATAGATGAGAAAATACGTAAGCCCAATTTAGGCGAGCGTGAGATAAATGAAGAAAATAAAACAGGGTAATGGAATAGAAAGTGATGAGCACAAGTGTTTAGGTTGGATGAACAGGGAAGGCTCCACTGAGGAGGAGGAATTTAAGCTTAAACCTCGTGCAGAGAAGGAGCTGTCATTAATAGAGCAAGGGAGGTGCACACCAAGAAGAGAACTCGAGTTCAAAAGGCCTGAGGCAGAGCAAGTTTGGTTCGTGAAAGGAACAAGCAGGGAGCCAGCCTGGCTAGAATCTAGGGAGAGGAAAGCCAGATGACATTAGAGACGTAGACTGAGGCCAAGTCATGCAAGATCTTGTAAGAAGGAAGCTCAGATTTTTAAACATGGATGGGAAGATACCAAAGGATGTGGTGTCACAGTCTGAAGAAGCTACCATCTCATCTATAAAACTTACAAAGGATGATCCTGGTCTATATCATTTTACTTCAAGCCACCCCCAGCACTGGGATTTCCTATCAGACACAGCTCCGGGGTATCTGCCCAGGATAATAAATCAGAGGCAGGCGAGTTAGTCCTTCTGTATTCATTTTTCATCCAAAATACTTTTGCTTTCCCTTTACCTTTGAAAGATATCACAAATTTTAATTGTGGTTAGGGAGAGTGTAACCAAGGTCCACAATCCCAGCTGCCTAACCAATACCTCCACAAGTGCCCAATCTCAATCACAACCCACTCCCACCTGTCCTCTCTGAAACCCAGCTCTCTCCTAGTGTCCTCCACCCAAGGACCAACACCCTCACTTCTCAAGTTTCACAAGTCAGGTACTTAGGAATTATCCAACACCTTGCACGCTGTCAGCTCCTTATTTAACCCTCATCAAGTCCTCCTAAAACCCTCAATTCCATCTGCTTCTCTCCAGCTCAACCACTGAGATCTCTGATTCAAAGCACCATCGTACAGCAAGTATCTCTGAACTGGCCTTCTCACAGTCACTTTTGTTCTCCTGCGATACACTGCAGCCTGAACAGTCTTAAAGGTGCTTAAAGCTCTGCAGTGGCTTCTCGATATGCTTAGGACAACCACTAATCCAGCCTACGGGGTTCTGAGTGGCCAGGCCATGTTACTCACTCCAGACTCATCTGTATATCTGTGCTCCAGCCATCCCGGCCCCAATCAATTCCTCAAATCATCATGCTTCCTTTCATCTTAAGGTCTCTGCCCTTATTTTTACACCCCATATCTTTCCTTCACCTGATTAATGCCTACTCATTTTTCAGATCTCACCACAAACACCATTTCCTTAGGAAAGTTTTCTTGGGTTTCCCTATTTTATTTTCTCATAGCTTGTATATTCATTTAGCTCTTATGAAAACAGTGGAAACACTGCACAAAACTAATTCAATTGTTTTTATTTCACTTCTTGATACATGCATATTCTAGCAACCAACCCTCTACCTTAGGCTAACTGATGACTAAGGAAGGACTGAAAGGAATAGGAACTCTAGGTTGCCTGGTCTTTCCTTTTACGTACGTCATCATTCTCAGTGTAAGTAGCTGGCTAACGCAGGGAAGTAACACAGGTGAAAAAGGATAAGATAGAGTTCTCTGGTATTTTACATTTCTTAGAATGCTATTGCTAGCTTTCATCACTCAAAGCAAGTTCTGGTTCAAATGGCAAGTGTGGCTTCTTGGGTAGGGTTGCCAGAGTTTGCAAATAAAAAGTGCATGACAATTAAATATGAATCTCAGATAAATAACAAATCATTTTTTAGCATAAGTACGTCCCAAATATTGCATGGGACACACCATATCTTAGGGCTGTGGGTGGCCCCCTGCTTCCTCAGTCACAGGTATAACTTTCTTTTTTTTAACTGTGATATAATACATGTAACATAAAATTTACCATACTAACCATTTTTACAGTTCTGTGGCATTAACTACATTCACATCGCTGTGCAACCATCACCACCCAACATCTCTCCCGCCGCGGAGCACAGGCTCCGGACGCGCAGGCCCGGCGGCCGTGGCTCACGCGCCCAGCCGCTCCGCGGCATGTGGGGTCCCCCTGGACCGGGGCATGAACCCGTGTCCCCTGCATCGGCAGGCGGACTCTCAACCACTGCGCCACCAGGGAAGCCCCAGCCCATTTTTTAATCAAGCTTTTTGTTCTTTGTTTTTTTTGATGTTGAGTTATGTGAGTTTTTTGTATATTTTGGATATTAACCCTTATCAGATATATCGTTTGCAAATATTTTCTATTTAGTAGGCTACCTTTTCATTTTGTTGATAGTTTCCTTCACTGTGCAAAAGCTACTCACGGTGATATAGTCCCGTTTGTTTACTTGCTTTTGTTTCCCTTGCCTGAGGAGATGGATCCAAAAACTGTTGCTAAGACCAATGTCAAAGAGCGTACTGCCTCTGTTTTCCTCTTGGAGTGTTATGGTTTCAGGTCTTACATTTAAGTCTTTAATCCATTTTGAGTTTATTTTTGTATCTTGTGTGAGAAAGTAGTCCAGTATGATTCTTTTGCACCTAGCTGTCAAGTTTAGGGGGTTTCCCTATTTTATAGCTTTGCTGCATTGTACCTTTCCTTTAAATCATTCATCAAAGTTTGTGAATGTATTTTAAATTGAATGCTTATATTATTGGATCAAGCTTTCCTACCAGTCTATGAGCTCCATGAGGGTAAGGGTGGTGTCTTCTTAGCCATCACCGTCATCATCTAATATTGAGCTGGGCACCTAATACATGTCCAACAAATATTTGTTGACTGAATGAATGTGTTGTAACACCCATGATTATTCTATTGCATTCACATTCTATGCATAGCACAAGCTAGGTGCTATGGTAATATAAAGTAACTAAATGTGACCCTATCATCAAGAAGATTTGGAGATGAAAACAGACATGTAGTAACAGACAAGGTGTGAGAAGCACGTGACTAACAGAAGTACCCAGAGAAGGGAGAGATTAATTCGGAGGCAAAGTTAGGAAATGTGGTCTAAATCCTCATTCATGCTTTCTTCAATCTCCTAACAGATTTTATACCCTACTCAACACTTTAGCTTTCCAAAATGAAGATCTAATTCTTTAATCTATTGATTTGTATATTGGACCAAAGTATAAAACGGTGAAATGGAAAAAAATTATCACTTTCCTTTTCAAACCTAAGATAATATATTCTTTCTTCTCTACCCAAAGCTGCTTGGAATGCCATCAGATCTCAACACCAGCCCCCACTCTGCTCCACACTTGCTGTGTGTGTTAGTCAGCTCAGGCTGCCATAACAAAATACTCAGACCTAGTGGTTTAGACAACAGAAATTTATTTTCCCACAGTCCTGGAGTCTGGAAGTCCAAGATCAGGTTGCCAGCACGGTCAGGCTCTGGTGGGAGTTCTCTTCCTGGCCTGTAGATAGCCACTGTCGAGGAAATTCACTGTTTTTTCCTTTACTCATGTTCTCAACATTTCAGATACCAGATACATGGGGTTTTTCCCTGACCAATTTTCCAACTCCAGCTGAGTGTCCTACAGTTCAATACAATTCAATTCTGACACTAATTGGAGTTAGCACTGACCCCACAGGATAAAGACTCAGGTCTACAAGACTGCCTTCCACCTCAGATGTCAATCACAAGTAGTAGGTCCCCAGGTTACCCACGACCTCTGTCTGACTTGGCTATAAATCGGAAGTTCCCATGACCCCTGTCTCAGGTTTGAGAATTTGCTAGAGTAACTCACAGAACTCCAAAAACTGTTTTACTTACTACTGCCAATTTACTACAAATGATATTTTAAAGGATACAAATGAACAGTCAGATGAAGAGATACATGGGTGAGATCTGCAAGGGTCCTTCCCTATGAAGTCGGGCTGTGCCACCCTCCTAGCATGTGGATGTGTTCACCAGCCTGGAAGCTCTATGAACCCAGTACTTTGGGGATTTTTATGGAGGCTTCATCACATAGGTATGATCGCTTATTAATTCAATTTCCAGTCCCTGTTCCTTCTCCGGAGAATGAGGGATGGGTCTGAAAGTTCCAAGCTTCTAATCATGGCTTGCTCTTTCTGGTGACAAGTCCCCATCCAGGAGCCCACCAAGAGTAGCCTCATTAGAACAAAAGATGCTCCTATCACCCGGAAAAATTCCAAGGCATATTAGGAGCTCTGTGACAGGAACCAGGGGCAGGCACAACCATATTTTCTATTATTCCACAGCTACTTTTTCGCCGTGTCCTCACATGGTGGAGAGAAAAAGAGAGAGAAAGAGATCAAGCTCTATGGTGTCTCTTCTTACAAGGACACTAAACTTTTTGTGTCAGGGACCCACCCTATGACCTCATTTAACCTTAATTACTTCCCTGTAGTCCCTATCTCCAAATATAGTCACATTGGCGGTTAGGGCTTCTGCATATGAACTGGAGGGTGGGGGACACAATTCAGTCCATATGATCTTGACCAAATGCCAAACTACTCTGGTCTTCATCTTCAACTAGACCCCACAGGCTTCTTGTTTTTGTGTATAAAGTTTTGTCAGAATGCAGCCATGCACAATCATTTGCATACTGTCCATGGCTGAGTTTGCACTTCAACAGTATGGTTGAATAGTTGCAGCAGTGATCTAACAGCCTGCAAAGTCTAAAACATTTACTATCTGGTCCCACACAGAAAAAGTTTGCTGACCCCTTACCTTGGTGCTCCCTCAGGACTCTTCTAGCTCTAACATTCTAGGATCCTATTCATGCCTTCGGCCTAGAACATCTTTTGGCTCAAGTCTTCAGGTTCCGCAAAAAGCACTGGTGACCTAATGATTGTTTTAATAAGTATTGTTATCAACAGAGGTGTTTTCATTAATCTCACATTGTAGCTAACCTCTGCACTGTCATTAATTGAGCCTAAGTAGACACGGAACAAAGGCTTTCCATGTAGTAAATGCATTTTATATCTCCATAACCAAATACATTCTCATTAAATCATTGTTTTAGGGGCTCTGTTGAGCAAGAAAAGAACAGAGAGAGTTAGAAGTGTTCTGGCCCCACTGGTTTCCCCTGTCTGCACTTGTATAGCCCCTCTAATCTGCACCACACTATTTGGCGCAGAGATATGTGCCATTTTGAACTGCTTGCTAGTTATGTCATTTGCATTAGCCTTTATCCCAAGCTAGATAGTTAGTAGCTTGGGGTCAGGGATCGTGCTTTCTGAATCAAAAAAGCACAGAATTAAAGAGCTGGCAGAGATATTAATAATCATAATCCAACCTTCTTGCTTTACACATGAATAAACTGAGGCCCAGACCAAACAAATAACTTGTCTTACTTCTCTTTAACTGTCATGGTATTTATCAAGTGCTTGAATCAGAATTTCTGTTTGGCAAGGACTTGAAGAATGATTAGAGAAGGAAATTAGAAAAGGAAATAAAGAGGAAAAGGAAATTTCCTGGATCTTGGCTTGAAAGGCTTTTGGTGGAGTGTTCTAGAAAGCAACCTAAACTCTGCGTTTTCATGTATCTCGACCACAGCATTTCCTAACATGTACTCTGTGGAACACCAACCCCAAGAGATGCTCCAAGAAAATATGGTCCAACAGTTAAACAAGTTTGGAAAAGACCTCTTTTTAAATAAGCCAAAACTAATCTCTATTTATACAGTGCACTAAGAGAGAGAATCTATGATCACCTAACAAATTTCTAATAAGCTTCTTTCATGTGGGGCAGGACAATTAACTGAATTCTACTGGAAACTTGCTGAGCTCACTTAATCTATTTCTCTGGCAGGGAACTAGAGCGGTGCCCATATGTTTTAACATCCTATAGCACCTTTCTCTCCCACAAGACTCCTTTAACATCTCATAGTTTCTCTGGGCAAGAGAATGTCAATTTACCAACCAGGAAACCACCTCACACCACAGACCACAAAGAGCATCTGAGACCAGGGATAACTTCACCATCTGTCTGAGCCAGAGTCACCAGGCCTGGCAACCCACGCCTGTTTTATGCACAAGAGGCAAATGGTCATATGCCAGGGAAAGTAGAAAGTCTGTAAATTATCAGCTTTGAGACTCAAGAGATGAATGATGACAAAGCTGCTGACATTTCACCTAAAACCATCATCTCAAGTGAAAAAGAAATGAATAACTAACAGCACATATATCTTTCTGCAGTTCAGTGTTTTCCCTCCTTTCTCCCAAAGCAACTAAGATGAAAGTTTCTTCATTTACACATTTCACTAGGGTTTTACTACTTAGCATTTTTCAAGAAAATAATTTGTGAAAACAATTAGAGTCACTTTTCTAGGTTCAAATCTCTACAAAACTAACTGCTTTCTTAATTAAGAAAGGAGTTGCTGGCAATTTCCAACTTACCAATGAGTTTCCAAATTCCAGTAGTTTTACTTGGTCAGTCCTAGTGTGGAATTAAGAGCTTACTGCCCATGAAAACAATGCTCTTATTTATTGATTCATTCAGCAAAGTTTTAGAAGGTTGCCTATAATATTGAATCTTTGAGGAATCAGAGGGTGCAGGACATTGTTACTATACACAAAGAGTTTTCATTTTAGTAGAGGAGATACAGATATGCAAAAAATAAAATAATATAATAAATATATATAAAATATATATTGAGGGGCTTCCCTGGTGGCGCAGTGGTTGAGAGTCCGCCTGCCGATGCAGGGGACACGGGTTCATGCCCCGGTCCAGGAAGATCCCACGTGCCGCGGAGCGGCTAGGCCCGTGAGCCATGGCCGCTGAGCCTGCGCATCCAGAGCCTGTGCTCCGCAACGGGAGAGGCCACAACAGTGAGAGGCCCACACACCGAAGAAATATATATATTTTATATATATATATATATAGATAGATAGATAGATAGATAGATAGGTGTTAAGTACTAAGAATGTCATTTAGATGGCATTTCTCTTAGAAAGAGAAAGGCAAATACCATATGATATCACTTATTTGTGGAATCTAAGATATGACACAGAGAGGGCAGACAGCAGAAGCAAGAAGAACTGCAGTCCTGCAGCTTGTGGAACAAAAACCACATTCACAGAAAGATAGACAACATGAAAAGGCAGATGGATATGTACCAGATGAAGGAACAAGATAAAACCCCAGAAAAACAACTGAATGAAGTGGAGATAGGCAACCTTCCAGAAAAAGAATTCAGAATAATGATAGTAAAGATGATCCAGGACCTCAGAAAAAGAATGGAGGCAAATATCGACAAGATGCAAGAAATGTTTAACAAAAACCTAGAAGAATTAAAGAACAAAAAACACAGATGAACAATACAATAACTGAAATGAAAACTACACTAAAAGGAATCAATAGCAGAATAACTGAGGCAGAAGAACGGATAAGTGACCTAGAAGACAGAATGGTGGAATTCACTGCTGTGGAACAGAATAAAGAAAAAAGAATGAAAAGAAATGAAGACAGCCTAAGAGACCTCTGGAACAACATTAAATGCAACAACATTCGCCTTACAGGGGTCCCAGAAGGAGAAGAGAGAGAGAAAAGACCCGAGAAAATATTTGAAGAGATTGGAGTCAAAAACTTCCCTAACATGGGAAAGGGAATAGCCACTCAAGTCCAGGAAGCGCAGGGAGTCCCATACAGGATAAACCCAAGGAGAAACATGCCGAGACACACAGTAATCAAATTGGCAAAAATTAAAGACAAAGAAAAATTATTGAAAGCAGCAAGGGAAAATGACAACTAACATACAAGGGAAGTCCCATAAGGTTAACAGCTGATTTCTCAGCAGAAACTCTACAAGCCAGAAGGCAGTGGCATGATATACTTAGAGTGATGAAAGAGAAGAACTTACAACCAAGATTACTCTACCCAGCAAGGATCTCATTCAGATTCAACAGAGAAATCAAAAGCTTTACAGACAAGCAAAAGCTAAGAGAATTCAGCACCAGCAAACCAGCTCTACAACAAATGCTAAAGGGACTTCTCTAAGTGGGAAACACAAGAGAAGAAACGGACCTACAAAAACAAACCCAAAACAATAAGAAAATAGTAATAGGAACATAC
This sequence comes from Delphinus delphis, assembly GCF_949987515.2. Taxonomy (NCBI): domain Eukaryota; kingdom Metazoa; phylum Chordata; class Mammalia; order Artiodactyla; family Delphinidae; genus Delphinus; species Delphinus delphis. The sequence goes on along the minus strand of NC_082693.1, from coordinate 45,581,243 downwards.
ATATTGATAATTACCTTAAATGTGAATGGATTAAATGCTCCAACCAAAAGACACAGGCTTACTGAATGGATACAAAAACAAGACCCATATATATGCTGTCTACAAGAGACCCAATTCAGACCTAGGGACACATACAGAATGAAAGTGAGGGGATGGAAAAAGATATTCCGTTCACATGGAAATCAAAATAAAGCTGGAGTAGCAATACTCATATCAGATAAAATAGACTTTAAAATAAAGAATGTTACAAGAGACAAGGAAGGACACTACATACAATTGTGATACAATATCACTCATGAATATAGATGCAAAAATCCTCTACAAAATACTAGCAAACAGAATCCAACAACACATTAAAAGGATCATACACCATGATCAAGTGGGATTTATCCCAGGGATGCAAAGATTCTTCAATGTACGCAAATTAATCAATGTGATAGACCATATTAACAAATTGAAGAATAAAAAACATATGATCATCTCAATAGATGCACAAAAAGTTTTTGACAAAATTCAATGCTCATTTATGATAAAAACTCTCCAGAAAGTGGGCATGGAGGGAACCTACCTCAACAGAATAAAGGCCATATACGACAAACTGACAGCAAACATCATTCTCAATGGTGAAAAACTGAAAGCATTTCCTCTAAGATCAGGAACAAGACAAGGATGTCCACTCTCACGCCCATTATTCAACATAGTTCTGGAAGTCCTAGCCATGGCAATTGGAGAAGAAAAAGAAATACAAGAAATACAAATTGGAAAAGAAGAAGTAAAACTGTCACTGTTTGCAGATGACATACATAGAGAATCCTAAAGATGCCACCAGAAAACTACTAGAGCTAATCAATGAATCTGGTAAAGCTGCAGGATACAAAATTAATGCACAGAAATCTCTTGCATTCCTATACACTAATGATGAAAAATCTGAAAAAGAAATTAAGGAAACACTCCCATTTACCATTTCAAGAAAAGGAATAAAATTCCTAGGAATAAACCTACCTAGGGAGACAAAAGACCTGTATGCAGAAAACTATAAGACACTGATGAAAGAAATTAAAGATGATACCAACAGGTGGAGAGATATACCATGTTCTTACACTGGAAGAATCAATATTGTGAAAATGACTATACTACCCAAAGTAATCTACAGATTCAATGCAATCCCTATCAAATCACCAATGGCATTTTTTACAGAACTAGAACAAAAAATCTTAAAATTTGTATGGAGACACAAAAGATCCCGAATAGCCAAAGCAGTCTTGAGGGAAAAAAACAGAGCTGGAGTAATCAGACTTCCTGACTTCAGACTATACTACAAAGCTACAGTAATCAAGACAATATGGTACTGGCACAAAAACAGAAATATAGATCAATGGAAGATGGTAGAAAGCCCGGAGATAAACCCATGCACCTATGATCAACTAATCTATAACAAAGGAGGCAAGGATATACAATGGAGAAAAGACAGTCTCTTCAATAAGTGGTGCTGGGAAAACTGGACAGCTACATGTAAAAGAATGAAATTAGAACACTCCCTAACACCATACAGAAAAATAAACTCAAAATGGATTAGAGACCTAAATGTAAGACTGGACACTTTAAAACTCTAAGAGGAAAACATAGGAAGAACACTCTTTGACATAAATCACAACAAGATCTTTTTTGATCCACCTCCTAGAGTAATGGAAATAAAAACAAAAATAAACAAATGGGATGTAGTGAAACTTCAAAGCATTTGCACAGCAAAGGAAACCATAAACAAGACGAAAAGACAACCCTCAGAATGGGAGAAAATATTTGTAGATGAATCAATGGACAAAGGATTAATCTCCAAAGTATATAAACAGCTCATGCAACTCAATATTAAAAAAAACAAACAACCTAATCCAAAAATGGGCAGAAGACCTAAATAGACATTTCTCCAAACAAGACATACAGATGGCCAAGAAGCACATGAAGAGCTGCTCAACATCACTAATTATTAGAGAAATGCAAATCAAAACTACAATGAGGTATCCCCTCACACCAGTTACAATGGGCATCATCAGAAAATCTACAAATGGGGCTTCCCTGGTGGTTCAGTGGTTGAGAATCTGCCTGCTAATGCACGGGACATGGGTTCGAGCCCTGGTCTGGGAAGATCCCACATGCTGCAGAGCAACTAGGCCTGTGCGCCACAACTACTGAGCCTGCGCATCTGGAGCCTGTGCTCCACAACGAGAGGCCACGATAGTGAGAGGCCCACACACCGCGATGAAGAGTGGCCCCCGCTTGCCACAACTAGAGAAAGCCCTCGCACAGAAACGAAGACCCAACACAGCCAAGAATAAATAAATAAATTTATTTTTTTAAAAAAAAAGAAAATCTACAAACAACAAATGCTGGAGAGGGTGTGGAGAAAAGGGAATGCTCTTGCACTGTTGGTGGGAATGTAAATTGATACAGCCACTATGCAGAACACTTTGGAGGTTCCTTAAAAGAACTAAAAATATGGGTTTCCCTGGTGGCACAGTGGTTGAGAGTCCACCTGCCGATGTAGGGGACACAGGTTCGTGCCCCAGTCCAGGAGGATCCCACATGCCGCGGAGCAGCTGGGCCTGTGAGGCCATAGCCACTGAGCCTGCACATCCAGAGCCTGTGCTCCACAATGGGAGAGGCCACAGCAGTGAGAGGCCCGCGTACCACAAAAGAAAAAAAAAAAGAACTAAAAATAGAATTATCATATGATCCAGCAATCCCACTACTGGGCATATACCCAGAGGAAACCATAATTCAAAAAGACACATGCACCCCAATGTTCATTGCAGCACTATATACAATAGCCAGGTCATGGAAGCAACCTAAATGCCCATCAGCAGATGAATGGATAAAGAAGATGTGGTACATATATACAATGGAATATTGCTCAGCCATAAAAAGGAACGAAATTGGGTCATTTGTTGAGACGTGGATGGATCTAGAGACTGTCATACAGAGTGAAGTAAGTCAGAAAGAGAAACACAAATATCGTATACTAACGCATATATGTGGAACCTAGAAAAATGGTACAGATGAACCTGTTTGCAGGGCAGAAATTGAGACACAGATGTAGAGAACAAACGTATGGACACCAAGGGGGGAAAGCGGCAGGGGGGTTTGGGGGGGTGTGATGAACTGGGAGATTGGGATTGACATGTATATACTGATGTGTATAAAATGGATGACTAATAAGAACCTGCTGTATAAAAAGTAAAAATAAATAAAAATTTTTAAAAAGTAAAATATGACACAAACGAACATATCTATGAAACAGAAACAGAATCACAGACATAGAGAACAGACCTGTGGTTGCCATGAGGGAGAGGGTTGTGGGAGGGATGGAGTGGGAGGTTGGGGTTAGCAGATGTAAGCTATTACATATGGAATGGATAAAGAACAAGGTCCTACTGTATAGCACAGAGAACTATATCCAATATCTTGTGATAAACCATAATGAAAAAGAATATATATTTTCAAAAAGAATATACATATATATGTATAATTGAATCACTTTGCTGTACAGCAGTAATTAACACAACACTGTAAATCAACTATACTTCAATTTTTAAAATTAAATAAAATAAAGTAAAACATTTAAAAAAAGAAATTATCTAGTCTGAGGAACAGATATAAAAAGAATAAAGAAAAAATGAACAGAGCCTCGGAGACTGAGGGACACCATCAAACATACCAATACACACATAATATGAGCCACAGAAGGAGAAAACAAAGAGAAAAGGACAGATACAATATTTGTAAAAATAACGGCCAAATTTGAAGAAAAAAACATTAATCACATCCAAGAAACTCAACAAACTTCAAGTGGGATAAACTCAAAGACATTCACACCTAGACACATCATAATCAAACTATTGAAAGCCAAAGTATTCTATTCAGGACAGCAGACAGTAAAGGGTCTGGATTAGATATGCATAGAGTTCTGGGATAAGTAGAAGACACAGTTTAAAAAGTTTGTTTGGGATTAGGCTACAAAAATAGTACTGGCTTGAAGTGATAAAGGCCTGAACTAAAATAGTAGCACTGAAAATGGAAAGGAAAGGGGACTTCCCTGGTAGCGTAGTGGTTAAGAATCCACTTGCCAATTCAGGGTACACGGGTTCGAGCCGTGTCTGGAAAGATCCCACATGCCACAGAGCAACTAAGCAAATGCGCCACAACTACCAAGCCTATGCTCTAGAGCCCATGAGCCACAACTACGGGGCCCACGTGCCACAACTACTGAAGCCCACGCACCTAGAGCCCATGCTCCACAACAAGAGAAGCCACTGCAATGAGAAGCCAATGCACCACAACATAGAGTAGCCCCCGCTCGCCGCAACTAGAGAAAGCCCATGCCTAGCAATAAAAACCCAACACAGCCAAAAAATAAAGAAATTTATTTTTTTTAAAAAATGGAAAGGAAGGAATAAGAGGGGGAAACATAAAAGCCAAATCAGTAGACCTAGACACTGATGTCATTGACAGCGTGTATGGGAAACATTCAGAAATGACCCAAGTTTTCAAGTCTCAGTCATTGCAAGATGGCAAAAGTAATGAAATCAGGAATAGTTGGTTAGAAAAGGAAGGAAAAATATGAAGGGTGTGGTTTAGGATATGTGGAGCTTGAAGCCCTGAACATACATAGAGACCAGCAGTAAGGGATTGGAAATGTGGAACTGAGAGAGACTGGGGAAAGGCTGCCATCCTGGTTTGCTCCTACTGCCCTGGCATCACATCCAGTCTCACATTTGTCCCAGACAACAATTTCCCAGTTTGGGCAATAAATTATATGACCACATTATCTCTGAGGGAGAAAGTAAAAAGATTAGGGAAAAGCTCACAGCACAGAACATTAGGCAATGCCCACTGATAGGTAAGAAGAGAAGGAATAAAAACAGTTATGGAAACAGGAAACCACAATCAGAGAAGTAGGAATGTATATTCAGAGACGTGACGGAGGGAGCATGACTGAGGAAAGATGGTCAGCTTTGATGTGATCTTCAGAGGCCCCAGGAGAGAGATTCCATCAAGTGGTGGATTATTAAAGGTTCAATTTTTTTTATTTTCTCATTCAAGAAAGTAACAAGTTAGAGGATAGTTTGTTTTCTAATGCTAAGTATATTTGCTGACTGAGGGGAAGGAACTAGCAGAGATGAATTGAGAGAAGATAGAAGTAAAAGCCAAGCTAATGAAAAGAGCGAGGTCTCATAGGAGGTGAGGACAGGAGGGAAGGAAATGGTAGAGAGAGGAATTAAAACATCATATATATAAATGGAGCTTTTCTTAAGAATGGATGAAGGCAGAAAATGTTTGAAGCAATGAGAGGTTATGGTGAGAGAAGAAAGGAAGAGAAAATGAAGGCACTGTCACTCCCTGCAGTCAGGAGTGGCCCTTATTTATCGAGTGTGGTTGTGCCTGACCACTTGGATTCAAATCCCAGCTCTGCCACCAATTCCGTTATTTCAAGCGAGTATCTGACCTCTCTGTGTTTCCATTTCCTCATCTATAATGAGGATAATCATCATTGTTGTGAGGTTGAGTGTATACAAGCAAAAGTGCTTAGAATAGTAATGCTTACTGAGTGCTTCCATAATAAGCACTCAATTGTTATTATTTGCACAGTAATGTCTGTAGCCACCCTGCCTCACGTGATCATTGGAGCTCCCTAAATGTCCCATGAAAGAATGAAATCAGAATCAAGATAGTCTGCTGGAAGCTAGGATGTGTGAAGGTTGTTGAAGAATAAAGATCAAGTAGATGAGAATTCTAGAATTCTACAGAGGCAAATTAAAATGACTAATAATCAAGGTCCTGGTTAAGGGGGAGACCCCTAAGGCCAAAGAAAGTTGACGGTGACTGGCAAGTGATAGGATGAAGGGAAGTCTCGGTAGGTGTAAGGGGATGTGAGGGGAAGAACAGAGCAAGCTAAATGATTAACTCTTCAATATTCCCACATAATGAAATGCCTTTGTTAATCCCATAGTGTCTGGGAGATCACATTACGACAACATATTACAGAAAAGCATTCGCTGAGTATGCACACACACGGAACCCAGAGGAAGATGCAAAACGTCTTTGCTGTCCCATAATGTCATCCTTCAGTTAATTCCGTCCACCTCAGATAAGCATCTGAAGTTCCACTCTCTCTCTCTGGATTTCCTCCCTCTTCCCTCTCTCTCTGCCCCACTGCATCTCATTGGTCCTTTTCTACCCCCTTCCCCTCCTTCCAAGTCCCAGCTCCACACAAGTGGGCCAATATTCCTGTGTAAAGAGGCTTCAGGACCTTCAAATCTTCCTCGGTTTACACTGACAATATCTTAGAGCAAACTTATTACTACATTAACAAAAATCTCTACCTCTTTATTCCAATCTACAAAAGACCCCCTTCATACCTAAGATGAGAAAAGAAATAGAAGGTGACAGTTGCAAAGAAAATCCTGTCCTGTCAGGTAACCATTTTAAATACAAAGTTTGTCCCAGCCTCTAGAACAGTGTCTAAACATGATAGTCCCCTAATAAATGTTGGATGGATGAATAAATGAATAAACACAAACTCCAAAGTAAAACATGACTGACTTGAACATTAATGACTGTTGGCATCCACAACAGTCTCTCCTGAGCCTTTTGTTTGCTAACTCACTTCGTCAGACTGATTGCATTGAGTCCCAATTTTTCACACCTCCCTGTATCCACACCCTTTGGTAGTTGCCTTCTCACCTTGACTCTGGACTTGGCCATGTGATGTGCTTTGGAGAATGAGAAAGCAGCAAATATGACTGAGCAGAAGCTAAAAAAACGCTTATACATGAACTGCCACTAACATGAGAACAAGCCTGAGCTAACCTGCTGGAGGAATGTGACAAACACAGGAAGGACAGATGAACTGTCCCTGTCAAGGTCATCCTAGGTCCACCAGCCACCAGCCTACCCACCAGCTGATCACATAATCAAGATCAGCAGCACCAAATTCATGAAATATAATAAATGGCTTTTGTTTGAAACCACAAAGTTTGGAGTTATTAAGCAGCAATAGCTAACTGATACACTTCCAAACCCCAAATCCCCCTCCGGCTACGTTAGACTGGCAGCCCCACTGCACCACTTTGGGCGGTGGGAGCACCATCGCACCATAATCTATGTCGTGCAACACAGAGCCTTTAAGGCTGCATGCAGCAGTTCCGCTGGGAGAGCACCAGAATAAGTTAAAACCCTCTCTCTCCTGCTTGCCCTTCACCTTTAATGACACAGGGAGAAAAGGAAAAGAAAGTTAAAGGCAGTTTGAGCTACCAAAACTAACTGCATATTGCAAAAGGAACCATTTCGTTTGACTGAACATTTCCAAACAAGTTTCAGCTCCTGAGCATTTTAAACACAGAGAGAAAACAATATAATGTATGCGTGTATGTATACGTGTATATACACATATATACCTACATGGCTGTTAGTGAATCATTTGCAAGGGACATTCTGAATGTTAAAATGGTGTGGATTTCTACACTCCTTCTTTCTGGCTTTCCAGGCACCAGTCCCATCAATCTCTAAACCCTGATACCAGGCAGTTCATTGTTTTTCAAATTTATGACATTTTTCAGTCCATTGTTTTTAAACCGTCACCCTCAGTGGGTAGCTGGCACAACTCATTGCTACTCTCAGCTCCCACCAAGCTCATCACCCTAGGAGTGATGTGCTAGCAAATTTTTCAGTTGACTGCGCTCCAGGATGGTAAATACTCTCTGTGTGCTTCCTCTGATGACATCATTAGTTTTGTCCTCCAACCTTTACCCAAAACAGAAATAACTAAGATTGTGATTGCCCATCCCAAACACACAATGAAAATGAGGGAAACTGAAAATAGAACCAGTCATTCTATTCAACCTCTTGGTGGGATGGAAGACTAACTCTCTCCCAGACATCCCAATAGTTTTATGTCATCGTTGCAAAAATGTCTCTAATATTGCAGGATCTATCTGGTCTATTGAGAGACTATTCTGTATGTGGCTCTCAGTTTAAACCAGCTTATTTTGATCTGCTGTATTTTCTCATTTATTTTCTGAAATGCATAACTTATGGACTTAATTCTCATCTCAGGAAATGGCCTGATTTCTCCGAGTGTTCTCAAACTAATTATATGGAGTTCAGTGAATGTGAAAGTCAGTTCTTCCTCTCTGTCCTCGCCTGGACATTAGGCATGATCTTAGGCTGGAGTATGTACCTGAATGGAGGAATCAGAACACCAGGTCCAGCTGACTCTGCCCCTTACCAGGGTGAGGCCCTGCGCAAGTCACAATCATGTCTGATCCTCAGGGTCCTTATCTACAAAACGAGGATCTGGATGATTTCCAAGGCTCCTTTTAGCACTGAAAGCTTATTATATTATCCACAGATTTTTGTGATATTTCCTTTTACTTTAGTAGAGAGCATACACTTATTTCAACATTTACAGCATTTCCAATCGGTAGATCTCTTTATCTAATTGTGTGCCTGGATAAAATTTTCATGAGTATATTTTTAGTTCCCCCTTCCATCTTGGGGTTGGAAGGGTTTGAAAAGTACTTGGGCAATTCAATCATTCAACAAACATTTATTGAGCACTTATTATGTGCCAGACCCTAGGCTAGGGGCTTGGGAAAATAAAATGAAAGTGATTATAATACTGATGTTCCTAATTATTTCTCTACAAAAACATTGAATGAGAGACTTGGTCTCAGCCTCAACCCAAAGTATATATCTAGTCTAAGAAAATGTTTAAAAAAGATCACTATGTTATACCAGACCCAAGAAGACGCTAAAAACTTTTGCTAAAATGGTATTGGCAATATACACCCTCTGGTCCATTTTAAAGAGACAGTGTGAAAGTGATCTGAGTTCTGAGAACTACTTAAACTAATTAAATTGTCTAGCCAGTGTCTGGTACAGTAGAGAAGTACTACTGTAATTTTTATCTTCCTACACCTCCTTCCTTTCTTTCCATCTCTTTTTCCCTAAAATTCATCTGACTTCTCTCTCACTCTTCCTACCCTAGCTGTACTCAAAGGGTACACCATTGGAGCAGCAAAATCACCAGGCATCTTCTTCATTCCCACTTTCAACACTGGTGAAAGACAACTGCCTTCTTTGCTTCTAACCTAACCACATTTCCAACCTTTTGTTCAATACATGCTTACACCAACATGACCTGGAAACCAAGTAGGTGAAAGGAAATCTGGTAGTGTCCATAGTTTGGTGTGTATTAAGAAACCTGCAGAAGTCTGATATTACCCAGGAAGCCAAATAATTCACATTGGCAGGAAAATTCTACATCTGCTGTTCTCCACTCCCTGACAAGGCTCAGTAAGATTGAATCTGTTGTGTGACCACATATTTACATAACAGATTTTTTCTCTGCTTTTGTGTTGCTCTAACTAATTGATTTAGAATGCAACTCTAATCTCCAGTGCCCCTCCCCCCAGGAACTAATTCTATTAGAATTCAAGCATAATGAAGACTCATTAGTAGAGGTGTATAAGTCATTAGAAAAGATAATTTACCACACAGAGAAAATAAATAATTAAATGGCTTTAAAACACAGTATTTGGCCATACTTATTTAATGAAATATGTTCTAAAGACAAAAAGAAAAAAATCCCTTAACTTCTATTTAGTAATCTAATTGCTGGTAGTAATATTGGTGTAGTTATTTTTAACTATTCATCTATGTAGTATGATAATGCTATAGAAAAGTATATTGCTGTTATTAAGAATCAAGGTTTTCAGAAAAGATCCAAATGTGTAATTTTTTAAGTAAAAACTCTACAAAGTTAAATTTGAATTGGAAATTTCAGAATGAACTCATGGGCTTTTTCAATGCACATTACTCAGCTCTTGTCTACTGAAAAGGCTTGAAAGCCACAACAGCCCAGTAATGAGCACCCCTACTGACCATATTTGGGACTCAAATATTACAAACCACTAAAAAGAACCAGGACTCCTTGGAGAAAAGCGGATTCCAGACCTAGGGCAGGAAATAATACAAGATGAGTTTGGAACATTTTGTTGCTCTAGAAAGCAAGGAAACCATCTAAGTTTAAAGGGACTTGTCAACAAGTCACAGAAACCAACTTAAGGGAACTCTGACTGGCCAGAAATGGGACAATTTGAACATCAAAGAGAATAATGATTGCAATCGGTTGAAATACAATGAATATATAAAAATCCATGATGAACTTTTTAAAAAGCCCTTTAAAGAGAATAAATTTAGAATTTATCTTGCCTGTCTTTAAAAAAAAGACTTTATTTTGGAATACCAAATAGCTCTAATTGATGAAAGAAAGCTCTTCTTTTCAGAAGACTTCCAACTGATAAATATAGCAGGAATTATAGCATTAGAAAATCACCATTTGCAATCCTTAATAGAATCATTGTTCAGGCAACCATCAATAGTTGGCAAAACAATTAGGTAAAAGGATAATGATAACCAGATATCCATGGGGTACCAAAGTAACACCTCACTGATTATAAGGGGGAACATGCAACTTTACAACAGAAGGATCAGATGATCACTCTTAGCATCCCTAAAACCAGAGGACAATATGTACATCCTGATATAATATGAAGTACCCAACTCCACCTATGACATATTCTTGTCAAAATGTTGAATCTGAACTTAAGATTTTAACTTCCAGTTTATGGAAAATACAAGGGAAAGAAGAACAGGTTAAAATCTACCATTCAGAAACAATCAGACAAATCAGAATGAGGGCTATTCTCCATGACAACTAACCCGGACTTTTCAACAAGTCAATGACATGAGTAAAAAGGGTGGGTAAGGATACTGTTAAAGATTTTAAAGGACTCAAGAGACATAACAATCAGATGTGTTTGCCTTATTTGCATTCTACCTCAAACAAACCACTTGTTAAAATAAAAAAGGACATTTTTGAGAAATTCAAACATGGACTGGATATTAAATGACACTAAGGAAATAATGCTAATTTGGGGGTGGGGCTATAATGCCATTATTTATGCCATTATTATGTGATACAGTGGTTAAGAAGATATTCTTGGGACTTCCCCAGTGGCACAGTGGTTAAGAATCCGCCTGTCAATGCAGGGGACACAGGTTCGAGCCCTGGTCCAGGAAGATCCCACATGCCACGGAGCAACTAAGGCCGTGCGCCACAACTACTGAGCCTGCACTCTAGAGCCCGTGAGCCACAACTACTGAAGCCCACGTGCCACTACTACTGAAGCCCGTGCCTAGAGCCTGGGCTCCACAACACGAGAAGCCACTGCAATGAGGAGCCCGTGCACCGCAACAAAGAGTAGCCCCTGCTTGCTGCAAGTAGAGAAAGCCCGTGCACAGCAACAAAGACCCAATGCAGCCAAAAATTAATTAATTTTTTTTTTTAAGAAGAAGATATTCTTATTTTTAAAGATATATAAATACATTTAGGGTTCCCCTGGTGGCACAGTGGTTAAGAATCCACCTGCCAATGCAGAGGACACGGGTTTGAGCCCTTGTCCGGGAAGATCCCACATGCCGCGGAGCAACTAAGCCCCTGCACCACAACTACTGAGCCCGCGCTCTAGAGCCCAGGCTCCACAACAAGAGAAGCCACCGCAGTGAGAAGTCAGTGCTCTACAATGAAGAGTAGCCCCCCGCTGGCCACAACTAGAAAAAGCCCGGGCACAGCAATGAAGACCCAGTGCAGCCAAAAATAAATAAATAAATAATAAATAAATATATGTATAAATACATTTAAATATTTAGGGGCAAAAAATATCAGATTGTCCAGGATTTGCTTTAAAATTCTTCAGCCAAAAAAAAAGAAGCAGCAGCAAATGTGGCAATGTTAATAATTGTTTAAGGTGAGTATACAGAGCTTCATTATACTATTTTTCAACTTCTGTATCTTCTAATTTTTCATACATAAAAATTTAAGAGTAAAGTTTCTTAAAATATGATGAAAAACAAAGCCCCTTGCCTCCTGGAGACTACTTTATGATGACTACAATTATTTTGGGTATAGAAAATGACTGCTGGCTTTCAGAATCTCTCTACAAACATCTGAAGTCTTAATTCCCTGGTGAATATTTTGGTATTCCCTGTACTTGTTTTTCCCAAATTGGACATTATACTTCTTATGAAATCTTCCTTCCCCTAAGACCCACATCAACTTCCACCTCCTTCCCTAAATCTATTCATTCATTCAATGAACAACTATTGGGTGACCTCAATGTGCTGGATCCTGCATTAGACACAGGAGATATATTATAGAAGCAATAAAGACAAGCTCTTGACAAGTTCTCTGTGACAGAGACAAGTAAACAGGAAATTACAGTGCACAGAGAAGCAAGCTCTGATAGGGAAGCTGGAGAGTACCACAGGAGAGGGACCTACCCCAGTCTGGAAGGAGTGACTTGCACACTGAGACCTGAAGATCCAGTAGGAATGAGCTAGGGGTCGGGAGACCAAGCACAGTCCAGGCATAGGGAACAGCAAGTGCAAAAGAACAGCAGTAAATGAGAACAAGCCATGTTCTTAAAACTTGTGATAGTTAATTTTATGTGTCCACTTGATTGGGCCATGAGGTGCCCAGATATTTGGCCAAACATTACTATGTTTGTGAGGGTGTTCCTAGATGAGATTGACATTTGAGTTGATAGACTGAGTAAAGCAGACTGCCCTCCCTAATGTGCAAGAGCCTCATCCAATCAACTGAAGACCTAAATGGAACAAAAAAGGCTGAGTAAAAGAGAATTCCACTTGCCTGACATTTTCAGATTGGACATTAGTCTTTTCCTGCCCTCAGACTGGAACTTTCACCATCAGCTATCCTAGTTCCCCAGCCTTTGATTCAGACTGAAACTGTAGCACTGGCTCTCCTGGATCTCCAGCTTGATGACTGCAGATCTGAGGACTTCTCAGCCTCTATAATTATGTGAGCCAATTCATCATCATCATCATCATTTATTTTATATATATATATATTTATATTTATATATATATACACACATACATACACAATTGACCCTTGAACAACATGAGTTTGAACAGCATGGGTCCACTTATATGGGGATTTTTTTCAATGAATACTATAGCACTAAACAGCCCGAGGTTGCTTGAATTGGGGATTTGGCACTGAGGATACAGGGGACTGACTGTGAAGTTGTACTTGGATTTTTGACCGTGCAAGGGTCGGCGCCCCTAACTCCCGCATTGTTCAAGGTCAACTGCATGTTGCATGTATGTGTGTATATAAAAATAAATGTGTGTGAGCATGTGCCTATACATATTTGGTTCTGTTTCTCTGGAGAACGCTGACTAATACAGAACTAAAAAAAAACTTAGTAGAGACAGCACATGAAATGTATGTTTGGGAATGAGAAAGGTAGAGGGGAAGAGACTAAGTTGGAGAATTAAGCAGAGTTCATATACTGAACAATTTATCTCAAAGGGAATGTGAAACCATGGGAGGATTTGCATTTAAGAAAGGACACGGCTGTTTTATGAAGAGTAAATTGCAGGGGGCAAGATAAGAGTCAGGGAGACCAGTTAAGAGGTTATGGCCATATCCCAGCCAATAGGCTCTCTCCATAGCACGCACATCAAGACATTCTGAGGCTCCTTCATGGCCTTCATCCCTTCTGCCTTGAAGCACAGATATTTATGCGCATGCTTTCTCTCTTCTTCCAGAACAATCTCCTTAAGGGTGGGAACAAAGTCACATAGCCTGATAATAACAGCTAGCACTTAACACTCAGGATATACTAAGCACACTGTATACATAACATCTAATTCCACAATAACCATGTAAGATAGCTATTATTCCCCATTTACCAATGAAGAAACTCACATTCAGAACTATTTGCCAAACAAGTATGTGCACCGGCCCACACAGCTGGTAAATGGTGGCACTTGGATTCCCACCCAAGTCAGCCCTTCTCCAGATCTCTCCAAGCTCCTGTAGTGATCAATAAACACACATACAGTTGAGCTGCAAGATGTCTGAGTCCAATCTTATCAAACTACAGACTTTTCTTTTGATACGTGTTTGCCTACAGAGGCAAATAAGTTACCCATATTTCAGGGTTGTTTTTTTTTTTTTTCTAGAGTACTCTATACCAGGGGGCGTTTTATTCTCACAGTGAATGTGAAAGTGCAATTTGAGGATTTTCGACACAATAGTGTAAGTACTGAATGGACTTGACCGGCAATGTCAGAAGAAGAGGAAGAGGATGCTGGAACCAAAGAGGAAAGTCAAGGCCAGCCAAGAGCATCAGTGGCAGGCTCTATGCAGTTCCAGGAAACATTAAAGGCTGGCATCACTCCCCGCTTAATCCATAATGTGACTGAGCCGCAACCCCAGTGATTTTGAGAAAAAAGAATCAGCAGAATTTTGCAGCTTTAATAGAATGTATAAGCAACGAAAAGTTTCAGGGAAGCCTTCACTTCATTACCTCAGCAGTCATACCCTGACCTTGTGGCCGCTCTTTGTGAAAAACCCTTTTATGTTTTTTCACATAAGTGGAATTAACACTTATATGGGGATTTTTTCCCTCCATGGCATGAACTCATGGTAGACGGATGCTTCAGTAGATTACAAGTAGTTTTTCAATGTCACATTTCTATAACAGTGTTACGGAACAAAACTAATTGTCATCAGGATTGGAGGCGATTCTATTCACAGCAAGATAAATTGGATTTCTAAACTGTGATTTCCATTGTGTTACCTCTATGTATCATGAAAGTTATCCTGATGCGCCCAGCAGTCAGGCTACGTACTTATACAGTGAGGTCCAGCTTTATGCTGAATTCATCATCTTTCGCTTCCCGAGGGAGGACAGAAGAGCAACGGAAGCATAATTTTAGACCACCATCTAATGGAAGGGGTCAATGAGGATATACTACTCTAAATATCAGTATGAACATTCAAAGACTAGAAGAAAACAGTCCATTCCCTAAGAAGATTACACATCACTGTGAATTATCCAATTTATCACTGTGGAGTTTTGTGTGTATATGAAGCCCTCTCTCTCTCTCTCTCCTTTTTTAATAATACTTTTTAGACAAATGCAAACAGTATAACTATTTCAGAATGCAAATCGCCATCAATAAAAATATCCCATCTTGCAATTTGTAAATTTGGACTCCACTAATCTTTTAATATATTGGGCAATGTCTTGGGTGGCATTTTCACAATCTATAAAAAAAATAAGATTTTCTAAATGAATTAAAAGATTAAAAATATTATGGAAAACAAGATGGATAGTGCAAATGTTCATACTGTTGTAATCAAAAGGCAAACAGGAGGTAGTAAAGCTTAGGACCACGAACTTTACAGAGTCAGTCCTTCTGGGTTCGAATCTTGTCTCACCATTGTTGTGACCTGGACAAATTACTTAACCTTACTGTGCCTCCATTTTCTTATCTGTAAAATGCAGATCCTAGTAATACACACTTCATAGCAGATTGCCATGAAGATTAGAGTTAACAATATACTTAGAGAAGTTCCTGGCACACACTAAACACTCAGTGGTACAACTTATGATTACTATTGGTATTATAATCTGAAAGCATCCTTTTCTTAAAGCAAATAAGTTACGAACGACTCATAATTCTATCTCGATCACTCCAGCAGATTTCCTTACAATCTCTAGCAGGCAGTATCATGCTGCTTCATTCACATTACTAAGTATCTTTGAAAATAAGAACACTGCAGTCCTAAAAAAAAAAAAAAAAAAAATTCTAGATTTCAGTTTTCCCCACTTATTTTCTATTGGTGGTATTTTTCTATATTTAAAGTAAACCTAAGCTACCCAGCAAATACCTGGGCCTTGTTCCTTTATGTCCTGTCAAATCCTTACAGGATCTTGGAAAATATGACTACCTGCAACATTCCCCATGAGGACACAAGATAAAATTCCTTCATTTTTGACATGGATCATTTATGTGTATGGGAAATCATATTTAGGTTTTATTTGCTAAATGCTAAAGGGAAAGGAGACATTAGACCCTAAAGTGTTTCAGAAAGAGGTAAAATAAAAAAGAGAATGCTTTAAAAGTAACATTTTCCTAGTTCACTTGGATTAAGTAGAATCTATAAATACACAAGATGAGGTTTTCACAAGCAGCAAGTTAAAGAAGCTATCTCCATATTTTATCCATGCAAAACTGCCAAATGATTTTTCCTAAAATTTAAATGTTTCTATCTAACAAAACTGATTTTCTTGGGTCCAGGGAGGGTGTATTACTCACCCAGGTAGTATCTACCAAATATAGAGTGTACAATAATTATTGACCTAAATAAATTTGAATCAACATATAGCACAGCACTGGGCTCAAGGCAGGCACTCAAGTATTTTTCGAATGAATAAACCAGAGGAAGATGGATGGAAACTGCTTCCAGGTAATCTGTCTTGCAGATTGTAATCAAGATTAAGAAAGAAATATAGGAGGGCAGAATGGATACCATCCCAAAATAATACACACACGTACGTATCTAACATATACATTCACATACACAAACTGAAGCAATCTCAATAATTAACATTCAAAAGTAACAGGAACTTAAACTACAGAAGAAAGACCAGCAATTCATATAGATAATGACAATATTAAGCAAATTGCCTTGGATCTAACCCACCGTTTAAAATAGCCTTGATCAGTTCTCGAGGGAGAAAATTTCACCAATTTATATAGTTTTGGCTTTTAAATCTGAAAAAAGGAAAGAAAGTTTCTGAAATGTCTGAGATCTAAACTCCTGTATCCCCTCCCAACAAATTCAAGTCTAGGGTAACCATGTGTCAGCATCATTCCCCATCACTGGACCTGAGAGCTCAGTTCGGTCCTCCCATTTGTCTTTTTTTTTTTTTTTTAACGTCTTTACTGGAGTATAATTGTTTTACAATGGTGTGTTAGTTTCTGCTTTATAACAAAGTGAATCAGCTACACATATACATATGTTCCCATAACTCTTCCCTCTTGCGTCTCCCTCCCTCCCACCCTCCTTATCCCACCCCTCTAGGTGGTCAAAAAGCACCGAGCTGATCACCCTATGCTATGCGACTGATTCTCACTAGCTATCAGTTTTACATTTGGTAGTGTATATATGTCCATGCAACTCTCTCACTTTGTCCCTGCTTACCCTTCCCGCTCCCCGTGTCTTCAAGTCCATTCTCTGCACCTTTATTCCCATCCTGCTCCTACGTTCTTCATGACCTGTTTTTTTTTTCTTTAGATTCCATATATATGTGTTAGCATATGGTATTTGTTTTTCTCTTTCTGACTTACTTCACTCTGTATGACAGACTCTAGGTCCACCCACCTCACTACAAATAACTCAATTTCATTTCTTTTTATGGCTGATTAATACTTCATTGTATATATGTGCCAATCTTCTTTACCCATTCATCTGTCACTGGACACTTAGGTTGCTTCCATGTCCTGGCTATTGTAAGTAGAGCTGCAATGAACATTTTGGTACATGACTCTTTTTGAATTATGGTTTTCTCAGGGTATATGCCCAGGAGTGGGATTGCTGGGTCGTATGGTAGTTCTATTTTTAGTTCTTTAAGGAACCTCCATACTGTTCCCCATAGTGGCTGTATCAATTAACATTCCCACCGACACTGCAAGAGGGTTCCCTTTTCTCCACACCCTCTCCAGCATTTATTGTTTGTAGATTTTTTGATGATGGCCATTCTGACCGGTGTGAGGTGATGTCTCATTATAGTTTTGATTTGCATTTCTCTAATGATTAACGATGTTGAGCATTCTTTCATGTGTTTGTTGGCAATATATATATCTTCTTTGGAGAAAGTCTGTTTAGACCTTCTGCCCATTTTTGGATTGGGTTGTTTGATTTTTGATATTGAGCTCCATGAGCTGTTTGTATATTTTGGAGATAAATCCTTTGTCAGTTGCTTCATTTGTAAATATTTTCTCCCATTCTGAAGGTTGTCTTTTCATCTTGTTTATGGATTACTTTGCTGTGCAAAAGCTTTTAAGTTTCAATAGGTCCCATTTGTTTAGTTTTGTTTTTATTTCCATTTCTCTAGGAGGTGCGTCAAAAAGGATCTTGCTGTGATTTATGTCATAGAGTGTTCTGCCTAGGTTTCCCACTAACAGTTTGATAGTGTCTGGCCTTACATTTAGGTCTCTAATCCATTTTGAGTTTATTTTTCTGTATGGTGTTAGGGAGTGTTCTAATTTCATTCTTTTATATGTAGCTATCCAGTTTTCCCAGCACCACTTATTGAAGAGGCTGTCTTTTCCCCATTGTATATTCTTGCCTTCTTTATCAAAAATAAGGTGACCATATGTGCGTGGGTTTATCTCTGGGCATTCTATCCTGTTCCATTGATCTATATTTCTGTTTTTGTGCCAGTACCATACTGTCTTGATTACTGTAGCTTTGTAGTAGTGTCTGAAGTCAGGGAGCCGGATTCCTCCAGCTCCATTTTTCATTCTCAAGATTGCTTTGACTATTCGGGGTCTTTTGTATTTCCATACAAACTGTGAGATTGTTTGTTCTAGTTCTGTGAAAAATGCCAGTGGTAGTTTGATAGGGATTGCATTGAATCTGTAGATTGCTTTGGGTAGTACAGTCATTTTCACAATGTTGATTCTTCCAATCCAAGAATATGGTATATCTCTCCATCTATTTGTATCATTTTTAATTCTTTCATCAGTGTCTTATAATTTTCTGCATACAGGTCTTTTGTCTCCTTAGGTAGGTAGGTTTATTCCTAGATATTTTATTCTTTTTGTTGCAATGGTAAATGGGAGTGTTTTCTTGAATTCACTTTCAGATTTTTCATCATTAGTGTATAGGAATGCCAGACATTTCTGTGCATTAATTTTGTATCCTGCTACTTTACCAAATCCATTGATTAGCTCTAGTAGTTTTCTGGTAGCATCTTTAGGATTCTCTATGTATAGTATCATGTCATCTGCAAACAGTGACAGCTTTACTTCCTCTTTTCCGATTTGGATTCCTTTTATTTCTTTTTCTTCGCTGACTGCTGTGGTTAAAACTTCTAAAACTATGTTGAATAATAGTGGTGAGAGTGGGCAACCTTGTCTTGTTCCTGATCTTAGAGGAAATGGTTTCAGTTTTTCACCATTGAGGATGATGTTAGCTGGGGTTTGTCATATATGGCCTTTATTATGTTGAGGTAAGTTCCCTCTCTGCCTACTTTCTGGAGGGTTTTTATCATAAATGGGTGTTGAATTTTGCCAAAGCTTTTCCTGCATCTATTGACGTGATCATATGGTTTTTATTCTTGTATCACATTGATTGATTTGCGTATATTGAAGAACCCTTGCATTCCTGGGATAAACCCCACTTCATCATGGTGTATGATCCTTTTAATGTTGCTGTTGGATTCTGTTTGTTAGTATTTTGTTGAGGATTTTTGCATGTATGTTCATCAGTGATATTGGCCTGTAGTTTTCTTTCTTTGTGACATCTTTGTCTGGTTTTGGTATCAGGGTGATGGTGGCCTTGTAGAATGAGTTTGGGAGTGCTCCACCCTCTGCTATATTTTGGAAGAGTTTGAGAAGGATAGGTATTAGCTCTTCTCTAAATGTTTGATAGAATTTGCCTGTGAAGCCATCTGGTCTTGGGCTTTTGTTTTTTGGAAGATTTTTAATCACAGTTTCAATTTCAGTGCTTGTGATTGGTCTGTTCATATTTTCTATTTCTTCCTGGTTCAGTCTCGGAAGGTTGTGCATTTCTAAGAATTTGTCCATTTCCTACAGGTTGTCCATTTTATTGGCATAGAGTTGCTTGTAGTAATCTCTCATGATCCTTTGTATTTCTGCAGTGTCAGCTGTTACTTCCCCTTTTTCATTTCTAATTCTATTGCTTTGTCTTCTCCCCTTTTTTCTTGATGAGTCTGGCTAATGGTTTATGAATTTTGTTTATCTTCTCAAAGAGCCAGCTTTTAGTTTTATTGATCTTTGCTATTTTTCCTCCATTTCTTTTTCACTTATTACTGATCTGATCTTTATGATTTCTTTCCTTCTGCTAATTTTGGGGGTTTTTTGTTCTTCTTTCTCTAATTGCTTTAGGTGTAAGGTTAGGTTTTTTATTTGAGATGTTCTTTGTTTCTTAAGGTAGGATTGTATTGCTATAAACTTCCCTCTTAGAATTGCTTTTCCTGCATCCCATAGGTTTTGGGTCATCGTGTTTTCATTGTCATTTGTTTCTAGGTATTTTTTGATTTCCTCTTTGATTTCTTCAGTGATCTCCTGGTTATTAAGTAGTGTATTGTTTAGCCTCCATGTGTTGTATTTTTTACAGATATTTTCCTATAATTGATATCTAGTTTCATAGCATTGTGGCCAGAAAACATGCTTGATACGATTTCAATTTTCTTAAAATTACGAAGGCTTGATTTGTGACCCAAGATATGATCTATCCTGGAGAATGTTCCATGAGCACTTGAGCAGAAAGTGCACTCTGTTGTTTTTGGATGGAATGTCCTATAAATATCAATTAAGTCCATCTTGTTTAATGTATCATTTAAAGCTTGTGTTTCCTTATTTATTTTCATTTTGGATGATCTGTCCATTGGTGAAAGTGGGGTGTTAAAGTCCCCTACTGTAATTGTGTTACTGTCAAGTTCCCCTTTAATGGCTGTTAGTATTTGCCTTATGTACTGAGGTGCTCCTATGTTGGGTGCATAAATATTTACAATTGTTGTATCTTCTTCTTGGATTGATCCCTTGACCATTATGTAGTGTCCCTCTTTGTCTCTTGTAATAGTCTTTGTTTTAAAGTCTATTTTGTCTGCTATGAGAATTGCTACTCCAGCTTTCTGTTGATTTCCATTTGCATGGAATATCCTTTTCCATCCCCTCACTTTCAGTCTGTATGTGTCCCAGGTCTGAAGTGGGTCTCCTGTAGACAGCATATATACAGGCCTTGTTTTTGTATCCATTCAGCCAGTCTGTGTCTTTTGGTGGGAGCATTTAATCCATTTACATTTAAGGTAATTATCGATATGTGTGTTCCTGTTACCATTTTCTTAATTGTTTGGGGTTTGTTTTTGTAGGTCTTTTCCTTCTCTTGTGTTTCCTACCTAGAGAAGTTCCTCTAGCATTTGTTGTAAAGCTGGTATGGTGCTTCTGAATTCTCTTAACTTTTGCTTGTCTGTAAAGGTTTTAATTTCTCCATCAAATCTGAATGAGATCCTTGCTGGGTAGAGTAATCTTGGTTGTAGGTTTTTCCCTTTCATCACTTTAAATATGTTCTGCCACTCCCTTCTGGCTTGCAGAGTTTCTGCTGTTAACCTTACGGGGATTCCCTTGTATGCTATTTGTTGTTTTTCCCTTGCTGCTTTTAATATTTTTTCTTTGTATCTAATTTTTGATAACTTGATTAATATGTGTCTTGGCGTGTTTCTCCTTGGATTGATCCTGTATGGGACTCTCTGTGCTTCCTGGACTTGATTAACTATTTCTTTTCCCACATTAGGGAAGTTTTCAACTATAATCTCTTCAAATATTTTCTCAGTCCCTTTCTTTTTCTCTTCTTCTTCTGGGACCCCTATAATTCGAATGTTGGTGCGTTTAATGTTGTCCCAGAGGTCTCTGAGACTGTCCTCAATTCTTTTCATTCTTTTTTCTTTATTCTGCTCGGCAGTAGTTATTTCCACTATTTTATCTTCCAGGTCACTTATCCGTTCTTCTGCCTCAGTTATTCTGCTATTGATCCCATCTAGAGAACATTTAATTTCATTTATTGTGTGTTCATCATTGTTTGTTTGCTCTTTAGTTCTTCTAGGTCCCTGTTATTATGTTTCTTGCATTTTCTCCATTATATTTCCAAGATTTTGGATCATCCTTACTATCATTTTTCTAAATTCTCTTTCAGGTAGACTGCCTATTTCCTCTTCATTTGTTTGGTCTGCTTGATTTTTACCTTGCTCCTTCATCTGCTGTGTTCTTCTCTGTCTTCTCATTTTGCTTAACTTACTGTGTTTGGGGTCTCCTTTTTGCAGGCTGCAGGTTCGTAGTTCCCGTTGTTTTTGGTGTCTGTCCCCAGTGGCTAAGGTTGGTTCAGTGGGTTGTGTAGGCTTCCTGGTGGAGGGGACTAGTGCCTGTGTTCTGGTGGATGAGGCTGGATCTTGTCTTTCTGGTGGGCAGGTCCACGTCTGGTGGTGTGTTTTGTGGTGTCTGTGGACTTATTATGACTTTAGGCAGCCTCTCTGCTAATGGGTGGGGTTGTGTTCCTGTCTTGCTAGTTGTTTGGCATAGGGTGTCCAGCACTGGAGCTTGCTGGTCATTGAGTTGAGGTGGGTCTTGGCATTGAGATGGAGATCTCTGGTAGATTTTCGGAGTTTGATATTACGTGGAGCTGGGAGGTTACTTGTGGACCAGTGTCCTGAACTCGGCTCTCCCACCTCAGAGGCACAGGCCTGACGCCCGGCCGCAGCACCAAGACCCTGTCATCCATACGGGAAAAGAGAAATATATATATATATATCATTGCTCCCAAAGTCCACCACCTCAGTTTGGGATGATTCGTGTCTATTCATGTATTCCACAGATGCAGGGCACATCAAGTTGATTCTGGAGATTTAATCCGCTGCTCCTGAGCTGGGAGAGATTTCCCTTTCTCTTCTTTGTTCTCACAGCTCCCGGCGTTCAGCTTTGGATTTGGCCCCGCCTCTGCGTGCAGGTCCCCGGAGGGCGTCTGTTCCTGCTCAGACAGGACGGGGTTAAAAGACAAGCTGATTCGCGGTCTCTGGCTCACTCAGGCCGGGTGCAGTAAGGGGTACGGAGTGTGGGGCGATCCTGCTGCGGCAGAGGCCAGCATGACGTTGCACCAGCCTGAGGCACGCTGTGCGTTCTCCCGGTGAAGCTGTCCCTGGATCACGGGACCCTGGCTGTGGTGGGCTGCACAGGCTCCCGAGAGGGGCGGTTTGGAGAGTGACCTGTGCTCACACACGGGCTTCTTGGTGGCGGCAGCAGCGGCCTTAGCGTCTCACGCCCGTCTCTTGGGTCCGCACTGATAGCAGCAGCCCGTCTCTGGAGCTCCTTTAAGCGGCGCTCTTAATCCCCTCTCCTCGCACACCAGGAAACAAAGAGGCAAGAAAAGGCCTCTTGCCTCTTCGGCAGCTCCAGACCTTTTCCCGGACTCCCTCCTGGCTAGCCTTGGTGCACTAACCCCTTCAGGCTGTGTTCATGCAGCCAACCCCAGTCCTCTGCCTGGGATCCAACCGAAGCCCGAGCCTCAGCTCCCAACCCCGCCCACCCCGGCAGGTGAGCAGACAAGCCTCTCGGGCTGGTGAGTGCCGGTCAGCACCGATCCTCTGGGCGGAATCTCTCCGCTTTGCGCTACGCACCCCTGTGGCTGCGCTCTCCTCCGTGGCTCCAAAGCTTCCCTCCCCCCGTCACCCCCACCCCCGTCTCCGCCCGCGAAGGGGCTTCCTAGTGTGTGGAAACCTTTCCTCCTTCACAGCTCCCTCCCACTGGTGCACATCCCGTCCCTATTCTTTTGTCTCTCTTTTCTTTTTTCTTTTGCCCTACCCAGGTACGTGGGGGAGTTTCTTGCCTTTTGGGAGGTCTGAAGTCTTCTGCCAGCGTTCAGTAGGTGTTCTGCAGGGGTTGTTCCACATGTAGTTGTATTTCTAATGTATTTGTGGGGAGGAAGGCGATCTCCACGTCTTACTCTTCCGCCATCTTGAAGCTCCTCTCCCACGTGACTTAATTATTCCGAAGATTTTCAGGACATTGGAGGGCTGCACTGGTGGCGCAGTGGTTGAGAATCCGCCTCTCGATGCAGGCGGCACAGGTTCATGCCCCGGCCCGGGAAGAGCCCACATGCCACGAAGCAGCTGGGCCCGTGAGCCATGGCCGCTGAGCCTGCGCGTCCAGAGCCTGAGCTCCGCAACAGGAGAGGCCACAGCAGTGAGAGGCCCGCGTACCGCAAAGAAAAAAAGACATTTGAAAGCCCCTTAAACTCTCTTATTCTGCTCAGCCCCTGCCCAGTCCAGCCAAGATGGCAGACAGTTTCCCGAACGGTTATGTCAAGGATTGAAATGAGGGGGGATTATCTCTTTCTACTGAGACTAGTGTATCCATCCTATGGAAGACGATAAATAGAAAGGGATAACCTATGTTTTAATCGAGGGTGCTGTTCTCCATAGTAGAAATATGCATGAAATTTCCCCCAGATCTTATTTCATATGCCATCATTTCTCAACACTGATTTCTGTTCATAAATCAGCTTCACTGGGAAATGTCCATTTAGGATAGTATATTTAGGCCTTCCAAGTAGCCCAAAGAGAAGCCATTTACACATTCTGCTGCAGCCCCAAGTAAGGTCAGTTCCACTGAGGCATATCGTAAAATTAAAAAAACATTTAAAAGGCGTTGAAAAAAGTTCATAATCAGAGGAGATCATATGTACATTCACAGAGGAGATGTAGATGTTACACTGAGATTTGTCCATTTGTCAAGGAAAATAACTCAGGGCCAGAAGGAAGAAATTCCTATCTGCTAAGGCCGACCAAAGTAAGGGGAAGCAGCCCAGCCTACCTCTGCCAACAATGCTTTGCCCACAGAAATTAAAAACTCTGGGTGGAATACTGAAAACACCTTTTTTTAAGGCGTTTATGGGCTCACCAAGAAAATTAAGAATCCTCAAAACCCAAAAATCAAGAGAAAGTGGAAACACAGAGAAGTAGAGCCCCAAAGTTGACATTTACTCTGAGGGCATTTGCCCAACTCCAGAGTCCCTGAACTTCATTTCCTGACATTAAATATCATAAGGGTCAATCTAAAGTCGGATGTCCTATAGGAGATCCCCTCCCTCCATAAAGTGGAACCACAAAAAGCCACACTCACAATGTCAGGGTGAACAAGAAATCAGCCAGCCACAGCCAAAGGAGGCCGCAAATAAAATTGCCTGCCCAGCCCTAAATGCTGTCACTAGATAGAGGGGGGGAAAATCTCTCTCGAGAATTCTTAACACAAGCTGATTCTTTTGAAAGTTTGTAGCCCAAACACATAATACCTTGGATTGAGAAACCTTAAATAAATACTTCAGGATAAAACTGTCCCACATTGGTAATGCCCCAGACATTTGGCAGAAACAACTGAAAATCCTAAAAGAACCCACCTTCAACGTAGGCCTCAAAAATTCCCATGGGTAAAAATTATGAAGAGAGTCAAAAATCCCTAACCACAGTAAGATTTTAACTCACCGTAAAAGAGTCAACAGAAGCAGCAAGTGACATGAACTAACCTATAAACTTCAGATACTGAAAGAAACCTACAAGTATGTTTACTATGTTTAAGAAATAAAAGGGGGGGGGCTTCCCTGGTGGCGCAGTGGTTGAGAGTCCGCCTGCCGATGCAGGGGACGCGGGTTCGTGCCCCGGTCTGGGAAGATCCCACATACCGCAGAGCGGCTGGGCCCGTGAGCCATGGCCGCTGAGCCTGCGCGTCCAGAGCCTGTGCTCCGCAACGGGAGAGGCCACAGCAGTGAGAGGCCCGCGTACCGTAAAAAAAAAAAAAAAAAAAAAAAGAAAGAAAGAAAGAAAAGGGGAGATTGAAACTGTGACTAAGAATAAAAAGACTTTAGTGGTCACAGGAAGAGCCGGGGTCTCCTGAGTGAAAATCTGGGATGCCTACGGGTCCCGAGACTTCTTGGACAGCCTGGTACTCTCCACCAGAGAAGAAGGGAATTTAGGCCTAGTTTATAGCTTTCAGTGGAGGCTTTTGGTGGCCGAATACAAAGATGTGGATTTAAATTTATTCAGGTCAAGGAGTAGACCAACTGCAAAAGGTGATTGACACAATCAAAACCAACCCTGAAGACAGAAGAATCATTCTACGTGCTTGGAATCGAAAGATCTTCCTCTCATACCCCACCACCCTGCCCCTGTGCCATGCCCTTTGCCACTTCTACGTGATGAACCATGACTGTCCTGTAGCTGTACCAGAAGTCAGGAGACAGGGGCCTGAGTGTGTCCTTCAACATCGCCAGCTATGCCCTGCTCACCTACATGATCGCACACATCACAGGCCTGAAGCCAGGTGACTCTGTACACACTTTGGGAGATGCACATATTTACCTTGATCACATTGAGCTGCTGAAAATGCAGCTTCAGGGAGAATCAAGGCCTTTCCCAAAGCTCAAAATCCTTGGAAAAGTTGAGAAAATCGATGACTTCAAGGCTGAAAACTTTCAGATTGAAGGCTACAGTCCCCATCCCACTATTAAAATGGAAATGGCTACTTAGAGTGCTATTTTTTTTTTATTGAGGTATGGTTGATTTGCAGTGTTTGAGGTGTACAGCAGGGTGATTTGGTTGTGTATATTTTTTCAGATTCTTTTCCATTGAAGGTTGTTGCAGGATGTTGAATATGGTTCCCTATGCTGTGCAGTGAACCCTTGTTGTTAATCTATGTTGCATACAGTGGTTTGTATCTGTTGGTCCCAAATTCCTAATTTATCCTTCCCCCACCTTTCTCCTTTGGTAACCATAAATTTGTTTTCTATGTCTGTGAGTCTATTTCTGGTTTGTTTGTTTTTATTTATTTTTGGCTGTGTTGGGTCTGTTGCTGCACGTGGGCTTTCTCTAGTTGCGATGAGCAGGAACTACTCTTCGTTGCGGTGCGTGGGCTTCTCATTGCAGTGGCTTCTCTTGTTGTGGAGCACAGGCTCTAGGCACACAGGCTCAGTAGTTGTGGCTCTCGAGCTCTAGAGAGTAGTTGTGGTGCACAGGCTTAGTTGCTCCACGGCATGTGGAATCTTCATGGACCAGGGCTCGACCGCATGTCCCCTGCATTGGCAGGTAGATTCTTAACCACTGCGCCACCAGGGAAGTCCCCTCTGTTTTGTAAATAAGTTCAGTTGTATCATTTTTTTAGATTCCACATATAAGTGATATCATATAGTACTTGTCTTTCTCTTTCTGACTTACTTCACTTTGTGTGATAATCTCTAGTTGCATCCATGTTGCTGCAAATGGCATTATTTCATTCTTTTTATAGCTGAGTAATATTCCATTATATATATACCACACCTTCTTTACCTATTCATCTGTCAATGGACATTTAGGTTGCTTCCATGTCTTGGCCATTGTAAATAGTGCTGATATGAAAATGGAGTGGTATCTTTTTGAATTAGAGTTTTCATCTTTTTCAGATATACACCCAGGAGTGGGATTGCTGGATCATATGGTAACTCTATTCTTAGATTTTTTAAGGAACTTCCATACTGTTCTCCCTACTGGCTGCACCAATTTGCATTCCCACCAACAATGTAGGAGGATTGCCTTTTCTCCACACCCTCTCCAGCATTTATTCTTGTAGACTTTTTGATGACAGCTCTTCTGACTGGTGTGAGGTAGTACCTCACTGTAGTTTTAATTTGCGTTTCTCTAGTAATTAGCAAAGTTGAGCATCTTTTCATGTGCCTGTTGGCCATCTGTATGTCTTCTTTGGAGAAGTGTCTATTTGGGCCTTCTGGCCATTTTTTGATTGGGTTTTTTGTTTTTTAGAGTGCTTTTTTTTTAACATCTTTATTGGAGTATAACTGCTTTACAACGTTGTGTTAGTTTCTGCTGTATAACAAAGTGAATCAGCTATATGTATACATATATCCCCATATCCCCTCCCTCTTGTGTCTCCCTCCCACCTTTCCTATCCCACCCCTCTAGGTGGTCACAAAGCACCGAGCTGATCTCCCTGTGCAATGCAGCTGCTTCCAACTAGCTATCTATTTTACATTTGGTAGTGTGTATATGTCAATGCTATTTTAGAGTGCTTTTAAAGGAGTTGTTTGAAGGATATTTACACCCAGGTAAAAGTTTACTTTGCTCTAAAGGAAGGAGGAACTAGGTCAAAACCTGTTGGTCACCTATCAATTGTTATTGATTAACCTTTAAGGATGTTGCCACTGGCACATAGAACTGTGCTGGTTCTCTTAGTAATAAAAGGCCTTGAGTTTGGTTAATTCACTGAGGATGTATGAAAATATCGAGATTGTGAATAAAGTCAGGAAAGAGAAAATTTATATATCTTAACAAAAACATGTACATGCATTTCAATACCATACTCAAACTTCCCAATTCATAATGTTTTCATGATGATGGTCAGTGACTTTCAAGAGTTATATATAACTATTCCCCCAGATTTGAGCAAGCCAAATAACACCATCAGTCATGATAATGCCTAGTGTGGTTATGAACATTTCAAGTTATATCTTTTGGGCTTCCCTGGTGGCGCAGTGGTTGAGGGTCCGCCCGCCGATGCAGGGGACACGGGTTTGTTCTCCGGTACGGAAAGATCCCACATGCCACGGAGCGGCTGGGCCCGTGAGCCATGGCCGCTGAGCCTGCGCATCCGGAGCCTGTGCTCCGCAATGGGAGAGGCCACAACAGTGAGAGGCCCGCGTACCGCAAAAAAAAAAAAAAGAGGTTAAAGTTATATTTGTTTTATATCTTGCTATAATAAAAGTGTTTTGCCTTCAAAAAAAAGGGAGGAAAAAGACTTTACAAAAAATTTTAATAGAATCCTTAGAAATTAAAAATATCATAATTAAAATTTAAAACTCAGTGAACAAGTTTACTATATGACTAGACCCACTGAAAAGAGAATTCATGAAATGGACTATAATGCTGAAGAAATTAGTGAGAATGTAGAACAGAGAGACAAAGAAATTGAAAATAGGAAACAGTTGTTAAAAAAACAAAAGAGGATAAAGTGAGATACAATGGGAGATCTAAGCCAGTGAAGTAAGGCAAGAAAAAGAAATAAATTTAAGCACTAGAAAGGAAGAAATATAACTTTATTTGCGTATGATATATTATCTATATAGAAACCTCTTAAAAAATATCAATAGATTTTTTGAATAAACAGTAGAGCTCAACATGGGATCTGAATGTAAAATCAGCTGTCCTTCTAAACCAACAACAGCAAAGAGTTAAAAAGTGTACTTTTTGAAAAAGGTATCACTTATGGCATTTAAAAATGTGAATAGGACTTCCCTGGTGGTGCAGTGGCTAAGAATCCACCTGCCAATGCAGGGGACATGGGTTCGAGCCCTGGCCCGGGAAGATCCCACATGCCACGGAGCAACTAAGCCCGTGCACCACAACTACTGAGCCTGCGCTCTAGAGCCTGCGAGCCACAACTACTGAAGCCCGCACACCTAGAGCCCATGCTCCGCAACAAGAGACGCCACCACAATGAGAAGCCCAAGCACCGCATCAAAGAGTACCCCCGCTCACCGTAACTAGAGAAAGCCTGCACGTTGCAACGAAGACCCAACACAGCCAAAAATAAATAAATAAATAAATTTTTTTTTAATGTGACGAACCTAGGAATAAGTATACCAAATGATCTTCATGAGAAAAAATTATAAACTTTATTAACAGATATTGAAAATACTTAAATAAATTGAGACCATGTTAATGTATAAAGAGAATCATTATTATAAAGGTGTCAATTCTCCCCAACTTAATTTATAGATTTAAGTCAGTCAAAACTCTGGAGAGTCTTATGAGTCTTGACAAGCTGGTTCTAAAGTACATATGGAAGAGAAAACAGCCCATAAAGCCTCAGGTATACCTGAAGAAGAACTGGGTGGGAGAAGTTGTTTTTTAAGTTACATATAAAGCTGTATTAATTGATATATTGTGGCATTTGTGTTGGAATAGACAAATATACCACTAGAACAGGATAGAAACCCAGAAAAAAACCCATGCGTTTGGGATGTGATTTATAGCAGAGATGCGGAAGCACAGGGCAGTGTGAGAAAGCTGGACTTCTGTTGGATTATGCCGTCACAATTAGTTACCCATGTTTAAAAAGGGGGTGAGGAGGAATCTCACCACACCCACAAAACTCACTTCTACATGGATTAAAAAGTTAAATGTAAAAGGCAAAACCATAAAATGTTTAGGTGAAAGTCTCAAAGATTATCTTTATGACCTTAGGCTACGGAAGAATTTCGTAAGTAAAGTACACATACACCTGTATACACACACATACACACACACCCACATCTAACCATAAAGATAGATATGTTTGAGTACATTAAAAAGAACTTCTGTTCACCAAAAGATACCGTTAAGAGAGTGAAAAGGCAAGGCACAGAGTAAGAAACTGACAAAATGACATGGTGCTCAGATCTAGACTATACATAGAAGTATTACAAATAAATAAGAAAAAGACAAACAATCTGATAGAAAAATAGGCAGATATGAACAGAGGTTTCCTGGAAGAGGAAGATAAGAACCTTCAACAAGCACAGGAAAAGATACCAATCTCTAGTAATTAGGAAAATGCAAATTAGAGCCATAATATATGACTTTACTCCTGCTAGATTTGCAAAAATTTTAAGATTATGTTATCAAGTGTTGGCAAAGATGTGGGATAACAGAAACAATTATATCTGCTGGTACGAGTGTATATTGGTAAAAAAATCACTATGGCATTACCTAGTTTGTCTGAAGGTATACACAACATAGGACCTATCAACTTCGTTCCTAGATAAACTTGAGAAACTCTTGCACATGGGCACCAAGTAACACATACGAGAATGTTCAGAGCACCACTGTTTGCTGAGGTATAAGCCAGAACTAACTCAAATGGGCATCAGCAGAGGAATGGATAAATTATGCTATTTCATGTAATGGAATTCTGTGCTGCCATGAACTACAGCTACGTACAAAAAAATGGATGAACTTTAGAAACACGTTGAATATAAGAAGTCATCAGAGAATGCTTACCCTTATGATTCCATTTATATAAAAGTCAGAAACATGTAAACTAAATAGTATATTATTTGTGGACAGAGATTTATGTAGTAAAACCATAAAAAATGGACCTAAAGATTGTGATACTGAGTGAAACAAGTCTGTCACAGAAAGACAAATATATGACATCGCTTACATGTGGAATCAAAAAAGAGGGGGGGTACAAATGAACTTATTTACAAAACAGAAGTAGAATCACAGATGTAGAAAACGAACTTATGGTTACCAGGAGATAAGGGTGGGGAGGGATAAATTGGGAGATTGGGACCGACATATACACCCTACTATGCATAAAACAGATAACAAATAAGAACCTGTTGTATAGCACAGGGAGCTCTACTCAATACTCTGTAACGGCCTATATGGGAAAAGAATCTTAAAAAAAAAAAAAAAAGACTGGATATATGTATATGTATAACTGATTCACTTTGCTGTACACCTGAAACTAACACAGCATTGTAAATCGACTATACTCCAATGAAAAATTTTTTTTAAAAAAAGAATTTTATAGAATTTTAAAAAAATAAAAAAAACAAGGGAATGATAAACTCAAAGTTCAGGGTTGTGATCCCTCTGAATGTGGAGAGAAGGGGGTGGAACGAGACCTCATGAGTAATGAGAAAGTACAAGTTTTTTAACTGGGTCATGAATTCCTGGGAATTTATTCTATTGTCTTTCTTTGGCATTTAAACATATTTCATATATACTGTTTTACATCTCTGAAATATTTAATTTTAAAAATTTTAAAGAAGACAAATAAATGACAGAAAATATCTATCACATATGTAAAACAGAAAAAATTTAAAAACAAAATAAAATGATCCTCTACTAATTACTAAGAGAAAATGAAAACACAATAGAAAAACGAGCAAAGGATAAGAACATGCAGATCACACAATAAGAAATACAAATGGCCAATAATATACGAAAAGACATTTAACTTCACTAATCAGTGCAAATGAAACAGAACTATATTTCACCCATCAAACTGGAAGCATTTTTTAAAATGTGATAATAGCAGGATTAGTAAGGTATGAAGAATGAACTGACAAAGTCTTTTGGAGGGCAATCTGATGTTATCTATCAAAATTTTAAATGTAAATACTCTTCTGCTCAGCAATTCTGTATCTAAGAACCTATCTGATAGAAATACATTTTGGTCACGTTGTATATAAAATGTTCACTGTAGCATTATTTGTAATAATGGAAAATTGGAAGCAGCTTAAATGCCCATCAATAAAGAAATAGTTTATTTAGAACACAACTGCGTTTTATCATTTTGGAATGTCTTCAGGTACAAGCAGAAATTGTGCCTTAAATAAACAGGGGCTCTTTTTTAAATCACATAACAAGCTCTGAATGAAACTCATGCCATTGTTTGCTCAGTTGCTCCATGTTGTCACCAAGGACCCAGCATCTTTTCATCCCTCTGCTCCTCCATCTTTGAGTGCCGACTGGATTATTGTTCTCAGCTCTGCACTCTCTTGCTCTGTAGTATAACCTTGCAGTGTGCTAGAAAGGGCTGACGTAGGACTTGGCCTTGCAACCTGGATCAGCCAATTGAATGTGGGTGGAAGTAACTCTGTGTGTGCTAGTTCTAAGCTAAGGTCTTAAGAGTTATCTCGTGTTTCTACTCACTCTCTTGCACTCCTGTGATCCATAATAAGAAGAACTACCTCAGAGAGCCAGTGATGCAAGAAAAATGAGGAAATCATAGAACAGACCTGAACCTAACACACAGCTTGGAGCCACGCCCAGCCGATCTCAGGTGAGCCCAGCAGAGCCAGAGATACCTCGCATACTGTGAGCAAGAAAACAAATGTTTATCCTTGTAATCCACTGAGATTTCAAGGTTGTTTGTTAGACAGAAATATTAACTAATAAACTTGGCATGTTGACTTTCCATCCTTATGCCCGTGGCCTTGTGGTCTCAAGTTAGTTTCAAGCTGCAGAAATTGCAGTTGTCTTCAAAGCAGAAGTTGGGGATGTGAGAAGAGTGGCCAGAGCAGAGAGTAACCTCCTTGTGATGCTTTTGGGTTTTTTTGCGGTACGCGGGCCTCTCGCTGTTGTGGCCTCTCCCGTTGCAGAGCACAGGCTCCGGACGCACAGGCTCAGCAGCCATGGCTCATGGGCCCAGCCGCTCCGCGGCATGTGGGATCTTCCCGGACCGGGGCACGAACCCGTGTCCCCTGCATCGGCAGGCAGACTCTCAACCACTGCGCCACCAGGGAAGCCCAATGCTTTTGTTTTTTATCAAGGAATAAAGAGATTTCCCAGAAGCCTCTCTGTCAACTTCCCCTTACATCTTATAGTCCAGACAGTGTCACATGGTCACTCTAGCTATTACAAATACCTGCCAAGGGGACCAAGACTGGCTGGAGAAAAGGCCTGCCTTCCCTGAGATCAAGAGGTATCTGCCCTCTACATGGACAAATCAAGAGGTTATGGCAAAGCATGTATAACTGTGTTGTCTACCACACATGTTCTGTAATACTGGGCAAAGGTCAAATAGAATAAGGTAGATTTATATGTAGTAACATGAAAAAAATTTTAAGATGATCATTCAAAAAGAATAGCAAATGGCAGAACAATACATATAATATTCTCACTTGTTTAAAAAATAAGAAATTCAAGTTTGGGTGCGTATGTATACACATAAATACACAGAATAGGGTCTGAAAAATATACATCAAACTCTTTCATAGCAGTCACTGCTGAGGAAGAGGTGGTTTAGAAAGAGGCTGTGTTTAAAAGGACCTTCTCTAGTTGCTCTATGAACTTATTTCTGTATCGTTTGAATTCTTAAGAACACACAATAATTTATGGATTACTTCTTTAAAAATTTACTTTTCATTAAAAAATAAAAGCTGTATAAGTGAGAGAACTGAACACTGAAAGAAAATATGAGCTAGAAGAAGGTCTGTATTTTTTTTTTATTCAAAGGGAGAAAGAAAAGATTTTTCTCTATAATCCAGTCAATTTCTGGCTCCTAGGAAGAAAACAAAACCACTCAGACAAGATACTTTGGCCATTGCCATGCCTTTAAAACTGAAATCCCTTGTAAAGTCCTATTTCTCTTGTTAACAAGTTTCATTAAGAATGTTAGACTACACAGCATTGATCTCCACACACCTCAGCCTTCCTAACTGGGCAACTCAGAAGCCAGCTTATTTATTGTCTGAATTGTTTGTTGTAAATGCATGCTCTTATACTCACCCTTGCCGACACCCATGGGAGACCTAGGCACTTTTGTATAAATTCAATCTGCCTCAAATGCAATCATTCTTTATTTTTAAAACCATGTGTATAAAATCAAAGATGTTACCAAATTTAAAGATCACTGGAAAAATAGACAGTATAGTTCAAAAAATAGCTTTTATAGAATGTATTTCTATATTCTGAGCATTCTTTACAATGTAAGAAAATGTTCTATACGAATTAAATGAGAAAGAGTAGGGAACTTGTTTCTTTTATAAAAGTCCTTAAAATAATTCTTACAGAAACTTCTTTATTTTGTAAAGAAAAATTATAAACGTGAAACTATAAAATACTTTTCATTTCAATTCCATTTATTAAGAGATGAACTAGGAACGAAACTGGAAGCTGGGTTCCAAAAAGATGAGTAAGTTGCACTTCCTCCCCACAAAAAGCTTGTAATTCGGTTAAGAGATATAGAAGTAAAAATAGATGAATTTAATCAAATGGATAACCAGCTTTAAAAGGGTGGAAATGTAATGAGACAGAACACTGTATTTTCCAGAACTCCTCTCAAGGTTAATATGTAAGGTTGGAAGACAGACTTGGGGAGAGTAAGCGGGGTAGGGAAAGAAGGAGATGAGAACTGGTAAAAATGGGGCTTCCCTGGTGGCGCAGTGGTTGAGAGTACGCCTGCCGATGCAGGGGATGCAGGTTCGTGCCCCGGTCCGGGAAGATCCCACATGCCGCGGAGCAGCTAGGCCCGTGAGCCATGGCCGCTGAGCCTGCGCGTCCGGAGCCTGTGCTCCGCAACGGGAGAGGCCACAACAGTGAGAGGCCCGCGTACTGGAAAAAAAAAAAAAAAGGGTGGAAATGTAATGAGACAGAAAACTGTATTTTCCAGAACTCCTCTCAAAGTTAATATGTAAGGCTGGAAGACAACCTTGGGGAGAGTAAGTGGGGTAGGGAAAGAAGGAGATGAGAACTGGAGCAAGCAACTTAACTGTGGGCAGGTGGTGGGTTGCTAACCACCCCCTAACCCGCGCTGTGGTCTCCTTCAGTGGTGTGTGTGATTGAAGGTGTTGTCCCCTGGTGGCCCTGCCTTTTTGCTCTCCTCTCTGTGCAGCTCAGCCTCTCCTCCAAACTTTGGGGACAAAGCATCAGGACAGAGAGTTGTCGTAGAAGCACTTTGGTTTATTTTTTTCTGAAGTATAATTGATTGACAATGTTGTGTTAGTTTCTGCTGTAGAGCAAAGTGATTCAGTTATACATATATATACACATTCTTTTTTTATATTCTGTTCCATATGGTTTATCACAGGATATTGAATATGGTTCCCTGTGCTATACAGTAGGACCTTGTTGCTTATCCATCTTATATATAATAGTTTGCATCTGCTAACCCCAAACTCCCAATCCATCCCTCCCCCAACCCCCTCCCCCTTGGCAACCACAAGTCTGCTCTTCATGTCTGTGAGTCTGTTTCAGTTTCGTAGATAAG
This sequence comes from Delphinus delphis, assembly GCF_949987515.2. Taxonomy (NCBI): domain Eukaryota; kingdom Metazoa; phylum Chordata; class Mammalia; order Artiodactyla; family Delphinidae; genus Delphinus; species Delphinus delphis. The sequence continues at coordinate 45,545,762 of NC_082693.1, read as the reverse complement.
TTCATTTGTGTCATATTTTAGATTCCATATAAAAGTGATATCATATGATATTTGTCTTTCTCTTTCTGACTTACCTCACTTGGTATGATAATCTCTAGTGCCATCCATGTTGCTGCAAATAGCACGATTTTGTTTTTTTTATGACTGTATTCTATTGTGTGTGTGTGTGCATGTGTATGAATGTATGTGTATATATATATATATCACATTTTCTTTATCCATTCATCTGTTGATGGACATTTAGGTTGTTTCCATGTCTTAGCTATTGTGAATAGTGCTGCTATGAACATAGGGGTGCAGGTATCTTTTTTTTTTTTTTTTTTTTTTTTGCGGTGGCCTCTCACTGTTGTGGCCTCTCCCGCTGCGGAGCACAGGCTCTGGACGCGCAGGCTCAGCGGCCATGGCTCACGGGCCCAGCCGCTCCACAGCATGTGGGATCTTCCCAGACCGGGGCACGAACCCGTGTCCCCTGCATCGGCGGGCGGACTCTCAACCACTGCGCCACCAGGGAAGCCCGTAGACTTTTTAATTATGGCCATTCTGACCGGTGTGAGGTGATATCTCATTGTAGTTTTGATTTGCATTTCTCTAATGATTAGCGATGTTGAGCATCTTTTTGTGTGCTTGTTGGCCATCTGCATGTCTTCTTTGGAGAAATGTTTATTTAGTTCTTCTGCCCATTTTTCAGTTGGGTTGTTTTTTTGAGCTGTTTGTATATTTTGGAATTAAACCCTTGTTGGTCACATAGTTTACAAATATTTTCTCCCATTCTGTATGTAGCTTGTCTTTTCATTTTGTTTACGGTTTCTTTTGCTGAGAAGCACTTTTATTTTAATCATTGCCGCAAAGGAACTGCAAACCAAGTGAGTTTCTTGTTAAGGCCAGAAACACACTGAAGTCCATAATATGTAGACAAAAGACTTTTTAAAAGCATTCAGTTAAATTTGTGAATTTCCACTATACTATCTCTTCCCTGCGGGGCTGGCACTTCTCTACTGAGCTCCAGACCTACAACCATCATCACCAGAGTTAACCTCCTCATCTTCGCCCAGCAAATCTGCCTTCCTTATCTTGGCAAATAAAACACCATCAGCCACTACCCTCACCAGAAACAGGGGAGTCAGCCTTCACTTCTGTACAGTGAGTCCCCGTTTGACCAATTCTACCTACTGAGCATCTTTCAAATGCAACTCTGCAAACTCCATGGGCCCTGTTGCTGCCTTTGTTCAGATCCTTAGCAATAGCACTCTGTGGTGTCTCTGCTCCAGTCTCATCAGCCTCTAGCTGTTCATCTTTCTACTACTTCTGAATGCCCTTTCTAAAATGGCCATTTGATTATATTAAAATTCTTCAGTGCTATTATCTGCCAACACAAGGTTCAAACCCTTTAACATGGTGAACGAAGTGTGTGATGACCTGTTTCTTCCAGGCTTTTTGGTCTCATGTCCCGTCACTCCCTACACACAAATCCTATCCTAGACATGTATTCTAACTCTGAGAACCACGTGCACCTTTGCTGGGTCAAATGCTGTAGTGAGCCGCAGAGATACAGGAGTGAACCAGAGGGCATGGCCCAGTCCTCACGGAACTTAGAGTGCCCTTGCAGGAGCCTGAAAAAAGCACGCTCTCCTTGGCCTCTGTACCTCCACACCTGCTTCCTCATCTGCCCTGGGTCATTGGCTGACCCAGGCAATGGCTATGTGTGAGCTTGAGGGAATCACTTCACCCCTCCGGGCCTCAGTCCTTCATCTATAACATGACTAGGTAGCCCGCGTGATCTCTAAAATTTCTCCCAACTCTTGCAAGTTATAAATCTGGAGAATACTTTTAAATTGCCAAAGTAGAGAAGAAAGAGTCCTCAGAAATGTCCCAACAAATAGTGATGTTTAAACTATTGTAAGCAGCACTGTGAACATGTCAAAACTGCCAAGTTTTCTTTTGCCATCACGAAAGGATCCAGATTCCAAGCAAGATATGCCCTCCACTGACTATTAAACTCCGACACCTAATTAAGGTGTAGCTTTATTTAACTAAAGTCCTTTGTAAATTAGAAAGCACTAAAAAACATTTCTGTCATTCCTGTTAACTGTGTGCTGTTTTTCCATGAAGTCATTATATAAGTGCATTCCCTGAATTTCAAGGGAAAGGAAGGTGATCTCACCTCTGAAAAGCTGTTTCTTTTGCATCTAATGGAAAGAAAGTGGGCCTTTGGCATTTTTTTCCAGGACACCCAAAATCCAAATTTATACTGTTGAATTACAAATAAATCTCCTGGAACAGGATCAGACAGTGCCAATGCTATCTTCAGCCCAAAATAAAGCTAGCTTTGATGTATTTTTAACCTAGGTTCATAAATTAACTTTCAGAGAAAAACCTGTATTTTGAGCTGAAACAAAACTGTGAAATTCATATATAATTAACCAAATCATGAACAGTTTTGATTTTGATTCTTTCACTAGACTTTTAAAGGGAAAATATTCTTATCAGAGCACATTTAAAAGTGTATTATTATTGTGGTGGTGTCAATATCCCAGTTTTGATATTGAACAAGGTTTATATGTTACTTAAATAGCTAAGGGAAGTTGGATAAAGGATACATGTGACTCTCTATACTATTTTTGCAACTTTCTGTTTATAATTATTTCAAAATAAAACTCAGGGTCCACCTAATGAATTAATGAATCTAGTCAGGGATCTCCAATGGCTGCTAACATCACAAAAAGACAGATGACTGGATATCATACACGTCCTGGTGGAAGCATAAGTCCATCCATGAATGAGTCTTGCCAAAAGGCAGCTGTGAATGGGATCAAACCTCCATCCAACAACCAATTTATAGGAAAATAAAGAGCAGAGGAATAGGCTGAGATATATCACAGGGGTGCAATCAGCAAGATCCAGACAATGGAAGATCCAGAGAACAAATGATCTCATTTCTTCAACAAATAGGTTGCAAAGAGAGACACAGACAGAGAGAGAGGGATGGGGGGAATCTGTGGATAAAAGGAGGCTTAAAGACACATCAACCAATCGCAATGCGTGGACCTTATCTAGATCCTGATTTGAACAAACTGTAAGACTAAAAATCCTATGGGATTCAAAAGATAATTAGGCTTTAACACTCATGGGATATCTTATGATTTTTTTTAATGTTAACTCTAAAATAAATAAATAATTAAAAGTCCAAATTTTATATGTATAATACTTTTATTGAAGTATATTAATGGCATCTTCCTAAGTGTTTAAATTAAGTATTTTTGTACAGAGGGCACAGTCCCTGAATTGTGGTCATTAGACACAATAATGAACAGAAGCCCTGGCCTGCAGGGAGCATCTGGTCACCATAAGGAAAAGAAAACAGGAAGGCTGAGAATTAGACGCTGGCTTAAAATTGTCCTCCTCTTCCAGTGAGATTCCACAGCTCCCCAGTTGAAATATTAAACACTTGGCAAAGCTAAATACTAGATCGGTTTCTTTCATCAGCCTGGGTGGTTCCAGGTATGCAGGAGTGAAGAATGTCCAAATAGAAAACACTCTGCTCCATTAGCCTGAGATATGGTTGAGGAGAAACTTCGATTACCACTCCTGTTCGTAAGTGTTTATTATCTGGACAAATTACAACTTCCCCCTAAGTCTCTTGTGGTTTTTCTCAGCAAAAAAGGTGAGTGTTTTTAGGCAAGTGCTGACTAAATTTTAATTTTAGAGGTCTCAGTGTTTTAAGTGTGTTTTCTCCTTTCTTCAGGAATTTTTCAGCAAAACTTCGTTGGCATCTACCTCTTTCAGAAATATTTTTCTGTGTGATATTCACTGTTCTTTGGGAATTTGAGAGTAGAAGTCAAAGTTTACTAAACCTAGTGCTCAGGAAATAGCTGAGATTTTATAAACACATCAAGCCTTCCCAAGGGCAGACTGAATTGGGGTGATTTCCCTAATCCTTCCTTTTAAATTAAGGGGGCTGCTCAGCTGTAATAAAAAGTGGAAGATCCCTTGGGATGGCAGCAAGAGACAGAAAAGGAGGTGGCTCTTATAGTTGGTTTTTTAAATCTCAGAGGAAGAGCTATGTACTTAGATATATGCGGAATTCATGGGTTTGCATCTAAACCCAGATATCAGTCTTTGCCACCCGCCCACCCACTCAAAAGTGACCTCCCTCCAGTATAATTTTCCTTTCATCGGCTCCTGCCTGGAATTCAAGCTGCAGCTGCTCTGTACACCAGGAGCAACTGTAATTCACTGCCAGACACAGCCTGCAGCCCTGGACCTGCTGCTCAACACAGCAGCAGTGGGCTGGGGAGTGGGGCAGCCACATCTCCCTTTGCTGCCCACCCCTTTGTTCTCTCGCATCACCCCTAAACCTCGTTCTACAAGTCTATCACATTCTGCTGAAAGGATTGTTTGCAATAACCCAAACAGTCGGCTATTAAATATTAAATATCCTGTTCTTAAAAGACTATTAGCCACTCCACTTAAATTCATTGATAAAGAAATACGTACTGATCATCTTCAATATGCCAGATACTCTGATAAGCTTGGGGGTTATACTGGTCAGGGTATAAAGCTGCAGATAACAGAAATTATACCAGCTAGTTTAAACAGAGAATAATTTTTACAAGAATTTAGATGCTCCCCTAAAACATCATCGGAAAGACAAGAGAGCAAAGCTGGAGCAAAGCTCCAGGCTAAGCAAGGCAGCCCAGGGAGTGTGTGCTCAGATGTCTCTCTGAGAAAAACTGACTTCGAGGAGCGTAGTTAGCTGACAGCTGCCACTTGCAGGGTCCACCGCAGTGCACACAGGAGGCCACACATTCTCCAGGCTGCTCCCAGCCCCTGACTGAGCCCAGTGGGGTTCTAGACTAGGCTCCTCCTGCCCAGTCCTGGTTCCTCTAAGGAGCGGTCTTTGCTCAGGGACGCCGCATCCGCCTGGCCGAGGCTTCCTCAGAACTATGCTGCAGTGTAAAGCGCCCCATTCCTTCCCTCTAGATGTCAGAACTTCATCATGGTCTGAAGCTCTCCCTGCCCACTCCGGCTGCCTCACCCTTGGTTCTTCACAAGCACTTCCCCCCCGTAAATCTCTAACACATTTAACTCCATCTTGCCATCTGCTTCCCGGCCTACCTGAACTGACTCTCTGGGCCTCCAGGAACAGCTCCCAGAACGATGCAACAAAAGTGGTCCACCAAAAGGAACGCAGCTGCCACGATCAGGAAGTCAGGGAATTGGGTAGACCTCACCTCAACAGCTGTGTTCAAAGAACCACCTATCTAAGCCACCACATCCTGCTTCTCAACACCCACCAAGTTTGGGAAGAGTCTCCACTACAGCTACCGTGAGGGAAAAAATTCCACCCACAGGACCATGCTGCCAGGAAAAAAATAACAGAAATGGCAGAAGTGTGGCCTCTTCCTTATAGTGTTCATGCTGGGCACCTCAGGTCATGTTCAATGTTCAGTCTCTATTACAGTTGACTAGCAGGCCAGAAGGTATTGCTCACAAGGAATAGTGATCTGGAGAGGATGGCAGAGCTTTGCTCAGAAACCCAAAGTCTGCCCTAGTATTTATGTATATGGGGCCTGCCAAGGACACTTCCAGAACCATTGAATGAGCTGGGCCCTATGTCTGTCTTTTTCTTATTGATTTTAGGAATTCTATAAATATTCTGGAAATTAAGCCTTTAACAGTTATACAGAATTGAAATTATCTTCTCCCAGGCTGTGGCTTATCTTTTCATGTTATTTATGTGCTTTTCGATAAACAGAAGGGTTTTTTTGTTTGTTTTTTGGGTTTTTTTGCGGTACGCGGGCCTCTCACCGTTGTGGCCTCTCCCGTTGCGGAGCACAGGCTCCGGACGTGCAGGCTCAGCAGCCATGGCTCACGGGCCCAGCTGCTCTGTGGCATGTGGGATCTTCCCGGACCAGGGCACGAACCCGTGTCCCCTGCATCAGCAGGCGGACTCTCAACCACTGCGCCAACAGGGAAGCCCAACAAGTTATTTTTAAGGGAGTTGAATTTATCAGTCTTTGTAGTATATGCTCTTTGTGTTTTGTTTTAAAATCCTTTCCAAATCTGAGGACATAAAGATATTCTCCAATATTTTCTTCTAAAGTTTTAAACTTTTACCTTCAACATTGAAGTCCTTAATTCTTCTAGAATTGATTTTTTTGTATGATATGAGTAGTGATCCATTTTTTTCCAATAAGGACAGCCAATTTCCAAACACTTTCTATTGAATACTCCATTTTTCACTATGGATCTGAAATATATCATTTCTGTTATATCCTTCCAGTATGGATGGGTCTGTTTCTGGACTCTTCTTTTCTGTTTCATTAACCTATTTCTCTGCACATGCACCAATGCCACATTGTCTAAATACTATACATTGCACAATAAGTTTTTTAGTAGAATCTGCTCCCAGCTCATTGTTCTTCAGGAATATTTTGGCCGTTCCTGACTCTTTGCTTCTCAATTTAAATTTTAGAGTAAGTTTTCAAGGTTCACATAAACTCCTTTTAGGGTTTTTACTGGAATTTTATTGACTCTATTGATCAATTTGGGGATAAATTACATTTTAATGATATTCCTTCTATTCTTGGCAATAATATGACACTTCATTTTTAAATGTCTTTCAATAAAGTTTTATGATTTTCTCCATAAAAGTCCCACATATCTTTGGTGAGGTTCATATCTAGGTACCTTTTATTTTGTTAGCTAATATAAATGTTAGATGTTAAAACTGTTTTTTAACTGTTTGCTGTTGATGTCTAGAAACACATATGATTTTTATATAATAGTTTCATATCCAGCAACCTTATAAAACTCTCTTATTCACTCTAATAATTTTCCATAGATTCTTGGAGGTTAAAAATTCATATCATTTGAAAATAATTACAATTTTCCTACATCCTTTCAAATTTTGTATTTTCCATTTCTTTTTCTTGGCCTGTTATACTGGATAATATATCTAGTACAAAGGCGAGTAGAAGTGTAATAGCATAATTCTTGTCTTTTAAACAGAATGTTTTTAACCATTCATCATTAAATATTGTGTCAGTTCTTCACTAGATCCACCCCTTCATACTCTGCTTTGTGATGCCAAGGCTGGGAACCTACATATTACATTTCCCAGATACCAGCTTCTTGTGAGATTCTGCCAATGAAAGATACTGATGGGAGATTGGAAGGCAAGAGAAGGGGAGATGGGACTTCCTGTTTTCTAGCTCCTATTGACATTCCTCATACAGAGACAAATAGCTTCATCTACCTAAGACTTTTGACAGCTCAAGCACCAAACCCCAGGGTGCCCCCTCAGTGAGCAAAGCACTAGTTCTGCAGCACCACCTCACAATCACTGCCTGTACGGACCCCCTATGAGCCAGAAGGTGGCTTCACTCAGAGGTATTAAGATATACAAGCTTTATAAAATGGGTTGAGAATATTCCCTCTTTTTCTATTCCTAGAATAGTCTGAATATGATTAGTAATCTTTTACTTGAATGTTCAGTAGAACTTGCCAGTGAAGCCACCTGCCATGGTGTTTTCTTTAAGGGACAATGTTAAACTACTGATTTAATTTCTTAAATCATTAGAAGATCATTTAGGTTTTCTATCTTCTCATGAGACTCTTTTGGGGATTTGTATTTTTCAAGAAATGTGTTTATTTCTGCTAAAAAATTTATAGGTAAAATGTTGTTCACCATATTCTTAAATTTTCTTTTTAATCTCTACGTCATCTGTGGTGATGGTCTCTTTTTTCCTTTCAAATAATTGCTATTTGTGCCTTCTCTCCTGTTTTAACATTCTTCTAAAAGGCTTCTCAATTTTGTTAATCTTTCAAAAGTACAACTTTTGTCTCTTTTGATACTTCCTATGATATCTTTGTTTTCTGTTTCATTAATACATGCTATATGCTATATTTTTATAGCATGTGTGCATTCATTACTATATATTTTCCTCAAAGTATTATTTTGGCTTCATCTTACAAATTATTTGCTTTATATTATTGTTTAGCATTTTTATTTTATTACAATGTCTTCTCTAATCCATAAGCCTTTTAGACGTATTTATTTTTTTAGATTTATTTAGATTTATGTTTTAAATTTTTCTAATATTGTGGGTACAGTATTCTACCTATGTCCATTAGACCAAGATTGCCAATTATGTTACTAAAATCTGCCATATCCTTTTGATTTTTTTTTATCTGCTTAATTTATTGATTACTGGGAGAGATAGGTTAAAATCTCCCACTCAGCTACCAGATATGCCTGGAAGCTCCACCTCTTGTCTCTTTGCATCTCTGTCAATTATTGCTTTATATATTTTAAAGTGTGTTATTAGTGTATACCAGCTTAGAATTTTCATATATCCATGGTGAATTGAACCTTTGTCATTATGTGGCAACACTCTTTTTTTAAAAACTAATACAATTTTTTTTAATATTTATTTTATTTATTTTGTTTTTATTTTATTCTTGGCTGCATTGGGTCTTAGTTGAGGCACACACGATCTTTGTTGTGGCATGTGGGATATTTCGTTGCAGCATGCAGGCTCTTTGTTGCGGCACACAGGCTTCTCTCTAGTTGTGGTGTGCAGGCTTCTCTCTAGTTATGGCGAGCAGGCTCAACAGTTGTCGCGCAGGCTTAGTTGCCCCGCGGCCTGTGGGATCTTAGTTCCCCGACCAGGGATCGAACTCGCATCCCCTGCATTGGAAGGCAGATTCTTTACCACTGGACCACCGAAGTCCCTATGCGGCAACATTCTTCATCTCTAATAATACTCTTTCTCTTAAAGTCTTTTTTGTCTTACTTGTTATACTATATCATCTTTTCCTGATTCTGTGAACTTTATTATAGTTATCAGTCTATGTAAGGAATTGAAAATGGTAGCCATGTCCCAGTCTCTTTTTTCAGGAGGCCCAAATGACTCCAGCACCTTTTTTTCCCCTTGCTACAGCATGATAGCTTCCAAATGAATTAGGGGTGGATTTTCCTTGCAGGCACTTTCAAATAATCGCCTTTGCCACAAGAGCAAATGGCAGATTTTCCTCCTCCAAGCTTCCATTCAGTGGCCCTATAGCAATACATTATGCCTACATCCACTATATTATGAATATAAGCATTGCTCCTTTATCTCTGGTGGCCAAATTATCATTGTCTGAAAGCTGCATTGATGAGGTTCCATCTGCTCTGAATAGCAAGGCCCCAAAAAAGGTCCTATGCTAACAGTAGTTTTTTATCCATTAAAGCATGCAAATAACCTCTTCAAAATGTCTTAAGGTGAAATAGTATGCTTTTATCAACTCATTTATCAAGATTATTATCAACATGAATCTACTAATCTTACTTAAATAAGATAGCTACCATAAGTAATTAAATGAATGTCTTAGAAGATAGCTGACTGATATCTAAATCTTTTTGGTTATCAAAAAGCTTCCTTTTAATCATGTGTCTTTCATGATGACATGCAGTGAGTGTGGGGTATAGCAGAGATGACACAATAAAGTGGGGGAAGGGGAGGGGGGCACTCAATAAGTGAATGTTCACTTCATATATCCTCCCTGTCTAGGGGAAATATCCATCTTGAACGCAGTGATGCAATTGAGCTGATACTGGTGAAATGAAAATCCAGAACTTTTTAATGGACCAGCTGCACCCCTTGCCTGTCTTTACCAAATTAGGTCCAGACTATGCCGAAGCAGAATAGAACTGAGTTAAAAATCCAACAAAGCCTTACCACGTGCATAGGACTGAACTATAAACTGAAACTTGTATCATCAAGTTTTAAGTTTAAAAAAAAACTCTGCTGGTATTCCTCAGCGTTAAGTATACTCCAAACACACCTTTTTGAATTGATAAAGCTAAAAAACTAATAGCTATTACATAGCCTGAAACCTTGGAGACTGTTAAGCTAGGATTCAGAAGATGTTAGAGAGCGGCACCTGCTGCCAAACTGTGATACTGCAGCCCACTGGGTCGTTCAGTGAAATGGACGGTGAGGCCAGTGAAAATCCAGTGTCCCAAAAGCAGTCCTACATTCATATGGAAGGGCAATCCTCCCTCCCACCTCTCGGTCACCCCACAATAACCAAGACCTGCCGATCTGCTTCCTAAACAGCTCTCAGAGTCTTCCATCTTCCACATTTCATCCCCATACTCACTGCCTCAGTACAAGCCACCACCTTTATCACCTGGATTCCAAGAACAGCCTCTTAAGTGATTTCCCAGATTCCAGTCTATTTTCCACTGGAAGTAATCCTTTGTGTGTGGTCTTTTTTATACAGCACCGTTATGATCATGTCACTCCCTGCGTTTCTTATTAAAGAGGTTAAACTTTTACCATAGAATTACCAGATTCTTCTCTTCACCGTTGTCGTCCTCCTTCCCCCTCCAGCATCATCTCTCTACACAGCTTCCCTCCACTCTTTGCTTCAGCCACACTGAATGTCGCTCCATTTTTGACACATTACACACACCCACTGTATCCTGCTTTTACTCCATATCCTGCTATTCCCTTTACCTTAAATCTCTTCATTCCCATCCCACTCACCTAACCCTTACTCACCATTCAGGTTCACCTTAGCTTTCATTCTGCTGGGAAGATTTTTCTGACCTTTCTAGAATGGATTAGGTTCCCTTGCTCTAAATTTGAAACTGTTGTTCCCTTATCAAAGCTGGTAATTGTCTGCCACCCCCTCTAGACTGTAAGCTTTGTGAGGACAAAATACATGACTATTTTGTTCATCCTTGTAACTTCAACACATAGCATAGTGCCTCAGTAGAAACTTAGTAAATATTTGTTAAGGTATTGAATTGAATTGAAATCCAGTATATATTCAATTGAACCGTATAAAATTGCTTTTTTGGGCTTTCCTGGTGGCATACTGGTTAAGAATCCACCTGCCAATGCAGGGGACACAGGTTCGAGCCCTGGTCCGGAAAGATCCCACATGCTGCGGAGCAAATAAGCCCGTGTGCCACAACTGCTGAGCTCTAGAGCCTGCTCTGCAACAAGAGAGGCCACCGCAACGAGAAGCCCAGGCGCTGCAACAAGAGTAGCCCCCGCTCGCCGCAACTAGAGAAAGCCCACACGCAGCAACGAAAACCCAACACAGCCAAAAATAAAATAAATAAAATAAAAATAAATTTTTTTTAAAAAATTGCCTTTTTAAGTTCAAAATGGTCAAATATTGGCAATTACGTATGTTTAACCTAATAGATGCTGCCAATTTGGGAGAAGAAAAGAACCTTAACAATTGATATAGTTACTGAAAAAAATCAATAAATGTCTTTTTTTAAATGTAAACTTCTTGATTTTCACTAAAATCTATTATCCTGGGCCATATACACAATTAGAAATCCATGAATTCAGAAAATGACCTTCAAAAGGAAAAACCAACACCTGTGCTAGCCCTTAAAAACACAATGACTACCAAAAGTTAACTTTCTGACCTTCATGAGTATTTTGGCTAAAAATGACTTTCTGACCTCATCATGCTGAAGTGCCGATCATAATCTGGCCTTGCACGCAAGAGAGTTAAATCTAGAATATTTCTCATTCTGCCAAATACTCATTGCAGCTGTTGCTTTATCCATCATTCAACATGTCCCCCAAGTGGACATTGCCACACATCATGTCCAGTCCTAGATGGTTGCCTTCATCTGAACAGGCAAGTCCAAAGAAGCAAGCCTCTGGTTAAATAAATGCATCTGTGTTTCCTCTGGAACTCACTCATACTTTCAGATAAACATGCTCAGTGGGAGAGAACAGGATAGTAGGCTCCAGGATAAAAGGAAATCTGTCAGGCAGATGTTGCTTTTGTGCAGTTGACTATTCCTTAAAAGCTTCATGTAAGACTAACAGAAGGCAGGGGGCCAGGATAATTTTTTTAGCCTGTTTAGTGCTTACTCTACTTTTAAATGCAGAGAACCTAGTTCAATTTCCAGGTGCAATGGATTCCTCACAAACATTCAGTGATTTGGATACTTTTAATGCATTATAGTCCATATTTTAAATTCCATACAAAATAATTTATTCTTGCTAAAACACACTGACTTTCTACTTCTGTACATTACTGTTATGGCTGAAAATGGCCTTTCTTACTTAACCTCTGTTCCCTGTGTCTTATTGGCCCCAAAATAATTATAGTTTATGCTAAAACTTCTCCCACTTTCTTCCCAAGGGAGGGATATAGAGAAAAAAGAAAGAAGAGCAAGACCAAGGATCAGGAGTCTCCAGTAATTAGAGGCTAGTTAGAGATGGAAAAGCTAGGAAAGGAGATGGAAAAGTAACAGCCAATGTAAATCATTAAATTGTCCTAATTAATAACATAAAAACGAAACCATCTAAATGTCTCAAAAGGGCATTTGTTAAATAAAGTATAGAACACCTATGTAACTGAATACCATAAAGACATTAAAATGATTATGAAGACCTGTGTTTATTGATTTTGGAGGATGGTTATAAGCTATTAAGTGAAAAAGTGAGTCTCAAAATAGCATATATAGTTTGATTCCATTTTTTAAATTAAAAAGTCTGGAACGATACATGCCAAAATATTAGTGTTAGTGAGATTTTTGCAAATGTTTCTATTTTTGGTTTTCCTATAAAGAACATGTATTGTTATATAATAACAAATTTCTTTTATTTATTTGATTGGCAAAGGGATAGAAAAGGTGGTCCATGCCTGCAAAGCTGGGGGCTTATCCATAGCAATGCCCTTAAGTTTCAGCCCATGGAAGTTCAGCCTTGATTGGTCTTACCCTGCCTCACTGAGTCTTATGTTTTGCAGGTTGCAATAGAGGTAACTGAAGTCAGGAAAACTGGTAAAAATTTAAAATGCAACTATGTCATCTAAGAGGATAATATTTTATGCCAGCATTTTTCAAATATTTTTAGCCACAGAAACTTTTATTTAAATTAAATATTTTAGGAAATCCAAAACAGACTAAAATAGAACTACTGCAATTGAGGGGAGTAAGGAGAAAGTGGACCCCAACCAGTTCAAGTTACCAAGAAGTTCCCAAGGGAAGAATAATAATATCACAATAATAAGAGAGAGGAGGTATCATGTAAGGGACAGAGCATATATCCTGGAGCATATTGCCTGAGTTCAAATTCTGGGTCCACCACTAACCAGCTATGTAATTTATTAAGCACTTACTATCTGCCAACAATGTGCTAAGTGCCTTGCATGTATTGTCTCAGTTAATCATCAGAGGACACAGAGAGGTTGAATATCTTATTCTAGATCCCACAGAAGAGCGGGGATCTGAACACCAGCATCTGATTTCAGAGCCCATGTTCTTTTTTCTCTCTTTTTCTTTTTTTATTGGAGTATAGCTGATTTACAAATGTTGGGTTAGTTCCTGGTGTACAGCAAAGTAATCACTTCACATATATATACAGTAAGTCCCCTACATATGAATGAGTTGCATTCCGAGAGCGCATTCATAAGTCCAATTTGTTTGTAAGTCCAACAAAATTAGCCAAGGTACCCAACTAACACAATCGGCTATATAGTGCTGTACTATAATAGGTTTATAACACTTTTCACACAAATAATACATAAAAAACAAACACAAAAGATAGAGAAAACATTTTTAATTTTACAGTACCTTGAAAAGTACAGTAGTACCAGCCACATCATTGCTGCTTTTACGCTTGCTTCCAGACATCCTGGGATTGAAATGAAGATACTGTACTACAGTACTCTATACACTACTGTACAGTAAAGTACACAAAAGCTTTCAGAGGATGCACGCATGCGACAATGTACGCCAGACACGTGAACTATCGTGATTGGACATGCAAATGCACATTCGCGTCTTTGAAAGTTCACAACTTGAAGGTTTGTATGTAAGGAACTTACTGTATATTCTTTTCTACATTCTCTTCCATTATGGTTTATTACAAGATATTGAATATAGTTCCCTGTGCTATATAGCAGTACCTTGTTTTTTATCCATTTTATATGTAGTAGTTTGTATCTGCTAATCCCAAACTCATAATTTATCCTTCCCCACCCCCTTTCCCCTTTGGTAACCATAAATTTGTTTTCTATGTCTGTGAGTCTGTTTCTGTTTTGTAAATAAATTCATTTGCATCATATTTTAGATTACATATATAAGTGATATCATATGGTATTGGTCTTTCTCGGTCTGACTTACTTCACTTAGTATGATAATCTCTAGGTCCATCCATGTTGCTGCAAATGGCATTATTTCATTCTTTTTTATGCAGAGCCCATGTTCTTAACCCCTACAACGAACTGCAATTGTTTTAAAGCCATTAAGTTATCATCATTTGTATTAGTCAGGGTTCTCCAGAGAAAAAGAACCAATAGCACAGAAAGAGATTTTAAAGAACTAGTTCATGTCATTGTGGAGGCTGCCAGGTCCAAAATCTGCAGGGTGGACAGGTAGCCTGGAGACCCAGGAAGAGTCAATATTGCAGTTCAAGGCCATCAGGCTAGAGATCCAGGGATGTTGCAGTTCACATCCAAAGGTCACCTGCTGACAGAGGGAGGTCAGTCTTTTGCCAAGCCTTCAACTGATTGGATGAGGCCCACCCACACTATGAAGAGCAATCTGCTTTACTCAAAGTCTACCGATCTAAATATTAACCTCATCCAAAAGCACTCGGACAGAAACATCCAGAATAATGTTTGACCACAGATCTGTGCACCATGGTCCAACCAAGCTGACATATAAAATTAACCATCACAGCATCCATCCATCAAAACATTGGCCAAAAAGGCCCAAGGAAGGTTGTATTAATGGAAGGACTAGAAAGCATTTGGATACAGGGTAGTCCAGTGAAATAGCCTAGGAGAGGTACCATGGAGAGGGCCAAGGACCCACTAAACATATTCAGTACCTAGTGAAAGAAAGCTAAAACAGGGAACAAGCAGATTCATTTGGCCCACACTTTCTCCCAGGCTTATCCTACTAAATCTAATTTCTGAGTGCCTTCCTATGTGTAGATCAAGAGTCTTACAGCCACCAGCTGAAGAACCATTTGGTCAGGAACTCCTCAGGTTGGGAAGAGACACCCTTGGCTCAATGGGCCATGCTGAGCTTGGGGCTGCCGAACTACTATGAAGTGTTATTTGATTTCCCCTCAGCTGTGGGAGGGTGTGACCTTGGGCACTGGAATAAACACCTCCCCTTTGTGACCATCAATCCAAGAGTATAGGGAGAGTTGTATGGAAACAGCCCCTTATCTGGAGTTGTTTACCTTAACTCCTCAACACTGTGAGAACAACAACCTCCTCCTGTCCCTTTTTCCCACATGGAGTCAGGGGATCACACAAGAGACTCACCTGTCATTGTGTGGCCACAACCTGAGGAAGTTCTATTCACTGTCTGAGAAAACTGCCCTGAATTTAGACTCCAATCAAAGCCAATTGGAATTGGCTTCAAAGTCAAATGTGTCCTTGTGGGTAGAAATATGGAGCCAAGTTGTCAGTGTCCTATCTTCTTTTCTAACCAAAGAGAGGTGGGAAAAGCTGGGCCTGGCTGGGTACAGTAATCTGGAGACTTATGTGAGCTAGTAGACAGTAGAGGGTAGGGTTAAGCACAGAGTCCATGGACCCTGATGTGAGTTCAAACCCTGGCTAGGCAACTAGCTGTATGACCTTGGTTAAGTTACCTAGCTTCCTTGTGCTCCATCTGTAAAATGGGGATGGCACCAGCAAGAACAGTGCAGACCTATGGGCCCCTCCAGCCAGCTGAAGTACACAGCATGACTTCCCACCAAGTCAAGGTCATAGGGGAAAACAGAGGAATCCCAGGTACCAAAAAGCATCAGGAAGAAAGGGTCCAGGTAAGGAGGCACCACAGGGATAATCAAGGGGAAGGTTACATCTCAGGAACTTCAGATTGTGCCTAAGAGCTTGGATCATGGTAACAGGACAGCCACAACCATGTCCAAATCTGCTAGCTTTTCTGTAGTTATACTGAGCAGTCATTCTACATAACTGGAACGGACCTGGAGGGTGAGCAGGACAAAAACGAGTTGCCTCCTCACAGCAATTTCATCTGTAGTAGGGCTCCAAGTTGACTTACATCACCCTCATAAATCCCAAGAAAATGAAGCTTCATTATTGTCTTATTAATTAATCTCTCTTGCAAGTTCCCATCTCCCCTTGCAAGCAGGAAGAGGGAACTAGACATTTTAGTTCAAGCTTATAATCTCAGTCCAATCCCAAAAACTGAACAAAATCCTTACATAACTTGATGTCTTTTGGATAAATGTTCAGTCTTTCAGATGTCCTTGCTTCTTCTCTTCCCCAAGATGACATTCAAGAAAAGGAAGGAGTCCTTGATTCCAGATGGTGTCCCCTGCTGCAAAATGCCTAGCCTGGGCTTGTTCCTGGACTGATAACATTTAGGGAGCAGCCGGCTTCTGGAGGGGTGCAAGTTTCTCCTGCAAAAGCCCCTACCAGTGCTGAGCTGGGCTGGCCTCTTGCAGCCCCATGATGGCCTGGTGATTCTTCCTGGCTGACTCACTTGAGCTCTGCCACATCCTTCCTCTGGCTGCCGGTCTATGTGGCCCAAGGGGGTCACCTTCATCTTGCCATGCCAGATGCCAAGGCAGGCCCTGTGGCTCTCATTCAGTCCCCTTTCCCATCCTCCCTGGGGTGTGGGGAAACACCGGCCCCCACCCTTGAAGGTCTTACCCAACACACCCATCTCCCACCTGCCTCCTTTCTTTCCCCCACAATCCCCCAAGCCAGAAGAGGTGAATTTTCATTTATCTCCCTTTCCTTGCTTGCTGGGACTTGCCATCGTTACTTTCTTCTTCCATATTCCAGGCTCATGGCTAAGGCTTACTGAAGAGTAGAATTCAGGAGAAAAAGATCATTCTTACCAATAACAAGAGCTAAATTTAAACCTTTATCATAAAGATGAACCTCATTACTCTGACAAGAAAAGATCTCTACCAAATTCTCAGAGAGCTCCCTTAAAACCAAGCAAGGGATGATTTGAGGGTATCCTTGTGTAAAGTTAACACAGATGGCATTTGAATTTGTACATAATTAGGATGCATAAATATATCTATAGCAACAAGGTGTGCAAAACTTGTGATTCCCCAGACTCAGACCACAAGAGAACAGGATGTGACTATTATGCTAATGAGCTCATTAATATCATGAATACAATTAACAAATGAAGTTGATTATCACTGGCAAGCATTCAATACAAAGAGATAAGTTGCTGTGTTTTAACCACACAAGTTAACTATTTTGCTGTGTTTGTCCGGAAGCACTCTTTTCATCTTTGCTCATTTATTACCACCAAATGGATAAATGCCTGGGAATGTCGGCTCAGCTCATTACTTATACATATTACTTTGATTATAATTTGACCTCATGCACATTTCAGTTAGAAGAACCCTACAAAATATCACTTCTATTTATAACACAGCCTCATCTGCCAAGTCTACAGAGAAATAACATCCTAATTGGAAAGAATAAAAGGTTACCTTTGCATGTAAACTGCACATTCATTTAGTCATCGATTTTATTTCTTTCTAATTATCAGTGGTTGTGCATCTCCTAGTAACTGGGATAGAGTTGTTTTTCCTCCTAATAACTCCTGAAAAATGGAAACCCTAATGATCAGATCAGTAGATTGGAAGCTGTAGTTTTAACATGAGGTTTATTGGGGCTGTCAAAAATTAAGAAATATTTAGGATTCAAACTTTAACTTCCGTAAGTTCTGAGGCCAAAGACCTATTTTTACATGACTCCTTCACTATCTGTGTCATAAGATGTACATCTTCTCTGCAGTTTAGAGTAAAATAATCCTGTTGCCAATACACCCAAAATTAAATATACATCTTGTCTCCAGCAGTTTTTCTTGCTACCCATCCATAAGAAGTGAAGTCATGGTTCCCAGCTGTGGATTTTAAACTCTGAAGAAAAGGATAAAGCTCATCTTCACTGGGAACTGTCCTGGTCACCAAACCTCAACACCGTCGGCTCACACAGTCACTAGCTCTCTCCCCCGCCCATCTCGTCTTGCCTCCCATTCACTGAATCACCCCTTGTATTACTGTGCTCGAGCTGCCACAGACCGGGTGGCTTAAATGACAGACATTTATTTTCTCACAGTTCTGGAGGCTGGAAGTCCAAGACAAAGGTGCCATCATGTCTGGGTTCTGGCAAGAGATCTCTCCTCTAAGGTGGCAGATGGCTGCCTTCTTGCCACATCCTCACATGGTGAAGAGAGACCTCTGATGTCTCTTCCCCTTCTTATAAGGGCACTAGTTCTATCAGATCAGGGCCCCACCCTTATGACCTCATTTAACCTTAATCACCTCTTTAAAGGCCCTGTGTCCAATACAGTCACATGGGGGTTGGGACTTCAACATATGAATGAGAGGGGGACACAATTCAGTCCATACCACCCCTGACCTGGCACATTGATGTTCTTAATCACCAATACACTGTGTGGGGAGATTGGCTGGTGGGTAGCATGGCTCACCCAATTCACCAGCTGTATCATTTTTGCCATTTGGCTCCTGAAATATCTTCTCCATATGGCCCCTTGCAGAGTCTGAGACAGAAGTTCCTCAGGGAGGTTGTAAGGGTTGATGGAGTATGCAAGCAATTGTTTAGCCAAAAGAGTTAGCTGTGATTATCTGAGCACAGAATGGCTCTGACTGTGGAAGGATGGACACAGGGTTAACCTTAAGAGTGGACTGTCACCTGCATCATAAGAGCTGAGAGGCACTGGAAACGTCCATTAAAAATACCTCTCTCGGGGCTTCCCTGGTGGCGCAGCGGTTAAGAATCCATCTGCCAAGGCAGGGGACACAGGTTCGAGCCCTGGTCTGGAAAGATCCCACATGCCATGGAGCAACTAAGCCCGTGCACCACAACTACTGAGCCTGTGCTCTAGAGTCCGTGAGCCACAACTACTGAGCCCTTGTGCCACAACTACTGAAGCCTGCGTGCCTAGAGCCCATGCTCTGCAACGAGAAGCCACCACAATGAGAAGTCCGCGCACCGCAATGAAGAATAGTCCCAGCTCATTGCAACTAGAGAAAGCCTGTGTGCAGCAACGAAGACCCAACGCAGTCAAAAATAAATAAAATAAAAATTTAAAAAAAAAAAAAAAACACCTCTCTCATTGGCCTGATGCTGGGACTAAAACTTCACCATTAGAGTTGTATTCCATTGGCTTAAGGAATAAAAGGCCAATGTGGCAGTCAGCTAATAGAACACGGAAGAAGAAGAGACCATTTCTTAATTGTAGGGCTCTTTTGTTTGTTTGTTTGTTTTTTGGATTGTAGGAGCATCAAAGGAAGGAAGAGCATTTTGCTCACCTTTGAACCCTCACTTCACCTACCATGGTGGCTTGCACAAAAATGGGTGCTCAGTAAGTATGTCTTGAGTGACTGCATATTACCCAAAGGATTTGGATTTCTTTTACTTCCACACACCAAGTGCTGAGCAGAACCTATTCTCTTTATTGTTATCTACATCACCGAATATATTTGCCCATTTCATTTTCACTTCCTGAGCCAGACTGAGTGTGGATGCCATATAAGGCCAAGCAATAAAACAACCTAAACAGTCACATATTAATATTCACTTCTTCCTAGACTTCGCCCCACTTTATGAATATGTTAAATAGAACACGTTAGTCTCTATTTAGTGTGGATATATAACTGGAAATTATTGTGGGCCACACACAAATCACAATTGACGTGCCATTCACATTGCAAACAAATATACTCTTTAGTGTTCCAACCACTGATTCATTTATTGTATTTTCTGGTTGTTTTTATATCAGAGAGCTAAATCTTCTTCCTTCTTCAGTTTGCGGTATTGGAAATATTTCTCTTTTGAAATTCATCTCTTAACTACAGAAGTTGGCACTAAAAGAATGAACAAGTTAACAGGGTCAGAACAAGGTCTTGCCACAAACGCACAGACCTGTTGTCCCTGATGGAGTGATGAGGCAGCAGGGGAAATGTGCCGAACCACACCCAAGAAAAGGCAATGCCCGGTGACTTGGACCTCATACAGGCCTGACCAGTGGGCTCTTCTCTAACTGCTGACATATCAGCTTTTTGACCTAGTCCAGACACATCTGGTTGGAAGGAAGGAACAGAATCCCCCTCAAATTATCTCAAGAAAAGGGGCTCTGTTCAAAAGGTACATCCCTTGGGGAATCCATGGAAAAGCAGGGCAAAGATAAAAACAGACCTCGGAGGACAAAACCAGAGCTTATCTGGGACCCTCTGCAGCACGAGTTCCCTGTATTTACACCAGCAGCACAGTAAAGATGTCTGGGCTCTTAATTCCCTCTGTCTCTATGCCTTAGTCCCTTGCTATGCTAAGTGTGGCCCTGGGACCTACATCATTGCATCACCTGAACTTGTCAGAATGCAGACTCTCAGGCCCCACTCCAGCCCTACTGAAGCAGGATCTGCATCTTAGCAAGAGCCTCAGATGAGGGGAGAGAGAGAGAGAGGAGAAATAGAGCTAGAAAGGGTGAGAATATAATAGGCTGGCTGCTTGGCAGTGGACTGGCCATCCCTGAGACAAGAGGCCACACGTGATAGAATTCTCTTTGGAGTGGATGAACCGAAGGCCATGAGCAAGAAGAAAAGTGAGGTATGTCGGGAAAACTGGTTCCACTACATATTTGAAATGTATTTCTGAGCTCAGTTGAGCCTGAGTACATTTTGAGTGTTTTGCTCAAAATGAAAGAGTACATTTTGAGTGTTTTTGCTCAAAAATGAAAGAGTCTACACTGTGGGCTGATTTGTTACAACCTTTATGGCCATCTCCTGAAATTAGGTATCCTTGTTTCTCAGGTGACTAGAAACATCAAGTGTCATTAGCAGAGTGAATGTTTGGCCCATTGTGAGCAGTTGTCACACCTGAAAAATACATTCAATGCACATATAACTAAAGAGAAAAGGGAGCTCTTTATAATTCTTACCAGTTCAGTGATCCAGTAATGAGCTCTCATAACCTCTCTTCTTCTCTAAAATCTGAATCCCTCCAAAGCAATATCTTCACTGATGCTTTCATGTTGGGTGGTGGTTTCCATACCTGCAGGTATAGAAGAGAGCAGCTGTATATCATTTTCTCCTTAGGGTTTAAACCTAACTTGAGAAGGCAAGCCTGTGGGTAGCTAATTAATAGAGTTGTTTTTTTTTTACAATTGCATGTATATGGAATTTTTCTGGTTAAATTTCCAAGCCAATTAAAAAAAGAGACCAAAAATTAATAAGCATTTTTTTCCTGCCTTGTGGAGTTGAAAACTGGCTGGGGAAGCCCCCAGGCAAGCTCCTGAGTTGGGAGACATGCCAGAAAAGAGAGGAAGGCTGTGAGCACATCAGAAAGAGGATAAGCATGGTTTCCCTCTCTCTCTCTCTTTCCCTTTCTCCCCTCATAAAACACCAGTCTTTCTGTGCTCTAGTTTTCAGCACACACAAATTTGTTTCTTATCTACTAACAGCCAGAAATACAGAAACCCCTCCAGGATCACAGACTCAGGATTTCTACTTTAGCTCATTTACTATATCCTGTCAATCAACACACATTCAATGGGCCCTGCTCCCTGGGAACAGCCAGCCTGAGCCTTGCCCTGTGCTCCTGGGGCTCACTTTTGTTAAGAATGTTCAGATGCAACCATGAGATAAAGAGAGATTAGGACCTAACAGAGGCTCTCTCTCTGTGATATCATTTTTTTTTATTTTTTTTTATTTTTTATTTTTTTTTATTTTTTATTTTTTGGCTGCTTTGGGTCTTTGTTGCTGCACGCGGGCTTTCTCTAGTTGCGGTGAGCAGGGGCTACTCTTCATTGCGGTGCACAGGCTTCTCATTGCGGTGGCTTCTCTTGTTGCAGAGCACGGGCTCTAGGCACACGGGCTTCGGTAGTTGTGGCACACAGGCTCAGTAGTTGTGGCACACGAGCTTAGCTGCTCCACAGCATGTGGGATCTTCCCAGACCGGGGCTCAAACCCATATCCCCTGCATTGGCAGGCAGATTCTTTTTTTTTTTTTTTTTGCGATACGCGGGCCTCTCACTGTTGTGGCCTCTCCCGTTGCGGATGGAGCACAGGCTCCGGACGCGCAGGCTCAGCGGCCATGGCTCACGGGCCCAGCCACTCCGCGGCATGTGGGATCTTCCCGGACCGGGGCACGAACCCATGTCCCCTGCATCGGCAGGCGGACTCTCAACCACTGCGCCACCAGGGAAGCCCGTCAGGCAGATTCTTAACCACTGCGCCACAAGGGAAGTCCCTGTGATGTCATTTTTTTTTTTTAATTTTTGAATTTTATTTTATTTATTTTTTTATACAGCAGGTTCTTATTAGTCATCCATTTTATACACACCAGTGTATACATGTCAATGCCAATCTCCCAATTCACCTGTGATGTCATTTTATAAATACATAAATATAAAGAAACAGAGGGAAGGAGAGCTTTGAAGAAAAATTTATTAAAATGATGCCCAGGGTTTCCCTGGTGGCGCAGTGGTTGAGAGTCCGCCTGCCAATGCAGGGGACACGGGTTCGTGCCCCGGTCCGGGAAGATCCCACATGCCGCGGAGCGGCTGGGCCCGTGAGCCATGGCCGCTGAGCCTGCGCGTCCGCAGCCTGTGCTCCGCAACGGGAGAGACCACAACAGTGAGAGGCCCGCATATCGCAAAAAAAAAAAAAAAAAATGATGCCCAGAACAGCATCTGCAGGTTGATGCTTTTTCAAACCATGTGGTTCTAGTGGGTGCTCCTAACATGTGCCAAGAGGAGGGCACCTGATCCAAGATGGGCCAATCAGAAAGTCTCAATCCTGTTACTGGGATTGGTCCAGGAATAGACATCTGACCCAAGTCAAGCCAATCAGATTTCTATGCTGGGGTTTCTCAGACTTGAGCTGAGGGAAGAGTCTTTCCTCTTGGGTCTTGGAACTGTAAACGTGCAAGGCTGGAGCTATAGCAACAACAGCCCCAGCCGCATGAAAGCCAGGCTGAGCAAACAAGCTGATGCTCAAAGAAGCCAAGACAAGCAACGAAGAGCAGGAACCCTCACAGTGCTCAAGTCCTTGATGCCAATTTTCCCCAGTGCCAACTCTGGCCCTGCCCTCGTCTGCTTTCCCTAGTTCAAGTTCAGTTTCTTTCATTTGCCACCAGGAAAGTACTAGCTAGTACATCCAGCCCCTCCACTACTACTATAGATGCCCTCAGTGAACCCCCCCTTTTTATTTCTATTTTAACATCTTTATTGGAGTAAAATTGCTTTACAATGGTGTGTTAGTTTCTGCTTTATAACAAAGTGAATCAGCTATACGTATACATATATCCCCATATCTCCTCCCTCTTGCATCCCCCTCCCACCCTCCCTATCCCACCCCTCTAGGTGGTCAAAAAGCACCGAGCTGATCTCCCTGTGCTATGCGGCTGCTTCCCACTAGCTATCTACCTTACGTTTGGTAGTGTATATATGTCCATGCCACTGACTCACTTCGTCCCAGCTTACCCATCCCCCTCCCCGTGTCCTCAAGTCCATTCTCTATGTCTGTGCCTTTATACCTGTCCTGCCCCTAGGTTCTTCAAAACCTTTTTTTTTTTAGATTACATATATATGTGTTAGCATATGGTATTTGTTTTTCTCTTTCTGACTTACTTCACTCTGTAGGACAGACTCTAGGTCCATCCACCTCACTACAAATAACTCAATTTCATTTCTTTTTATGGCTGAGTAATATTCCATTGTATATATGTGCCACATCTTCTTTATCCATTCATCTGTTGATGGACACTTAGGTTGCTTCCATGTCCTGGCTATTGTAAATAGAGCTGCAATGAACATTGTGGTACATGACTCTTTTTGAATTATGGTTTTCTCAGGGTATATGCCCAGTAGTAGGATTGCTGGGTCATATGGTAGTACTATTTTTAGTTTTTTAAGGAACTTCCATAGTGGCTGTATCAATTTACATTCCCACCGGCAGTGCAAGAGGGTTCCCTTTCTCCACATCCTCTCCAGCATTTATTGTTTGTAGATGTTTTGTTGATGGCCATTCTGACTGGTGTGAGGTGATACCTCATTGTAGTTTTGATTTGCATTTCTCTAATGATTAGTGATGTTGAGCATCCTTTCATGTTTTTGTTGGCAATCTGTATACCTTCTTTGGAGAAATGTCTATTTAGGTCTTCTGCCCATTTTTGGATTAGAACCCCCCCTTTTAAAAATAGAACTGCTACCTTATAAGCAAGCAGAATTGTAGAGTATAAAAAGCCGTATCGTAAAGCAATTAGAAGATTTGAATGGATAAGAAAAAAAGAAGAAAAAGACAACTGTCTTAGCATTTTATGTCAAGATCAAATTGCCATTTTTACACAAATCTTCATTATTAACGGAATATAATACTGCTGGATTTTTCTATTTATATGTTATTGCACACACCACACTCACACTCACATCTACAGAGAGCATTCAGTAGGTCCTTGCCAGTGCAGAGGGTGGAGGACCGAATTGGCCATCAGAGATCATGTGACTTTGGTGGCCAGTCACTTCACTCTGGGACTTTGTTTTCTCATCTTAAAAAGGACTTTAGGGGCTTCCCTGGTGGCGCAGTGTTTGAGAGTCTGCCTGCTGATGCAGAGGACACGGGTTCGTGCCCCGGTCCGGGAAAATCCCACATGCCATGGAGTGGCTGGGCCCATGAGCCATGGCCGCTGAGCCTGCACGTCCGGAGCCTGTGCTCCACAATGGGAGAGGCCACAATGGTGAGAGGCCCTCATACAGCCAAAAAAAAAGGACTTTAAAAAAGAAGGAAAAAATTAAAACACTGTTAGAACCAATAACTCAGCAAAGTAACAGAATACAAAGTCAATGCACAAAAATTAGTTGCATTTCTATACACTAACAATGACCAATCTGAAAAGGAAATTATAAAAATAATTTCTTTTACATTATCAAAAAATAAAATAATTAAGAATTAACCAAGTAGGTGAAAGATTTGTACAATGAAAACTACAAAACATTGCTGAAAGAAATTAATGAGGACATAAATAAATGGAAACAAACACATCCTATGGATGTGAAAACTTCATGTATTGGAAAACTCAATATTGTTAAAATGTCAATATTACCCAAAGGATTCCACAGACTCAATGTAATCCCTATCAAAATCCTAAAGATATATTTTGCAGAAATAGAAAAATCCATCCTAAAATTTATATGGAATCTCAAGGGACCCTAAAGAGCCAAAACAATCTTAAAAAACAAGAACAAAGGTGGAGGGCTCTCACTTCCTGATTTCAAAACTTAATACAAAGCTACAATAACCAAAACAGTGTGGTAGTGGCATGAAGACAGACATATAGACCAATGGAATAGAATAAAGAGCCCAGAAATAAACCCTCACATATTTGCTCAAAAGATTTTTGACAAGGGTGCCAAGAGCATTCAATGGAGAAGGATAGCCTTTTCAAATGGTGCTGGGGAAAATTGATATCCACATGCAAAAGAATGAAGTTCGACCCTTACCAAACACCATATATAAAAATTAACTCAAAATGTATTTGTAGTGAGGTGGATGGACCTAGGGTCTCTCATACAGAGTGAAGTAAGTCAGAAAGAGAAAAACAAATACCATATGCTAACACATATATATGGAATCTTAAAAAAAAAAAAAAAGTTTCTGATGAACCTAGGGGCAGGACAGGAATAAAGACACAGACATAGAGAATGGACTTGAGGACACAGGGAGTGGGAAGGGTATGCTGGGATGATGTGAGACAGTGGCATGGACATTTATACACTACCAAATGTAAAATAGATAGCTAGTTGGAAGCAGATGCATAGCACAGCGAGATCAGCTTGGTGCTTTGTGACCACCTAGAGAGGTGGGATAGGGAGCTGAAAGAGGGAGGGGATATGGGGATATATGTGTACATATAGCTGATTCACTTTGTTATACAGCAGAAACTAACACAACATTGTAAAGCAATTATAATCCAATAAAGATGTTAAAAAAAATTCATAGTGATCATCCAAAGGTTATGAAAACCTAAAAAGAAAAAAAATAGCTCAAAATGGATCCATGGCCTTAATGTAAGACTTAAAACTCTTAGAAGAAAACATAGGGCAAAAGCTTTGTGACATTGGACTCAGCAATGATTTCTTGCATATGACATCAAAAGCACAAGCAACAAAAGAAAAAAGTAAACAAATTCGATTTCATAAAAATTTTTAAATTTTGTGCTCCAAAAGACAATATTCACAAAGTAAAAAAGCAATCCATAGAATGAGAGAAAGTATTTGTAAATCATATATCTGATTAATATCCAAAACTCAACAACAAAAAAACAAACAACTGGATTTAAAGGTGGGCAAAAGACTTGAATAGACATTTCTCTAAAGAAGATATACAGGTAGCCAATAAGTACATGAACAGATGCTCAACATCACTAATCATTAGGGAAATGCTAATCAGATCTACAGTGAGATACCACCTCACACCCATTAGGATGTCAAAAAAAAAAAAAAAAAACAGAAGAACAAGTGAGGATGTGGAGAGATTAGAACACTTGTGCACTGTTGGTGGCAATGGAAAATGGCACAGCAGCTGTGGAAAACAGTATGGCAGTTCTTCAATAAATTAAAAATAGAACTACTATATGATCCAGAAATTCCACTACTGGGTACACATCCAAAGGAATTGAAAGCAAGATCTTGAAGAGGTATTTGTACACGCATGTTCATAGCAGCGTTATTCACAAGAGCTAAAACATGGATGTAACCCATAAGTTCACTGGAGGATAAATGGATAAGCAAAATGTGGTATATACATACAATGGAATATTATTCAGCCTTAAAAGGAAGAAAATTCTGACACATGCTACAACATACATGAAACTTGGGGACATTATGCTAAGTAAAATAAGCCAATCACAAAAAGACAAGTACTGTATGATTCCACTTACATGAGGTACTTACAGTAGTCAAAATTATAGAAACAGAAAGTAGAATGTTGGTTGCCAGGAGCTGGGGGGTTGGAGAATGGGAAGTTATTGTTTAATAGATACAGAATTCCCATTTCACAAGAAGAAAAAAATTCTGGAGGTGGATAGTGGTGATGGTTGCACAACATTATGAATATATTTAATACCACAGAACCATACACTTAAAAACAGTTAGATATTAACTTCTATATTATATATTTTTTACAATTTTTTATAATTAGAAAAAAAGAAAAAGGAGTATCTTAACAGGGTGCTTTCTAAGCCCTTCTAGAGCTAAAATTCTAGAATTACACACAATATCCAAAGGTACCCCGCAACTTCCCTCACAAATCACAAAATACATTCAAAGTAAACTCTTATCTTCCCTTTGATCCAAGGTCTATAGTTGAATTTCTATGACCTGGAAGGAAAGAAGAGTCCACCGCCCTCTTTATAATAAATCCCAGAAATGTCCATTTCTCAAGAGCAAGAATTTCATCTTATTGATCTTTGTATCCTCAGAACTTAATACAGGCCAAATAATCACATGCTGAAAGAATAAATCATTAAAAGGAACTAGTAGACTTCAGGTTATGATAGTGGCCAATAGATACATTCTCCCACCTTCCTACTGAACTGCCCAGGAAAGTATAAACAAAAATGCAAAAACTGCAACAGCTTTAACCCATCCTAAAGAACCCAGCAGGAATTTTTCCTACACAAAGTACCATGAGCCCCTGAATGTGAATCCAAAGAACCAAGTAGGAAGGACTGAGAAGAAATTTCCTATATACCCCCTGAGTGTATCTACCTTCGTGTCAACCAAAAAATTCACAACTACGTTCCTATTCAGAGGAACTGCATTCTCAGGTCGAATCCAATCCAAAACAAGCCCTCTTACAAAAATTCCTAAGGTGTCTAGAGCAAAGATGTCTAGGGTTATTTCATCCCAAGCAGGCATCACAATTTATTATAAAACCAAACTTATTAAGGGCTTCCCTGGTGGCACAGTGGTTGAGAGTCCACCTGCCAATGCAGGGGACACGGGTTTGCACCCCGTGTCCGGGAAGATCCCACATGCCGCGGAGCAGCTGGGCCCGTGAGCCATAGCCGCTGAGCCTGCGCGTCCGGAGCCTGTGCTCCGCAACGGGGGAGGCCACAACACTGAGAGGCCCGCGTACCGCAAAAAAAAAAAAACAAAAACAAACACTTATTAAAACTGTATGGCACTGGCATAAGACTCAACAGATAAATCCATAGTATAGAGTAGATAAGCATGAAAAACATCCTATGTAAGAGTTAATGTGGGCTTCCGGGAAGATGGCGGAAGAGTAAGACGCAGAGATCACCTTCCTCCCCAGATACACCAGAAATACATCTACACGTGGAACAACTCCTACAGAACACCTACTGAACGCTGGCAGAAGACCTCAGACCTCCCAAAAGGCAAGAAACCCCCCACGTACCTGGGTAGGGCAAGAGAAAAAGAATAAACAGAGACAAAAGGATAGGGATGGGACCTGCACCAGTGGGAGGGAGCTGTGAAGGAGGAAAGGTTTCCAAACACTAGGAAGCCCCTTCGCGGGCGGAGACTGCGGGTGGCGGAGGGGGAAAGCTTCTGGGCCACGGAGGAGAGCACAGCAACAAGGGTGCGGAGGGCAAAGCGGGGATATTCCCGCACAGAGGATCAGGGCCGACCGGCACTCACCAGCCCGAGAGGCTTGTCTGCTCACCCGCCGGGCGGGGCAGGGCCTGGAGCTGAGGCTCGGGCTTCGGTCGGAGCTCCGGGAGAGGGCTGGGGTTGCCTGCGTGAACACAGCCTGCAGGGGGTTAGTGCGCCACGGCTGGCCGAGAGGGAGTCCGGGGAAAAGTCTGGACCTGCCGAAGAGGCAAGAGACTTTTTCTTACCTCTTTGTTTCCTGGTGCGCGAGGAGAGGGGATTAAGAGCGCTGCTTAAAGGAGCTCCAGAGATGGGCACGAGCCCCGGCTAAAAGCGCAGACCCCAGAGACGGGCATGAGACGCTAGGGCTGCTGCTGCCGCCACCAAGAAGCCTGTGTGCGAGCACAGGTCACTATCCACACCCCCCCCTTTCGGGAAGCCTGTGCAGCCCGCCACCGCCAGGGTCACGTGATCCAGGGTCAACTCTTCCGGGAGAACGCACGGCGCGTCTCACGCTGGTGCAACGTCACGCCGGCCTCTGCAGCCATAGGCCCGCCCCACACTCTATGCCCCTCCCAGTCCCCGGCCTGAGTGAGCTAGAGCCCCGAATCGGCGGCTCCTTTAACCCCCCTGTCAGGGCCGAACGGCACTCACCAGCCCGAGAAGCTTGTCTGCTCCCCCGCCGGGGCGGGCGGGGCTGGGAGTTGAGGCTCGGGCTTCGGTCGGAGCGCCGGGAGAGGACTGAGGTTGGCGGCATGAACACAGCCTGCAGGGGGTTAGTGCGCCACGGCTACCCGGGAGGCAGTCCGGGGAAAAGTCTGGACCTGCCAAAGAGGCAGGAGACTTTTTCTTCCGTCTTTGTTTCCTGGTGCGCGAGGAGAGGGGATTAAGAGCGCTGCTTAAAGGAGCTCCAGAGACAGGAGCGAGCCGCGGCTAACAGCTCGCACCCCAAAGACGGGCATGAGACGCTAAGGCTGCTGCTGCCGCCACCAAGAAGCCTGTGTGCGAGCACAGGTCACTATCCACACCCCCCTTCCGGGAAGCCTGTGCAGCCCGCCACTGCCAGGGTCCCGGGATCCAGGGCCAACTTCCCAAGGAGAACGCAGGGCGACCTCAGGCTGCTGCAATGTCATGTCGGCCTCTGCCGCCGCAGGCTCGCCCTGCATCCATACCCCTCCCTCCCCCCGGCCTGAGTGAGACAGAGCCCCTGAGTCAGCGGCTCCTTTAACCCCGTCCTGTCTGAGCGAAGAACAGACGCCCTCCGGCGACCATACACGCACAGGCGGGGCCAAATCCAAAGCTGAACCCCGAGAGCTGTGCAAACAAAGAAGAGAAAGGGAAATCTCTCCCAGCAGCCTCAGGAGCAACAGATTAAATCTCCACAATCAACTTGATGTACCCTGCATCTGTGGAATACCTGAATAGACAACGAATCATCCCAAATTAATGAGGTGGACTTTGAGAGCAAGATTTATGATTTCTTCCCCTTTTCCTCTTTTTGTGAGTGTGTATGTGTATGGTTCTGTGCAAGATTTTGTCTGTATAGCTTTGCTTCCACCATTGGTCCTAGGGTTCTATCCGTCCTTTTTTTGGTTTGTTTTTAATTTTTTTTCTTAATAATTATTTTTTTATTTTAATAACTTTATTATATTTTATCTTTATTTAATTTTACTTTATCTTCTTTCTTTTTTCCTTCCTTCCCTCCTTCTTTCCTTCCTTCCTCCCTCCCTCCCTCCCTCCCTCTCTCCTTTCTTTCTTTCTTTCTTTCTTTCTTTCTACTTCTACGGATTCTTTCTTTCTACATTCTCTCCCTTTTATTCTGAGCCGTGTGGATGAAAGGCTCTTGGTGCTTCAGCCAGGAGTCAGTGCTGTGCCTCTGAGGTGGGAGAGCCAACTTCAGGACACTGGTCCACAAGAGACCTCCCAGCTCCACATAATATCAAACAGCGAAAATCTCCCAGAGATCTCCATCTCAACACCAGCACCCAGCTTCACTCAACGACCAGCAAGCTACAGTGCTGGACATCCTATGGCAAACAACTAGCAACATAGGAACACAACCCCACCCATTAGCAGAGAGGCTGCCTAAAGTCATAATAAGGCCACAGACACCCCAAAACACACCTCCAGACGTGGACCTGCCCACCAGAAAGACAAGATCCAGCCTCATCCACCAGAACACAGGCACTAGTCCCCTCCACCAGGAAGCCTACACAACCCACTGAACCAAATTTAGCCACTGGGGACACACACCCAAAACAACAGGAACTACGAAACTGCAGCATGCAAAGAGGAGACCCCAAACACAGTAAGATAAGCAAAATGAGAAGACAGAAAAACACACAACAGATGAAGGAGCAAGATAAAAACCCACCAGACCTAACAAATGAAGAGGAAATAGGCAGTCTACCTGAAAAAGAATTCAGAATAATGATAGTGAAGATGATCCAAAATCCTGGAAATAGAATAGACAAAATGCAAGAAACATTTAACAAGGACCTAGAAGAACTAAAGATGAAACAAGCAATGATGAACAACACAATAAATGAAATTAAAAATACTCTAGATGGCATCAATAGCAGAATAACTGAGGCAGAAGAACGGATAAGTGACCTGGAAGATAAAATAGTGGAAATAACTACTGCACAGCAGAATAAAGAAAAAAGAATGAAAAGAACTGAGGACAGTCTCAGAGACTTCTGGGACAACACTAAATGCACCAACATTCGAACTATAGGGGTTCCAGAAGAAGAAGAGAAAAAGAAAGGGACTGAGAAAATATTTGAAGAGATTATGGTTGAAAGCTTCCCTAATATGGGAAAGGAAATAGTTAATCAAGTCCAGGAAGCACAGAGAGTCCCATACAGGATAAATCCAAGGAGAAACACACCGAGACACATATTAATCAAACTGTCAAAAATTAAATACAAAGAAAACATATTAAAAGCAGCAAGGGAAAAACAACAAATAACACACAAGGGAATCCCCATAAGGTTAACAGCTGATCTTTCAGCAGAAACTCTGCAAGCCAGAAGGGACTGGCAGGACATATTTAAAGTGATGAAGGAGCAAAACCTGCAACCAAGATTACTCTAACCAGCAAGGATATCATTCAGATTTGATGGAGAAATTAAAACCTTTACAGACAAGCAAAAGCTGAGAGAGTTCAGCACCACCAAACCAGCTTTACAACAACTGCTAAAGGAAGTTCTCTAGGCAAGAAACACAAGAGAAGGGAAAGACCTACAATAACGAACCCAAAACAATTAAGAAAATGGGAATAGGAACATACATATCGATATTACCTTAAATGTAAATGGACTAAATGCTCCCACCAAAAGACACAGATTGGCTGAATGGATACAAAAACAAGACCCAGATATTTGCTGTCTACAAGAGACCCACTTCAGACCTAGAGACACATACAGACTGAAAGAAAGGGGATGGAAAAAGATATTTCATGCAAATGGAAACCAAAAGAAAGCTGGAGTAGCAATTCTCATATCAGACAAAATAGACTTTAAAACAAAGACTAGTAGAAGAGACAAAGAAGGACACTACATAATGATCAAGGGATTGATCCAAGAAGAAGATATAACAATTGTAAATATTTATGCATCCAACATAGGAGCACCTCAATACATAAGGCAAATACTAACAGCCATAAAAGGGGAAATCGACAGTAACACATTCATAGTAGGGGACTTTAACACCCCACCCTCACCAATGGACAGATCATGCAAAATGAAAATAAATAAGGAAACACAAGCTTTAAATGATACATTAAACAAGATGGACTTAATTGATATTTATAGGACATTCCATCCAAAAACAACAGAATACACATTTTTCTCAAGTGCTCATGGAACGTTCTCCAGGATAGATCATATCTTGGGTCACAAATCAAGCCTTGGTAAATTTAAGAAGATTGAAATTGTATCAAGTATCTTTTCTGACCACAACCCTATGAGACTAGATATCAATTACAGGAAAAGATCTGTAAAAAATACAAATACATGGAGACTAAATAATACTTAATAATGAAGTGATCACTGAAGAAATCAAAGAGGAAATAAAAAATACCTAGAAACAAATGACAATGGAGACATGACGACCCAAAATCTATGGGATGCAGGAAAAGCAGTTCTAAGAGGGAAGTTTATAGCAATACAGTCCTACCTTAAGAAACAGGAAACATCTCGAATAAACAACCTAACCTTGCACCTAAAGCAATTAGAGAAAGAAGAACCAAAAAAACCCAAAGTTAGCAGAAGAAAAGAAATCATAAAAATCAGATCAGAAATAAATGAAAAAGAAATGAAGGAAACGATAGCAAAGATCTATGAAACTAAAAGCTCGTTCTTTGAGAAGATAAACAAAATTGATAAACCATTAGCCACACTCATCAAGAAAAAAAGGGAGAAGACTCAAATCAATAGAATTAGAAATGAAAAAGGAGAAGTAACAACTGACACTGCAGAAATACAAAAGATCATGAGAGATTAATACAAGCAACTCTATGCCAATAAATTGGACAACCTGGAAAAAATGGACAAATTCTTAGAAATTCACAACCTGCCAAGACTGAATGAGGAAGAAATAGAAAATATGAACAGACCAATCACAAGCACTGAAATTGAAACTGTGATTAAAAATCTTCCAACAAACAAAAGCCCAGGACCAGATGGCTTCACAGGCGAATTCTATCAAATATTTAGAGAAGAGCTAACACCTATCCTTCTCAAACTCTTCCAAAATATAGCAGAGGGAGGAACACTCCGAAACTCATTCTACGAGGCCACCATCACCCTGATACCAAAACCAGACAAGGATGTCACAAAGAAAGAAAACTACAGGCCAATATCACTGATGAACATAGATGCAAAAATCCTGAACAAAATACTAGCAAACAGAATCCAACAGCACATTAAAAGGATCATACACCATGATCAAGTGGGGTTTATTCCAGGAATGCAAGGATTCTTCAGTATATGCAAATCAATCAACGTGATACACCATATTAACAAATTGAAGGAGAAAAACCATATGATCATCTCAATAGATCCAGAGAAAGCTTTTGACAAAATTCAACACCCATTTATGATAAAAACCCTGCAGAAAGTAGGCATAGAGGGAACTTTCCTCAACATAATAAAGGCCATATAAGACAAACCCACAGCCAACATCGTCCTCAATGGTGAAAAACTGAAAGCATTTCCACTAAGATCAGGAACAAGACAAGGTTGCCCACTCTCACCACTCTTATTCAACATAGTTTTGGAAGTTTTAGCCACAGCAATCAGAGAAGAAAAGGAAATAAAAGGAATCCAAATCGGAAAAGAGGAAGTAAAGCTGTCACTGTTTGCAGATGACATGATACTATACACAGAGAATCCTAAAGATGCTACCAGAAAACTACTAGAGCTAATCAATGAATTTGGTAAAGTAGCAGGATACAAAATTAATGCACAGAAATGTCTGGCATTCCTATACACTAATGATGAAAAATCTGAAAGTGAATTCAAGAAAACACTCCCATTTACCATTGCAACAAAAAGAATAAAATATCTAGGAATAAACCTACCTACCTAAGGAGACAAAAGACCTGTATGCAGAAAATTATAAGACACTGATGAAAGAATTAAAAATGATACAAATAGATGGAGAGATATACCATATTCTTGGATTGGAAGAATCAACATTGTGAAAATGACTGTACTACCCAAAGCAATCTACAGATTCAATGCAATCCCTATCAAACTACCACTGGCATTTTTCACAGAACTAGAACAAAAAATTTCACAATTTGTATGGAAACACAGAAGACCCCGAATAGCCAAAGCAATCTTGAGAACGAAAAACGGAGCTGAAGGAATCAGCCTCCCTGACTTCAGACTATACTATAAAGCTACAGTAATCAAGACAGTATGGTACTGGCACCAAAACAGATAGATCGATCAATGGAACAAGATAGAAAGCCCAGAGATAAACCCACGCACATATGGTCACCTTATCTTTGATAAAGGAGACAGGAATGTACAGTGGAGAAAGGACAGCCCCTTCAATAAGTGGTGCTGGGAAAACTGGACAGTTACATGTAAAAGTATGAGACTAGATCACTCCCTAACACCATACACAAAAATAAACTCAAAATGCATTAAAGACCTAAATGTAAGGCCAGAAACTATCAAACGCTTAGAGGAAAACATAGGCAGAACACTCTATGACATAAATCACAGCAAGATCCTTTTTGACCCACCTCCTACAGAAATGGAAATAAAAACAAAAATAAACAAATGGGACCTAATGAAACTTCAAAGCTTTTGCACAGCAAAGGAAACCATAAACAAGACCAAAGACAACCCTCAGAATGGGAGAAAATATCTGCAAATGAAGCAACTGACAAAGGATTAATCTCCAAAATTTATAAGCAGCTCATGCAGCTCAATAACAAAAAATCAAACAACCCAATCCAAAAATGGGCAGAAGACCTAAATAGACATTTCTCCAAAGAAGATATGCAGACTGCCAACAAACACATGAAAGAATGCTCAACATCATTAATCATTAGAGAAATGCAAATCAAAACTACAATGAGATATCATCTCACACCAGTCAGAATGGCCATCATCAAAAAATCTAGAAACAATAAATGCTAGAGAGGGTGTGGAGTAAAGGGAACACTCTTCCACTGTTGGTGGGAATATAAATTGATATAGCCACTGTGGAGAACAGTATGGATGTTCCTTAAAAAACTACAAATAGAACCACCATATGACCCAGCAATCCCACTACTGGGCATATACCCTGAGAAAACCATAATTCAAAAAGAGTCATGTACCAAAATGTTCATTGCAGCTCTATTTACAATAGCCCAGAGATGGAAACAACCTAAGTGCCCATCAGATGAATGGATAAAGAAGATGTGGCACATATATACAATGGAATATTACTCAGCCATAAAAAGAAACGAAATTGAGCTATTTGTAATGAGGTGGATAGACCTAGAGTCTGTCATACAGAGTGAAAAAAGTCAGAGAGAGAAAGACAAATACCGTATGCTAACACATATATATGGAATTTAAGGGGGAAAAAATGTCATGAAGAACCTAGTGGTAAGACGGGAATAAAGACACAGACCTACTAGAGAATGGACTTGAGGATATGGGGAAGGGGAAGGGGAATCTGTGACAAAGCGAGAGATAGGCATGGACATATATACACTACCAAACGTAAGGTAGATAGCTAGTGGGAAGCAGCCGCATAGCACGGGGAGATCAGCTCGGTGCTTTGTGACCGCCTGGAGGGGTGGGATAGGGAGGGTGGGAGGGAGGGAGATGCAAGAGGGAAGAGATATGGGAACATATGTATATGTATAACTGATTCACTTTGTTATAAAGCAGAAACTAACACAATATTGTAAAGCAATTATACTCCAATAAAGATGTAAAAAAAAAAAAGCATTAATGTGGCTTATTCCATAGACTTAGGTATAAATTCAGTTACTCTTCCACTTTTTTAATTAGTTGCTCAAGGCTCCCACCTGTTTATTAGTAAGAAATTCAAAATCTCCTTCAGACTTTCCTTCATTCCAGCCATATTGTTCAGGAACCCTAAGGGCCTATATAGTCCAAGGGCATTGGGATTTAGTCTGGCACCCTCATCCTAGCAGAATGAGAACTGGGTCTAATGAAGTCACTGTTTCCATTGTTTCTCAATGTAATACAATAGTCATATTGAAAACCAATCCTACATGTTTTGCCAGCTGTTGCTGGCCCAGGGCTACAAAAAGATTTTTGTGGATCCGGATTTCTGTATAGGCAACCTGATTCTTCAAAAATACTCTTTAAATGTGCTAAGTCAGTCAAGAGCAACATATTCTTGGGGTCTCAAGATTGCATTTCCTAGTGATCTGATTTTTCCATTCCCCTTACAGCCACCTTCCAGGGTGCCAGGTCAACACTTAATAGATTAGAAGGAGGCCAGGATAGGTGATTAATAAAGACTTTAGCTGGCCTTTGTCCCCAGTTCCGAAGAGCCTCCTAAACCCTTAGAATTTCCTGGTGATAGGAGTGTCTTTGTTATTCATGATGGGTCCATCAGACCAGCATGATTGTTTATGCTAACAAAGTGATTCCTGGTGGACCTCTGAGATGACTCAGAATGGGGGCTGGCCATTCCAGAAAGACCAAGTGTGTGATTAGATGGTTGAAGCTTTAAAACACGTGACATTAGCCCAGAAAGGGGAGGGGGACTGGAGACTGAGTTCAACCACGTGGCAGTGATTCAATCAACTGTGCCTATGTAATAAAATAACACCTCAATAAAAACACCAAAGCTTGGTGACAAATGGCCATAGGGACATCTGAATTTGCAGCCAGTGTTTGAAATAAAGGCATTCTTGTAGATGACTATGCTTTTAACTCAAATTTGGCTACCCCCAGGTATTCTGGTAATAGATAGAGGAGTTAGAAGTGGTGCAGGCAAGAAATTGTGGCAGTAGAGATGGAGAGAAGTGGAGAGGTTCAAGAGATATAGCGTGAAATAAATAGGACTTAGTGATGGATGCTGTCAGATACAACCCCAAAAATGCAAATTTTTAAAAACAATGAGCTATCAGTCTTACTATCAAAGAGGCAGATTTTAAAATAGGAACTATAAGAACATATGGTTTTTTAAATCATAACCAAATAATACCTCTATGTATCCCTGCATAATAGGAAAAGCAAATAACTCTAATCTTTATTTTCATGAGTGCTATTTCACACAAATCACATCAGTCAGAGACTAATAGATATAACTTTAGGGAAAGCAAGCTATAAACCATAATAGAGATTTGGGTTTTTTTAAGTCATTAACATTATAATGTCGTGTCGTCTATCAAAGGACTTGTCATTATCATGTGATCCTCAGAGCTGTGTCTAATTGACTGAGTAGAAAATAGCTTTAATTTTCTATCTTCCAGACTTCCCTGGTGGCACAGTGGTTAAGAATCCACCTGACAGTGCAGGGGACACGGGTTTGATCCCTGGTCGGGGAAGATCCCACATGCCGCGGAGCAACTAAGCCCCTGCGCCACAACTACTGAGGCTGCATGCCACAACTACTGAAGTCCACGCACCTAGAGCCTGTGCTCTGACACAAGAGAAGCCACCGCAAGAGAAGCCCGCGCATTGCAACAAAGAGTAGCCCCCGCTCACCACAACTAGAGAAAGCCTGTGTGCAGCAAAGAAAACCCAACACGGCCAAAAATAAATAAATACATTAATTAAAAAAAAATTTCTATCTTCCTTCTTCTATGGTTGAAATTTAAATCATGCCAGTGTTAGTTTTCATCAATGAGCTTCCCCAAAGGAAAAACTTTAAGAGAAGCTATAATTAAAGGGCTATCACAAGAGCCAGAGTAAAACATGGAACATCACTGTACAGCACCACCTACAAATAAAACCTCTAACAGTGGCTCAAGGGCCTACTTTGTACGGTGAAGTCTCAAAAAACTGAGGGCATAGGTCTTTACTTTAAACTGCACAGGTCCTTAGACTACCCAACCAGTGACAATAAAGTAAAAATGAAAAGTGAAAGAGCCTGCGGAGCGTCAGATGCCTTGATACTCATCAGCAGCTCAGCATCATGCAGATAAAGCATATTAATAATGCATTGGGAGTTCACGCTCCATCAAGATGTTTACGCTCCATCCTGGGGTTGTACGAAATAACCTATAGTATCTTCTATCCCACCGGAACTAAGAGGGTATGAGCCACCAAATCTGACTCAGGCTTATCCAACAGATATTACAATCTGGATTTTCCAAGGACCATCCTGGCACTTCAAATATTTTTCCCATTATCACACCATATATCTCAATTTGAGGTTCACAAAATACAGCTCTTGTGGCTACATTTTTGTGACCTAAGCTTCCCTGGCCTACCATCATGCACACAAAACAAGAGCTATAAACATAAAAAAGTATTTCTTTGGCTCATGCCTACCCACAACTTTGGGAATTCTAATCGCAACTGTCACATGTGTTCCCAAGCAAAATGGACTATTGGAATAGCCTCCTAACCAGACTCCCCACATTCCCTCTTTTTCCCCAAATAGCTACTAAAGGAATCTTTTCAAAGTACAACTCTGATGTCATCCCTCTGCTTTAATTCTTCAATAGCTTTAGTAATTGTTCAATTATTGATACTCTTCTTTGCTCTTAGGATAAAGACCAAGATCCTATAAGTCCCTCATAGCTGGATCTTGTTCTATCTCTTCAGCCACATCTTGCACCATGCTCCTTCTCTTCATGTCAGCCACACCAGCCTCCCTTCAGATCCTCAAATGCACCATGGGGCCTTCGCACATGCTGTCCCTTGTGCATAGAATGATCTCTGCCAATTTCCTCCCACCCGCAAAATAACTCCCACTCTTCCTGAAGACCTCAACACAATCTTCTTTTTTCTCAGATAAGCCTTTATTAATGTCCATGACTGGGTCAATTTCCCTGAATATATTCTCTCATATCATCATGCACCTCTCTTCTAGAGCTGTCAATGTGTACCACAATTATAATTATATATTTCTTTATCTTCATCCCACAGTGAATTTTAAGTCCACCATTTTATCCCCATCATCTTTCACACAATCTGATATATAACTCACTAAATATTTGTTGGATGGATGAGTGCATTGGTTAGGGTAAGGCTAAACTGATAAAACAAAGAGACTCATAAGTAATTTAAAGATTGAAAAAAGATAGTTTATTTTTTACCTAAAATCTAGTGGTGAGCATTCCATGTCAGTGGGTAGCTCTGCTCCATACAGTCATTCAGAGACCCAAGATGTTATGCTCATCTGCATGCAGAGGTTGAGTTGATGGGTTCCAGCCAGTGGGAAGGAAAAAGCTAGGACATGCATATCCAGGTGTCTAAAGTCCCAGAGCTGCAAGTGGCACACACCACTCCTCACATTCCACATGGCAACACCTAACTGAAAGGGAAGCTGAAAAATGTAGAGTAGCTTGGCAGCCATGTGCACAACTACAACTTTGTTATTATAGAAGAAGGGGAGAACAGAATTCATGGGCAATTAAAAGCTCCCACTACATAGTGAATGGATGAATGAATGAGTGAGTGAATGAATGGGTAAATACAGTCCTCTCAGCTTCCACAGGGCAAGCACCATTTGCCCTCACCTTCTCTGGCTTTCTGCCAAGGCCTCCAAAGTCAATAATGGAACACTCAATGCCCAAAAACCAAGGTCAGATGTCTTCTATGTGCTAAGGCAGCTGGCACCTGTGCTGCTAAACCTGTTGATCTGTGTTCTCAGAGCCCCAAGGAAGATCAACTAAAGTTTCTCCTCTCCTTTTACTCACTCTTGTAGGACAGTTCTCCTCTCCCTGGAATTGAGACGTGGGTCCACTGTGGACGGGCTGGAAGGCAAATTGAGCGATGGTACTGAATGTACTCAAAGATCATCCAACCCTCTAACACTGAACCATTACCCTGGCACCAAGTTCCTGAGCAGAGGGTCTCATTGTTCAGGTTAAGTTCTTTCCCAGGAGGCTCATTGGTCCTTTGGGCAATGACTCCTGGGGAAATTACCCTGCAGACAGGCTCTCCTGACTACCCAGGCGTGTTTGCACTAAAGAATTTCACAGAGACAATTCTCAAATTCAGACCACAACAATATGGGATAAAGAAAATGTCTTCAATTTGACTCATAAAACATCTTGAGATGATCAAAACCCACAGAGTTGTCAACAAAACAAAAAAAGTGTGTATACGCTGTTCCAGTTACTACTGCTGCATAGCAAACACCCCAAACCCAGCAGCACAGAACAGGCATTTTATTGGTCTCACAGATTCTTTGGGTTAGGAATTTGAACAGAGAACAGCAGGGAGGGCTTTTCTTTGCTCTCTGATAGTTGAGTATTCAACTAGGAAGCCTCAGAGACTGAGGGTTACTCAACAGCTGAATGGAATCATCTGACAGGATTTATGGTCACATGTCTGGTGATTGAGGCTAGTAGTCAGCTGGAATCTCAGCTGGGCTGTTGGCTGAAACATCTTTATATGACCTCTTTGTATGGTCTGGCCACATGGGCTAATTGGGCTTCCTTTTAACATGGTGCCTGGGTGCCAAGAGCAAATGTCCCAACAGAGGAAAGCAAAAATACATGGCATTTTTGTGTCAAGCTTCAGAAGCCACATAGTGTCACTTCCACCACACTCTACCAGGCGAGCCAGTCACACAGGTCCACCCAGGTGCAAGAAGAGGGGACACAGAGCCTACCATTGGATGAGAGGAATGTCACAGTCACATTGTAAGAGCATATGGGGTGGCAGAGATCATTGCTTCCATCTTTGGAGAATGCAGTCTGCCACATGTGTCTAATTGCCTCTCATGGCAGATTTTTTTTTAATTAATAAACTCAGCAATATTTTTGAAGCAGTAATGATTTTGGAGTTTTTGCTTTACTGACTTGAAAGACAAAGCAATATAGTTAATTCAGACAAAAATATTTACTTCCATCAATCAAAATAAAATCAGAGCTAATAGTCCCCAGCGGGACTTCCCCAGTGGTCCAGTGGTCAAGACTCCAGGCTCCCAATGCAGGGGGCCTGGGTTTGATCCCTGGTCAGAGAACTAGATCCCACATGCCGCAACTAAGACTCAGTGCAGCCAAATAAATAAATACTTTAAAAAAAAAAAAAAGAATTTAGAAAAACTTTAAAAAAAATAGTCCTCAATGGCTTTGAGGATTGGCCAAACA
Organism: Delphinus delphis; assembly: GCF_949987515.2. NCBI lineage: Eukaryota > Metazoa > Chordata > Mammalia > Artiodactyla > Delphinidae > Delphinus > Delphinus delphis. The sequence continues at coordinate 45,504,369 of NC_082693.1, read as the reverse complement.
GGCAGATTGTCACGTGTGTCTATATCCCATGGACACGATCAAAATGAAAGAGTGGAATGGTAGATGCCTTGGGAATTATTTCTTCACAATTAGGGGCATGGTGAAACTCACTGTGAAGCTTTATTTCTCTTAATATCTTTATTTCTGTCCCTGAGTAACCCAAATGTCCTCAGACCTCACCAGCCCGTGAAGTCACAGTAAATAACACCCACATCTTGATGTTTTATAGCCACTATTTACATGCAGTTTACATGCAGTTGCTGCCTCAAAGTCTCACCCATTCTGACACCTCCACGTGTTAGGCTCAGAAACAAGTCTGCTCACATCCCTCTGCTCCAAATTTCCACTGTCAAAGAGCCACTTGAGGGAGGTGTCCTGACCCTGCCACAGCTGCCAGTGTCCTCCGTGAAGACATCACGCTCTGAGGGCCACAGTCTCACCTGACACTCTTGTGCCACCCTGAGCCCTCAGGTGGCCAGGCTTCACCCTGGGAGAATGGCCTCCTCCCCAGTGCTGACACCCAGACTCCCAAGCAGGTACCACTGGTTCACCAAGGCTCGAAACATACTTCATCAAAGTGACCCCATCTCTTCTGCTGTCTCCCTCCACTGATGCCTGAAACACCTTTTGCTATCAAAATCAGACCAACAGAAACAGATGGCCGTGCCAATCTCAAGTCACGAATCCCTAGGGAGCCTGAGCTGGGCTGGGTTCTGTGCAGAGACATGGGGAATAGACTATGAGAGAGAGAAAGGGAGAGAGAGGGAAGTGGTATTAACACTTGCTGAATCTAGAAGGTGAAGCTTACACATCTGTTTATTGTTCAATGATTTCAATTTTCTGTAAGTTTGAAATATTTCAAAATAAAAGGTTGAAGGAAAAATTTTAAAATAAAAGGACTATAGAAGACAGAGGGGCTTCCCTGGTGGTGCACTGGTTAAGAATCCACTTGCCAATGCAGGGGACACAGGTTCGAGCCCGGGCCCAGGAAGATCCCACATGCTGCGGAGCAACTAAGCCTATACACCACAACTACTGAGTCTGCGCTCTAGAGCTCGCATACCACAACTACGGAGCCCACATGCCACAACTACTGAAGCCCGCGTGCCTAGAGACCGTGCTCCGCAACAAGAGAAGCCACTGCAATGAGAAGCCCACGCACCTCAACGAAGAGTAACCCCAGCTTGCCGCAACCAGAGGAAGCCCACGCACAGCAACAAAGACCCAACACAGCCAAAAATAAAAATTAAAAATAAATGAATTTATTTTAAAAGAAGAAATAAAACTTCTTTAATGATATCCTAAATCTGGTTCAATATCTAGGTTATGGTCATTAAAATGAGAAACGGTGATGGCCCGTGCTAAGGCAGTGGCAGTGAGTGTAGAAGCTAGATTTGAGAGAGGTGTCTGGCTGGACACAAAAGGGTGTGATTTATTGGATACACGGTGTGAGGGAGGGAGGAGTCAAGGGTGACACTATGATATTCAGGTTATGACAGACGATTCAAAAAGAGGACAAGAGGGCTTCCCTGGTGGCGCAGTGGTTGAGAATCTGCCTGCTAATGCAGGGGACACGGGTTCGAGCCCTGGTCTGGGAGGATCCTACATGCCGCGGAGCAACTAGGCCCGTGAGCCACAACTACTGAGCCTGCGCGTCTGGAGCCTGTGCTCCGCAACAAGAGAGGCCCGCGCACCGCAATGAAGAGTGGCCCCCGCTCGCCGCAACTAGAGAAAGCCCTCGCACAGAAACGAAGACCCAACACAGCAAAAATAAATTAATTAACTAATAAACTCCTACGCCCAACATCTTCTTTAAAAAAAAAAAAAGAAGAAGAGGACAGAGATCAATTCTATTTGGACAGGACATCCAGCTGGGGATAGTCAGAAGGTGCACTGGATCATGAACAAGACGTCCGTGCTGACGTTTTAAGGAGTTAGGAGTCAATAGAAGCTGGAGCTGGTGCATGTATCAGGTCCTCCAGGAAAAGTAAGAAGGAAAGGGAGAAGAGGGGGAAATGAGGATGGGCTGCTCAAGGAGGCTGAGGGGAAACCGTTTCCAAGATGAAGCACTCGGTGTTAATCCCACACTCCATGTCGTCTCCTGGTATAATTCATTCCTGGGCAAATTCCATTCCTCATTAACAGTTCTTCTTTCCTTAGATTGTTTTTTTATTATCTCAGTTTTATTATGCTGGTACAAACACCAAGTACTTCTCCTAATAAATGGCATTTTTCATCTGTTATATCACCCAAATGAATTCAAGCGCTTATAATTAGCAAGGTTTACATAACAGGTATAATTTCTTGATAATAAAGTCTGGCCATTATCGTTGATTTTTCTTAATGGAAGCATTTTGTTTTTGAAATAAACAGCAGGCATTAACCAAAGATATCTGGATAGCAATAATACTCAACTCTGAGCATAACCTGTTTGCTACTCTCCTGAAACTAATCATAATTCTACAACAATATAAAAACATTAGGAGATTAATAAAAGCCATTTTACCAGACAAGGCTCATTCTTCTTTACTGCTATATTTGTCACACAAGGGAAAATTACTTTATTACATGGGTAGCAATGCATTTATGACAAGGCACTTGAAAAAGAAGTCTGATGCTCATTTTGAAATTCCATTTCTTAGTAGTCATAAGCCATGCAGTCATCAAAATCGTTTAAAAAGAAAAAAAAACTATCACGTGCTTTTAGTGCTTTTAAGTGCTTTGTTCTTAAACAAAAGTACTTAGTATGTGCAAATATTAGCAGTTTAGACTGTTGATGTATGGTTTAAGTTAAATCGTAAATGAAATTCAGTACTATGGCCAGACTAGATCTAAATAATTAGGTAAAAGAAAGGGATTTTTAAAATTATTCAGTAATTTTATATTAGTCAAGCAGATGATTCAAAGAAAGGTGGGGAATGCCACTTTTGCACTTAGAAGATAAATGGGTAAATCATTGGTCTTATTACCTATGTATCACTGGCGTAGCCCACCAGCCACTTCGGAACTCCAAGGCTCTGCCAGCTATCTGCCCCACTCCACTTCCACCCCTGAACAAGTAACTCTGAGAAGAACTGGTTGTGGCAGAGACTACCCATCAGAATCCATTCTCCCATTTCATGACATAAAGTTGTAACTGGAAAGCAGCTGCCCAGCCAGGGAAACCCAGTTCCCACTCCTTTTGCAGTTAGGTAGAGACGCATAACTCATTCTCACTGTAAAGTGGAGCCAGGGGTGATGTGTGCCACTTCGGGACCTAGCCTTTTAAGAAGGCAGGCATCTCTGCTCCATAATCTTTTTTTTCCTCCTCCACCAGCTCAATGCAAATGACAACTAGGTCCAACAGGACTGCAAAATCTCCGGATAGAAGTCTCCTGGGCCCCTGAATAACCACGTGGAGAACCATCCACTCACCACTGTCCTGTACATGAGCAAAATATAAATTCTTATTGTTTGAGCCATTATACATTTTGGGTGTATAGGTTGCAGCAAGTTATCTTCTCTACGATACCAGAGATGACGTGTATGTGCTCATAGATAAGTCAAATCAGCTATCCAGTCAGCTACTGTGTACCATAGCTTTTTTTGTTTTTCCTCTTTTCTGCTCCATTCCCCCAACACGAGGCATCCCGCTATCAACCAGGTACCACCATATTTGCTGGGCTTCACTACTCATGACCTCAGTCAGGCACATCTGCCACTTCTGTTGGGGTCATCAGACATCGCTGCCGCAGCAACTGGTTACCTTGCCTCCACTGGCACTTCCCCTGCGTAATCTGGGTACTGCATACGCTCTGACCTGACACTACCACCCTCTCTGCACCCTGCTACCTCTTCAGCTGAAGCCCTGGAAGTACTGAAATGCCTCCAAGCTTTGTGAGGAAGTAGATGAGAGTGTCTGTCTCCATTTCGATGTCAAACTCATTCAGCGTCAAGTAACTGAAAGAGAAAATCCAATTCATGCTGGCTTAAGCCATCAAAGCATGTACTCATGTCATGTGACAAGAAGTCCAAACGCGTTGAGTTCCAGATTGGGTGCACAGATCCACAGCACCATCAAACATCCCATCTCTTTCTCTCTTGACTTTGTCATTCTCATCTGTCAGCTTTTCATTCTTAGGCACGTCACCCCTTGCTCACAAGATAACTGCCAGAAATCCAAACAGTACATCTTCATACAACATCAGCTGGGCAAAACGGTAGGAGAGTTTTCCCCAGAGGCCCATCTGCAGATTTCTCCTTCCATAGCATGAGCAGAACTCGTTACATACACGGCCACCCTGGCTCCAGAGAGCACTGGAAAAGGGAAACCCGGTTGAAAGGAAAGAGATCGCCATTCATGACTAAAACCCACCGTGATTTTAACCCCTAGCTTGCCCCACCCCACCAAAAAAGCAAGACTGTGCTTTGCCAAAAAGGAGGGGAATGGCTATTGGGGGTGGAACGGCAACTAACGGCGGCTGCCACAGATTCCAGGACCACCATACTGCCTCTTACACAGGCAATGTAGTCAAAGGCTTCTCTACCTTGTAGACCCAGACATGAGCCCATGCGGGACTGGCCAGGTACAAGGCTAGGTGGCAGACATCTGCCCTCTATATCTCACACACACACACGCACACACACACACACACACACACACACACATTTGCTGTGCCTATGGTTTTGATAATGGTCAACCTTTATTAAGCCTGTCTCTCTCATAATATGATAGCTCACCTAGTCATAAAAAGGCTTCCTTGTAGCAGCGCTCCACCAGCTTGAGAGAAGAGCTTACCACACAAGTGTATGGTATATCTCATAATAGTCATCATTTGGGTTCAAGCCACAGATTACCAGCCCAGTCGTACCACTTCTCATCTGCCTTGACAGAGCTGGTCTGAACAGACTTCAAACTGACAAGCACATATTTTTGGATACATACACATCACTGGTCAGAATGTATGAGGGAAAAAAAGCCTTCTCCAAAAAGAAAATATTGCTGGTTGTTCAAGTCACATTAACAATAAACACTAATAATGACAACAGGTTGTTTATTCAGTATTAACTGCATTTAACAGAGACAAAAATCAAAGACTGCCGTAGGTAGCACACTACTTGTCAGGAATTGTATGTGTTAATAATTCCAAGAGAAAAGTTCTAATTCATCCACAATTTCAAAGGGTAACATTTCCCAGGGGAAATGAAATTAATCATAGCAAAGGAAAACGCAACAAAGTTAAATGTATGTTTTTAGGCTGTTAACACTTTTCTTCTACCTATTTAAATGAATTCCCAAAATGATGGGCTCTGGTTGGCAAAAAACTCCAGAACAATCTGAGATGAGGCTTTCTGATCGCCCGTACTTCATACTTAGGGCAGTTCACAGGCCTCTGAGATAAGACAGGCAGTGCCCCTGACACTAGGCTTCTGACAGAGGGGGTAAGTTTATTAAAGCACATTATCTCTCTAGGTGGTAACAGGTAATATGTCTTGGGGGCTTCAGTTTATGTTGGTGATTTCTAATCTACATAAATTTCCTTGGAACTGACTGTAAACGAGTTAAATGGTTGGCCGGTGACAAAAGGATGAGGAAAATAATGCATGCACAAGAGATTTGGAGGGATTTGTGTCTGCTCTGTAATTATGTTAGCACATGGGAAATTAAAATTCTTGTTGGCATCTCCCTTCACTTCCCCCCCTCCCGCCCCCCGCCACCAGGCCTCCTCACTTGTCCCCAAGAAGAGCTCTTGGAGCAAAAAGGAATAGTAGTTTGAGGTGGAAGAAAACAAAGAGAAAGGAAGATGAGAGAAGGGGATGAAAACACAGCCCAGCAAGGGCCTCCCTGCTCCCCAGTGAGGCAAAGGGCTCCCGCACAAGCAGGAAAGGCTGTTTTAACTAAAATGTGTGGTCGGTTCAAGGAAAAACGCCGTTCAGATGAATTTTCTTACCTCATACTTCCCTCATTACAGTTTGCACTTTGGACTGTTTAGGTTATGCCTTTAGACCAGGGATGGGCAACTGCAGCAGGGACAAATCCAGCCCACCACCTGTGTTTGTACTACCCTCAAGAATGGTTTTTACATTTTTTAATGGTTACATTTTAAGTGGTTACATAAATAACTACGTATTACTCCCAATTTTCCCTCTTGGCCCACAAAGTCTAAAATATTTCCTCTCTGGCCCTTTGAGAAAAAGGTTTCCAATCCTTCTCTAGATGAGATCTCCAGGGGTCAGCACTGCCAGTACATTCTTTTTTTTTTTTTTTTAATCTCTTGGATCCAATAATGCCAGGTGGTTGGATAGATTTGAAAAAGTTCTAAGAGACCATTCTAAACACAGGAAAGACATTTTTCTCACTTGCAGATGAAAAACACTGAGGCTTAGAGGTGCTAATTGGCTGGTCCAAAGTCCAACTGCTTGTTAGTGGCAAAGTTAAACCAGAATCCCCACTGCAACATACCACCCAGATCTGGTGATGCCAACATAAAGCATTACATCACCTTTCGAAGTCTCTCTTCCTATCAGACTGATTAACCTCTGTGCATCAGTAAGACACAGAGACACCGCTACTTTGTATACCTCGATGAAGAGAGACAAAGGCATTCAGTAGGAAATTAAAAAAACAGAAGAAACTACTCTTCTTCCTAAAGAGAGGTACAGTTTGAGACTCAATCCCTGGATAAGTGACAAACCTGACATTGTCCTAAACAATCCGTCTATGATTATACGGGCCTGTTGGGGAGGTTCAAAACTGATTTGTGGGCTTCCCTGGTGGCGCAGTGGTTGGGAGTCTGCCTGCCTATGCAGGGGACGCGGGTTCGTGCCCCGGTCCGGGAGGATCCCGCATGCCGCGGAGCGGCTGGGCCCGTGAGCCATGGCCGCTGAGCCTGCGCGTCCGGAGCCTGTGCTCCGCAACGGGAGAGGCCACAACAGTGAGAGGCCCGCGTACCGCAAAAAAATAAATAAATAAAAAGTAAAACTGATCTGTGATGTACTTAATGGTAAACTGAGAGAGGAAAAACACATTGAGAAAACAGAAATAAATTTCTTTCATTATGTGTGCTCAGAATTACATCAGTGAGAAAATAATTTGCTTGGTACATTTTATGCCCATTTTGAATGTGTCAAGTGATAAGAGTTTCCAACTCTTTCCTGCAGAGGCTACTCCCTAAACTAATATTTTTCATTGTTGTTCATGTTTTCTAAGGCAGTATCTCAAGGTCTAATAGGTTTACTCACCACTCTACACAGATGCTGAATTGAAACCTTTCTAATAATACCCAAAATGTATTATAATTTTTTGCTATGCTTCCAAAAGCTTGGGGATGTAAAAGCTTGATGTGTATATTTTAACAAATATTGATGCTTTCTTTGGAATTTGGGAGCAAAGTGTCAATGAATTGGGTGTAACTAAACACTTTGACCTGCCATCTGAGCAGTTGTAATTGGCCTAATGCTATTGCATAGGTGAATTGTGGCTTTATGTTATCTAGACAGCATTAGAGAGAAACCCTTCATTCCTTTGTCCCGAGTGCTCTTTTGAAAGTCATGCTGTTCTAGTTAGTTCAATGCTATTTATTTTTACTTGTGCTCATTACTTTACTCCTCAGGAGTAATGTTCAATGTTTAGCAACAATAAATTTTATTTCCCACGTGTCAGTCTGGTTACAAAGCTGATATAAATCCCTCTAAATCTTTTGTGTTGCCTAGTATGCATTCATTATTTTCTTCATCTTTCTGTCACCAGCCAGCCATTTAACTAGTTTACAGTCAGCTGTAAAGTAATTTATGTATATTAGGAATCAAAAGTAGTCAAAGCCCTCCAGGCATCTCACCTGGCCCTCTCTGCTACGGATTGGGTTCTTCCTCTACCAAAGCAACCCCTCATACACGTGCTTTAGAGCTGCAATGTTGGCTTTATTTAACTTCCAACTTCAGAACACACACTCTCTAATCATAATCAACTGACCAACTGTTATTCATTTCCACCCATGTAATGCTCTCCTAAGGCGCTGCTCTGGGTAAAAAAAATAAAACCAAAATAAATGACAACAGATGGCAAAAAGGCAATATGAAACAAATGATTTTTCAGAGTTGATTTCAACTTAGCTAAGGATTCCGGAAAGTCTTGTTTCAAAAGTGAGCGTCATACATAAAGGGTAGAGGGAACAAAGTGATCCTCAACTAAAATGTCTCTCTCAGTGTTAATTTATAAAAGGATGGACAAACACAACCTATGTTAAAATATATTTTTACTGTTTAAGCTGTATTGGACACTTTTTAAATATTACTCCTATGAAAGTCAAAATGGAGTCACTGTTGCTAAAAGGGCCCTCTAAAATGGAGCCGTGATGCCAGTGAGCAAGTGTGACATGTGCAAGCCTCACCCTGGATGGAATCTGACCTTTTGACCACATCATCTCAACACAGGCATCCAGAACATCTGCCCAACGTTCCAGAAACTCAAGATACTCATCGGACCCTTACTCTAAAATGGCTCCTGACAGCCTATCTATTTATTGCACCCTTAACCTAAAACACCTCATGACAGCCATCCCTTAAGGACAAACATTTCCTTTCTTGGGTCAGAGTACAGTCTCATGGTTTTTGCCTTTGTAAGCCCCTGACTCTTTCTCTTCCCCAGAATACTCTCGGTTTTACGCAAATCTATGTCTCCAGAATTGTAGCTCTCAAGACCCCAGATAAAGCTCTTTTCTTATTTGCAGACTTCTGCATTTGGGGGAGGGGGTGTTTTCTTGTGGGTTTGTTTTTGTTGTTGCTGTTTTGATTGACACTCCAATACAACAAAAATCCTTTGTCCATTTAGGCTATGTCAAAAAGGGGCGATGTTATTTTCTCTAAGGTTAAATCAATCAACAAATATTTATTGAGAGCCACTATTTACTCTGTCTTATGTTAAGAGCTGTAGAGAATGTCATAATTGGCCCCAAAGAGGTGATGATTGTAGAGCCCTCAATACAAAGATGTCAATGAGAAGGCCAGATCCAGAAGGAAGGAAAGCATGGAAGGAAAGAGAGGCATATCTAAATACTCCTTTTCTCTGTCATTTTATGTACATCTCTCCCACCCATCACGAGGGTTGTGAAACTTAAACTTGATCGATTAGGACATGGGTGCCATTAAAAATTTTAGAGCAAGGATAGAATAAGACCGTAGAAACCACAGCAACAAACTTTTCTTGCAAACAAGGTTTTGGATGTTATTTGCAAAGCTCGGTCTGAATTTTCTAAGGCTCTAATGAAATAAGTCACACACACACACACACACACATACACACACACACGCACACACATACACACACAAAAAAACCCTGCCTTCAGGTGAGATTGTATCTAGACCATGTTCAGCAGGCTCGTGCTTTATTTCTACCATTTTAAAAATTATATTATTAAGGAAAAGATCTTTGAGAAGCACCAAATTTATAATTGTGTCCTTTTAGAAATTTGGTCATGAGAGGGTGAGTCACAACGAAAGATTTAAGGCTGCCCAACCGAATGCAATACAACCAAAATCTTCATCAAGAGCAAACAAAAATTCACCTAAACAGAATTATAGTGTTAGGTAGATAAAACTTACATAACAAATTTTCTTACTGAAACAATTAGGATATTCTGGAATTTTATTACATTTGACCATCTAGTCATTAGTTAGTATGTAACTGTTTTTGTTTTTTTTATACCTTTATTGGAGTGTAATTGCTTTACAATGGTGTGTTAGTTTCTGCTTTATAACAAAGTGAATCAGTTATACATATACAAATGTTCCCATATCTCTTCCCTCTTCCATCGCCCTCCCTCCCACCCTCACTATCCCACCCTTCTAGGTGGTCACAAAGCACCGAGCTGATCTCCCTGTGCTATGTGGCTGCTTCCCACTAGCTATCTATTTTACGTTTGGGAGTGTATGTATGTCCATTCCACTTTCTCACTTTGTCACACCTTACCCTTCCCCCTCCCCATATCCTCAAGTCCATTCTCCTGTAGGTCTGGTCTGTGTCTTTATTCCTGTCTTACCACTAGGTTCTTCATGACATTTTTTTATTTTCTTAAGTTCCATATATATGTGTTAGCATATGGTATTTGTCTTTTTTTTTCTGACTTACTTCACTCTGTATGACAGACTCTAGGTCCATCCACCTCATTACAAATAACTTAATTTCGTTTCTTTTTATGGCTGACTAATATTCCATTGTATATATGTGCCACATCTTCTTTACCCATTCATGCGATGATGGACACTTAGGTTGTTTCCATCTCCAGGCTATTGTAAATAGAGCTGCAATGAACATTTTGGTACATGACTCTTTTTGAATTATGGTTTTCTCAGGGTATATGCCCAGTAGTGGGATTGCTGGGTCATATGGTAGTTCCATTTGTAGTTTTTTAAGGAACCTCCATACTGTTCTCCATAGTGGCTGAACCAATTCACATCCCCACCAGCACTGCAAGACTGTTCCATTTTCTCCACACCCTCTCCAGCATTTATTGTTTCTAGATTTTTTGATGATGGCCACTCTGACTGGTGTGAGATGATATCTCATTGTAGTTTTGATTTGCATTTCTCTAATGATTAATGATGTTGAGCATTCTTTCATGTGTTTGTTGGCAGTCTGTATATCTTCTTTGCAGAAATGTCTATTTAGGTCTTCTGCCCATTTTGGGATTGGGTTGTTTGTTTTTTTGTTATTGAGCTGCATGAGCTGCTTATAAATTTTGGAGATTAATCCTTTGTCAGTTGCTTCATTTGCAAATATTTTCTCCCCTTCTAAGGGTTGTCTTTTGGTCTTGTTTATGGTTTCCTTTGCTGTGCAAAAGCCTTGAAGTTTCATTAGGTCCCATTTGTTTATTTTTGTTTTTATTTCCATTTCTGTAGGAGGTGGGTCAAAAAGGATCTTGCTGTGATTTATGTCATAGAGTGTTCTGCCTATGTTTTCCTCTAAGTGTTTGATAGTTTCTGGCCTTACATTTAGGTCTTTAATCCATTTTGAGCTTATTTTTGTGTATGGTGTTAGGGAGTGATCTAGTCTCATACATTTACATGTAACTGTCCAGTTTTCCCAGCACCACTTATTGAAGAGGCTGTCCTTTCTCCACTGTACATTCCTGCCACCTTTATCAAAGATAAGGTGACCTCGGAGCTTCCCTGGTGGCGCAGTGGTTGAGAGTCTGCCTGCCGATGCAGGGGACACGGGTTCGTGCCCCGGTCCGGGAAGATCCCACATGCCACGGAGCGGCTGGGCCTGTGAGCCATGGCCGCTGAGCCTGCGCGTCCGGAGCCTGTGCTCTGTAACGGGAGAGGCCACAACAGTGAGAGGCCCGCGTAACCCAAAAAAAAAAAAAAAAAAACAAAAAACAAAAAAAAAAAAAAGATAAGGTGACCATATGTGCGTGGGTTTATCTCTGGGCTTTCTATCCTGTTCCATTGATCTATATTTCTGTTTCTGTGCCAGTACCATACTCTCTTAATTACTGTAGCTTTTTAGTATATTCTGACGTCAGGAAGCCTGATTCCTGCAGCTCCATTTTTCGTTCTCAAAATTGTTTTGGCTATTTGGGGTCTTTTATGTTCTATACAAATTGTGAAATTTTTTGTTCTAGTTCTGTGAAAAATGCCAGTGGTAGTTTGATAGGGATTGCATTGAATCTGTAGATTGCTTAAGGGTAGTATAGTCATTTTCACAATGATGATTCTTCCAATCCAAGAACATGGTATATCTCTCCATCTATTTGTATCATGTTTAATTTCTTTCATCAGTGTCTTTTAATTTTCTGCATACAAGTCTTTTGTCTCCATAGGTAGGTTTGTTCCTAGATTATTATTCTTTTTGTTGCAATGGTAGATGGGAGTGTTTTCTTGAATTCACTTTCAGATTTTTCATCATTAGTGTATAGGAATGCCAGACATTTCTGTGCATTAATTTTGTATCCTGCTACTTTACCAAATTCATTGATTAGCTCTAGTAGTTTTCTGGTAGCATCTTTAGGATTCTCTATGTATAGTATCATGTCATCTGCAAACAGTGACAGCTTTACTTCCTCTTTTCCGATTTGGATTCCTTTTATTTCCTTTTCTTCTCTGATTGCTGTGGCTAAAACTTCCAAAACTATGTTGAATAAGAGTGGTGAGAGTGGGCAACCTTGTCTTGTTTCTGATCTTAGTGGAAATGCTTTCAATTTTTCACCATTGACGACGATGTTGGCTGTGGGTTTGTCATATATGGCCTTTATTATGTTGAGGAAAGTTCCCCCTATGCCTACTTTCTGCAGGGTTTTTATCATAAATGGGTGTTGACTTTTGTCGAAAGCTTTCTCTGGATCTATTGAGATGACCATATGGTTTTTCTCCTTCAATTTATTAATCTGGTGTATCACATTGATTGATTTGCATATATTGAAGAATCCTTGCATTCCTGGAATAAACCCCACTTGGTCATGGCGCATGATCCTTTTAATGTGCCGTTGGATTCTGTTTGCTAGTATTTTGTTCAGGATTTTTGCATCTATGTTCATTAGTGATATTGGCCCGTAGTTTTCTTTCTTTGTGACATCCTTGTCTGGTTTTTGTATCACGGTGATGGTGGCCTTGTAGAATGAGTTTGGGAATGTTCCTCCCTCTGCTATATTTTGGAAGAGTTTGAGAAGGATAGGTGATAGTTCTTCTCTAAATGTTTGATAGAATTTGCCTGTGAAGGCATCTGGTCCTGGGCTTTTGTTTGTTGGAAGATTTTTAATCACAGTTTCAATTTCAGTGCTTGTGATTGGTCTGTTCATATTTTCTATTTCTTCCTCATTCAGTCTTGGCAGGTTGTGCATTTCTAAGAATTTGTCCATTTCTTCCAGGTTGTCCATTTTATTGGCATATAGTTGCTTGTAGTAATCTCTCATGATCTTTTGTATTTCTGCAGTGTCAGTTGTTACTTCTCCTTTTTCATTTCTAATTCTATTGATTTGAGTCTACTGCCTTTTTTTCTTGATGAGTCTGGCTAATGGTTTATCAATTTTGTTTATCTTCTCAAAGAACCAGCTTTTAGTTTTATTGATCTTTGCTATCGTTTCCTGCATTTATTTCTGATCTGATCTTTATGATTTCTTTCCTTCTGCTAACTATGGGTTTTTTTTTTCTTATTTCTCTAATTGCTCTAGGTGCAAGGTTAGGTTGTTTATTCAAGATGTTTCCTGTTTCTTAAGGTAGGATTGTATTGCTATAAACTTCCCTCTTAGACATGCTTTTGCTGCATCCCATAGATTTTTGGTTATCATGTCTCCATTGTCATTTGTTTCTAGGTATTTTTTCATTTCCTCTTTTATTTCTTCAGTGATCACTTCGTTATTAAGTAGTGTATTGTTTAGCCTCCATGTGTTTGTATTTTTTACAGATCTTTTCCTGTAATTGATATCTAGTCTCATAGCATTCTGGTCAGAAAAGATACTTGATACAATTTCAATTTTCTTAAATTTACCAAGGTTTGATTTGTGACCCAAGATATGATCTATCCTGGAGAATGCTCCATGAGCACTTGAGAAAAATGTGTATTCTGTTGTTTTTGGATGGAATGTCTTATAAATATCAATTAAGTCCATCTTGTTTAATGTATCATTTAAAGCTTGTGTTTCCTTATTTATTTTCATTTTGGATGATCTGTCCATTGGTGAAAGTAGGGTGTTAAAGTCCCCCACTATGAATGTGTTACTGTCGAGTTCCCCTCTTATGACTGTTAGTATTTCCCTTATGTATTGAGGTGCTCCTATGTTGGGTTCATAAATATTTACAACTGTTATATCTTCTTCTTGGATCGATCCCTTGATCATTATGTAGTGTCCTTCTTTGTCTCTTCTAATAGTCTTTATTTTAAAGTCTATTTTGTCTGATACGAGAATTGCTACTCCAGCTTTCTTTTGGTTTCCATTTGCATGAAATATCTTTTTCCATCCCCTCACTTTCAGTCTGTATGTGTCTCTACGTCTCTTGTAGACAGCATATATATGGGTCTTGTTTTTGTATCCATTCAGCCAGTCTGTGTCTTTTGGTGGGAGCATTTAATCCATTTACATTTAAGGAAATTATCGATATGTATGTTCCTACTCCCATTTTCTTAATTGTTTTGGGTTTGTTATTGTAGGTCTTTTCCTTGTCTTGTGTTTCTTCCCTAGAAAAGATCCTTTAGTATTTGTTGTAAAGCTGGTTTGGTGGTGCTGAACTCTCTCAGCTTTTGCTTGTCTGTAAGGGTTTTAATTTCTCCATCAAATCTGAATGAGATCCTTGCTGGGTAGAGTAATCTTGGTTGCAAGTTTTGCTCCTTCATCACTTTAAATATGTCCTGCCAGTCCCTTCTGGCTTGCAGAGTTTCTGCTGAAAGATCAGCTGTTAACCTTATGGGGATTCCCTTGTGTGTTATTTGTTGTTTTTCCCTTGCTGCTTTTAATATGTTTTCTTTGTATTTAATTTTTGACAGTTTGATTAATATGTGTCTTGGCGTGTTTCTCCTTGGATTTATCCTGTATGGGACTCTCTGTGTTTCCTGGACTTGATTAACTATTTCCTTTCCCATATTAAGGAAGTTTTCAACCATAATCTCTTCAAATATTTTCTCAGTCCCTACTTCTTCTCTTCTTCTTCTGGAACCCCTATAATTAGAATGTTGGTGCATTTAATGTTGTCCCAGAGGTCTCTGAGACTGTCCTCAGTTCTTTCATTCTTTTTTCTTTATTCTGCTCTGTAGTAGTTATTTCCACTATTTTATCTTCCAGGTCACTTATCCGTTCTTCTGCCTCACTTATTCTGCTATTGATCCCATCTAGAGTATTTTTAATTTCATTTATTGTGTTGTTCATCATTGCTTGTTTCATCTTTAGTTCTTCTAGGTCCTTGTTAAATGTTTCTTGCATTTTGTCTATTCTATTTCCAAGATTTTGGATCATCTTTACTATTATTATTCTGAATTCTTTTTCAGGTAGACTGCCTATTTCCTCTTCATTTGTTAGGTCTGGTGGGTTTTTATCTTGCTCCTTCATCTGTTGTGTGTTTTTCTGTCTTCTCATTTTGCTTATCTTACTGTGTTTGGGGTCTCCTCTTTGCATGCTGCAGTTTCGTAGTTCCTGTTGTTTTGGGTGTGTGTCCCCAGTGGCTAAATTTGGTTCAGTGGGTTGTGTAGGCTTCCTGGTGGAGGGGACTAGTGCCTGTGTTCTGGTGGATGAGGCTGGATCTTGTCTTTCTGGTGGGCAGGTCCACGTCTGGAGGTGTGTTTTGGGGTGTCTGTGGCCTTATTATGACTTTAGGCAGCCTCTCTGCTAATGGGTGGGGTTGTGTTCCTATGTTGCTAGTTGTTTGCCATAGGATGTCCAGCACTGTAGCTTGCTGGTCGTTGAGTGAAGCTGGGTGCTGGTGTTGAGATGGAGATCTCTGGGAGATTTTCGCTGTTTGATATTACGTGGAGCTGGGAGGTCTCTTGTGGACCAGTGTCCTGAAGTTGGCTCTCCACCTCAGAGGCACAGCACTGACTCCCGGCTACAGCACCAAGAGCCTTTCATTCACACGGCTCAGAATAAAAGGGAGGAAAAGTAGAAAGAAATAAAGAGGATAAAATAAAGTAAGGTAAAATAAAACCAAGTTATTAAAATAAAAATATTATTATTAAGAATAAAAAAATTTTTAAGTAAAAAAAAAAAAAAAAAAAAAACGGACGGATAGAACCGTAGGGCCAATGGTGGAAGCAAAGCTATACAGACAAAATCTCCCACAGAAGCATACACATACACACTCACAAAAAAAGGAAAAGGGGAAAAAATAATAAATCTTGCTCCTAAAGTCCACTTCCTCAATTTGGGATGATTCGTGTCTGTTCAGGTATTCCACAGATGCAGGGTACATCAAGTTGATTGTGGAGATTTAATCCGCTGCTCCTGAGGCTGCTGGGAGAGATTTCCCTTTCTCTTCTTTGTTTGCACAGCTCCCGGGATTCAGCTTTGGATTTGGCCCGCCTCTGCGTGTAGGTCGCCGGAGGGCGTCTGTTCTTCCCTCAGACATGATGGGGTTAAAGGAGCCGCTGATTCGGGGGCTCTGGCTCACTCAGGCCGGGGGGAGGGAGGGGCACGGAGTGCCGGGCGAGCCTGCGGCGGCAGAGCCGACATGACGTTGCACCAGCGTGAGGCGCGCCGTGCGTTCTTCCGGGGAAGTTGTCCCTGGATCCCGGGATCCTGGCAGCGGCGGGCTGCACAGGCTCCCTGTAAGGGAGGTGTGGAGAGTGACCTGTGCTCGGACACAGGCTTCTTGGCGGCGGCAGCAGCAGCCTTAGCGTCTCATGCCCGTCTCTGGGGTCCGCGCTGTTAGCCGCGGCTCGCGCCCGTCTCTGGAGCTCCTTTAAGCAGCGCTCTTAATCCCCTCTCCTCGCGCACCGGGAAACAAAGAGGGAAGAAAAAGTCTCTTGCCTCTTTGGCAGGTCCGGACTTTTCCCCGGACTCCCTCGCGGCCAGCCGTGGCGCACTAACCCCCTGCAGGCTGTGTTCACGCCGTCAGTGAACACAGTCCTCTCCCGGCGCTCCGACCGAAGCCAGAGCCTCAACTCCCAGCCCCGCCCGGCCCGGCGGGTGAGCAGACAAGCCTCTCGGGCTGGTGAGTGCCGGTCGGACCTGATCCTCTGTGCGGGAATCTCCCCGCTTTGCCCTCCGCACCCCTGGTGCTGTGCTCTCCTCCGCGGCCCCGAAGCTCCCCGCCTCCACCACCCGCCATTCTGCCCGTGAAGGGGCTGCCTAGTGTTTGGAAACCTTTCCTCCTTCACAGCTCCCTCCCACTGGTTCAGGTCCCGTCCCTATCCTTTTGTCTCTGTTTATTCTTTTTTCTTTTGCCCTACCCAGGTACGTGGGGAGTTTCTTGCCTTTTGGGAGGTCTGAGGTCTTCTGCCAGCGTTCAGTAGGTGTTCTGTAGGAGTTATTCCACGTGTAGATGTATTTCTGATGTATCTGTGGGGAGGAAGGTGATCTCCGCGTCTTACTCTTCCGCCATTTTCCCCTAGATCTCCGAGGTCTTAGTTCCCAAACCAGCTTCAGCGGCTCCGGCTCCAGCGGCTCCGGCTCCAGCAGCCAGTATGTAATTTTTTAAATCCACTGTTATTTTACCATGTCTTCAGGTTGAAAAGAAAATTGTGGTCATGTTTTCCCTGTGGGTTAGTAATTAATCTTTTCCTGCTGGGGCTGATTTTCCACACCTCTTTTCATACTGGAAGCTTCTTCCAAAATTAGTTTAATCATTTGGACCGTTCTAAATGAACAATAACCCAACCTTCATTAATAAACACATTACAATTCTCTCACCTGGCTTCCCTGCCTTTTCATCAGGGATGCTCAGGGCTAGTGCCGGGAGAATGTGTGCAATCTTTCTTCAGCGTCTCTGACTAGAGGCAGGCAAACTCCCTTGGCTAGTTTGCATGTTAAAGGTACTTCTGGCAGGTGTCTTGTTGAAGATCTAAAAGCTCCTCTCTTGTGTGTGTAAGGGCAAACTCTCTTCAGTGACATGAATTAACAGTAAGAAGCATATTCAACAAACTTCAATAACCCTTTGTACCTCTTTTTTAAGCTATAAAACCTATATTAGAGAAAGTTTGGACCTAATGTTCTCTACCATGTCACTCTGCCCTACTTCCCCCAGTTGTCAACAGCATAAAACCTTTTAATGTGTCACTGCTTCCTAATTCTAGCAAACAGAGGTAGAAAACTCCAAGTCCAGTGTTTTAATTATTTTTTAAGTCCTTTTCAATTTCTAATTCCACTTGCAGATCACTCACTTATTTTCTATACAGAACAGAAGTACTTGAATTATGTATAAAACCTTTTAAAAGGCATTTTTCAGATAAAGCACTTTGTATTATTAAGCATTGTAAAATTATTATTGCAGACCACTTTTATTATGTAGCTCATTTTAAATGGGCCAGAATATTTTAATCATCCAAGAAAAGCCATAGTTTATAGCTTAAAATTGAAAATATATCTGCACATTTTTTCCATAAAATATGCATGCATGATTTTCAGCTCCATTTAACTAATGTGTTTTGGAAATATGTTACAATAGTAAACGCAACAAATCTCAGACAAGGAAGAAAGGTAATATAAAAAGTGTGATTAATAGCAATATATATTTTTTTCATTTTACAGAAGTCCCTATTTTGAAATATGAATCATTTTACATAGATAACCTCTGTATTTCTGTGCCGTTTATCTAAACTGTAGTATATTACAACTCTGGGTGCAGAACTGCAAATTACATCAAAGAAACAGTCAAAACAACATAAATTACCCATAATGCGTTTCAAAGAAAAAATTGCAACTGTTAAAGAATAATCCAAAAAATCAGATAATGCCTACAGCATGGTTATAAGTAGGTTCAGCAGTGTAATATATTTGCAATCATATTATTGAAAATTATTTCTTAATTGAACTAGTGATGTGAAAATGAAAGTTGTGAGGTCATTTGGATTGATATTCTTCATACTCAGCTCCTGGTAACCATCTAAAACATGCATGGTCCTGTATGTAAGACATGTTTCCTTGATGGTTTCACTTTTCTCAGATGTAACTCCACGGTAAAACTGAGCCAGTCTTTAAAATGTGTATTAAGAATTTTGGATGGGAGCACATTTCTATAAGGCAAAATTGGTTTGTGGTTTCTACAGTAAGAAAGAGAATTACTGTGCACAGCATAGGAAGTCTAATTTTATGGTTTGCATGGCTGGGTAGTAGCTAGAGTTTTCAGCTCAACCACACATGTCATGAATAACAATATGTGAGATTTACATAGCTATTTCCTCAGTGGAATTCCAAGAACTACATAATCTCATTTAGATTCATAACATCTCTCCCAGGAGCCACGAAGTAGCAAGTATCTCCATTTTAAACAATGGAAAAGGGGGAGGCACATAGAGATTGAACCACGTCTTGCACCAGATAGATTCCCTAATAATGGCAGAACTTCCAACAATCCCCTTAGAGAGATTCCAAGTGTGCAGACCCTGCTGACCACGTGCAGGTGCCACATTTTCACAGTGGTCAGCTCAGACCACCACTGGAAAACAGACAAGCCTCGGTACTGGGAGAACCAGACTCATGCATGTTCAACACTGTCCCCCAGCTCGTTTCCCCACCTGGACCACTACCAACCACCACCAGCAGCCAAGCTGAGACTCACACCACCTGACTCTATCTCGGGACTGTGCTTCCTAAGGTCTAGCGCTCATCCCTTGGCTCAACCCCTAATGGCTCTGGTCTCCCTAGACTTCGGCTTCTACAAACTACATCTTCTTCCCTGCTTATTCCTATGGATTAGCATATCTAAAAACAGGACTCTCCTCCTCAACTTGGACTTCTGGGCCTCAGCTCTCCTTCCTGGCTTCTCCTTCAACGTGGGAGCTGCTGATCATCTTTCAACCCGGCCAGAGACTCGACGCTCCCACACATTACTCCATAGGACAGACCCTTGCCAGCCTATCGGCAGGCTGGGTCCCCTTGGCCCCGGCTGCCACTCGAGGGCAAGCAGCTCCTGTAGCAGTGGACTCTAGCATACTTCTATATGACGCGGATGGCTAAGGAGGACAGAGTCACAGACCAGGTCCCCAGGCAGCCTCGCCATTCTGTGGCCACAGGTGTACCACCCAGTGACCAGCCGGCAATGCTAATCGCCTTCACTTTCCCCCTGTGTTCTTCACTGGGGACACAGGGGGAAAGTGAGGGTGATTAGTGGCTGGACAAACAGCTCTAGGATGTATGTTCTGCAAGCAATGGAATGCAGCATAGTACAATCTTCCTAGGAGATGTGGCATTGTAGAATCATGGTCTTCTTGTTCAAAATCCAACACATGCTTATATTGCTCTTGTAATCATCTACATTACCACCAAAACCAAACAAAACAAAAAACAAGCAGCAGCATGGAGGGGGCACTTTTCTTCTGAGAAACAGACCAATTTCCTGAGATACTCTTCTACTGTGTCAGTGAGCAGCTTGCAAACAAGACCACTTTAAGACAGGCAAGATACTGCCTCTTGTGAAGGTAGAGAGGTCACTTTGACTATTTGACTTGGCCTTAAAAAGTAGCCGCATAGGGCTTCCCTGGTGGCGCAGTGATTGAGAGTCCGCCTGCCGATGCAGGGGACGCGGGTTTGTGCCCCGGTCCGGGAAGATCCCACATGCCGCGGAGCAGCTGGTCCCGTGAGCCATGGCCGCTGAGCCTGCGCGTCCGGAGCCTGTGCTCTGCAACGGGAGAGGCCACAACAGTGAGAGGCCCGCGTACCACAAAAAAAAAAAAAAGAAAAAAAGTAGGCCGCATAAATGTTGACATTTTCTCTTGGTGCTGGTCCTCCCTGGCCATTTTCTGACTTGGCTCTACCTTGTTCCCACAGCCTCTCACCATCATTCCAGCCACTTAGCTCTGCCTGCTTTTCAATGCTGGTTACCAATGAGCCAAGCCCAGGCTGAACCAGTTAGTTCCTCAGCCATTAGAACACACCTAAGTTCAATGCCCTAGTGCCCTCCTCAGCAGCCTCTCCCAACTGAACAATTGGTTTAAGTGATTTTCAATCATTGCTCTCCATTTACACTGTCACTCCCAAACTCTCCAAACAAAAAGGAAAAATCAAAGAATTGTATGTGTATTATATATTTTTTCACTGAACATCCATTTCCCTTATTTTTTCTTTCCAACATAATTTTGCTTTTGTTCGGTATGGAAGTGAACCTAGCTGAAATATTCTCCTTCCCAGACTCCGCTGCAATTAGGGTAGCCCTGAAACCCAGTTCTGAACTACAGTTGCATAAGGAAGTCTTTGGAGAGAGCATCCCTTTCCAAACGCAAAAGACAGACGCAGAGGCAAACAGGTTGGGCCTTTCTTCTTCTAGTATAAAATGTGCATATGGAGCTAGATATAGAAAAGCCAACTTACAATCATTAAGCAGCAAATCTGAAGACAAACCCCATGTTAAGGATGACAGAAGAAGGATAGAAGGAGCTAGGGCTCGAATGCATTGTGGGGATGCTTCCCCAGGTGTGGACTGCCCACCTCTGGACTTCTTATCAGAAAAAATAAATAAAACCCCTATTTGGTTAAGGCACTGTGGTCAGATTTTTCTGCTTTTCTATTACTTGTAATCAAATGGATTCATTCCTACCTAACACTTGCTTTCTTTTTTTCCTATTGAATTTCGACTAGACTGAACTATAATTTTTGCATCCTAATGGTCAAAGCTCAGGGTCTTACTTTCACATTTCTTGGCTTTTTAATTTTTAGCTGTAAACACATTGCAATATTTGACCTACAAGACTCAGGCCTCTTCATCTTTTGCATAAAGTGTAATAATGATAAAGTAAAATAATATTTAAGCATGAATACTTCAATTATACACCCTGGCTTAAACCAAGGGAACATGAAGTAACGCAAAGAGCAAAGCATTTCATCTCAGAAGATCTAGGTTTACGTCCTCTCTTCATTACTCACTAGTTGTATAGCCATGAGCCAGCCACCTAACTCTCTCTAAGTTTCAGTTTCCTTATCTCTAAAACAGAGATAACAATAATGTCTACTCACAGGGTGGCCATTAATGCTCAAAGAAAAAGCACAGAGATGAACAATAGTAGTTATAATTATTGACCATAGTAACTATCTAAGAGTCTTCCTTCATATGAATAAAAATGCATTTTTACCTATTTTCTTTTCTGAATGTATTTTCTATAATTTTGGTAATAGCCTTCTAAACATTTCCAGACAGAAGAGAAGGTAAAGGAGCTAGAAGCTACCTTTCTTGTGGATGCTCGGTTCTAATTAGAAGGATTCATCCAGTCATGGATTGGATGCATTAATAATACAATGCATCTGGGACACATTGATAATCAAGCCCATACCATTGAAGCACAAAAGAGCAGATACCTTCCCCCATGCATGACACAGAAACCAAGCAGCCAAAACCAACTAAAACCAGAAACCTGGAAATTTTGTATATTCATTAAGGGGAATTTCTTTCACTTCGTATACTATGAATTTATCTATTCTTCACCATGCCTTACATAGAGATTATCCTCTAGGTTATATGAGTGCGTGCCATATTACTACTATTTTTCAGAAAGTATAGAAAAATTTAAAAGTATTTGTAAAATTTATCTCCTTCCCTTTCCTCCTTTCATTTTTCTGCTTGTTAATAATTGGCCATAAATATCCAGGAACTACAAAGATTTGGGAAGAATTTGGTATATATCTTACAAACTTACAGAAGAAAGTACCTAAAACCAAGGACTTAGGGATTCCTAAGGCCACTGAGAAGCAGTGCATGTTTCCAAGCATCTTCTCACAGTGACAACAGTTTTCCTTAAGTTGTCATTGTCATTTCCATAATGCTTAGATCCTGTGATTTTAAAGTGCGTGTATTGTCTGCAATATGCAGCACTGTGCTGATGAGGGCTACAAATGTTTCCTTGTAGAGTTTAGGCTTTTGTCCTTTCTGTCAAGGTTGGTAAGTGTCACTGTCTTCATTTCTGCCTGCATTTCATGAGGATCTGGACATTAACTTCTGTACCAATTTCTATGAATACTCACTGCATCCTTGTTGATCATCAAGGCTGACAAGGTTAAACTTGAGAACGTTAAAGTCGGCTGAAAGCAGATTGGAGAAGTGTGCTCAGGGAAGTGTCTGGATGTTCCCAAGCCTGTGGGAGGAGGATGCTAGCGGCCCTCCTGGCATCCCTGAAGCCTGAATCCAGCCCCCGCACCTAGTCTCCGGCTCTGACCCTGAGTCCAATCTTGTCGCATTTCCTGCTGGTTCTCAACACTGAGTCACAGTGTTGCATAAAGGAAAGCACGTCATATGGAGTTGGACAGAGAGGATATTTGTGCAACTACTTACCTTCTCTAAAATGCCATTTCTTCTTCTACTTACCTGCTATAAAATGTAAAAATTACCAACAATATATGGGCATCTTCTCAAGTTTCTGGGCTAGGGAATAGAGGAGTTTAAATGGTATGGCTCCTCCCAAAAGCAACTTGTTATCAAGAGCCTTAAAAATATCTAGATCATTTGACCAGGAAATTTCACTTTGGGGACTCTATCCTGAAGAAGTAATCTGAAATGCATTTTCCCAAGTTTGTGCTCGCCAGTGTCCTTCTCCCAAAACTCTCTCTTAACACACTGACCCTGCAGTTTTCCTCCTGTCTTCCAGTCCCAGCTCTCTTTTTTTCTTATTACATAAGTCTACTTCCTTCTCTTGGTGGCAAGGTTTCTTCTCTAAGGAGAAGACAAATGCAGAGTTCTCTTTGGCAATCGGGAAAGGGGTGGACACTTACCTCCTCATGCATCTAAAAAAGAAAATAATCTCCTTTTTTATTGGAGGGAATCTAATCACAGGATATTTAATGCTTTGAGCATAAAGACATCCTGCCTAATTATCCTCTTCCTTCTTTCACTCAACAAGTATTTATTAAAATACCTACTATGTGCCAGGTGCTGTTCTAGTTGCTGGGATATAGTTAGTGGGGGAGGCAGGCAATAAGTGAAAGATGGGAATGACAAGATCAAATTTACAATGTACAGGAATCACCCTGGCTGTAGTATATAAAATAGACTTTGGGGGGTGGGGGAGGATGGAGATCAATAACAGGCTGTGGGCTTCCCTGGTGGCGCAGTGGTTGAAAGTCCGTCTGCCGATGCAGGGGACATGGGTTCGTGCCCCGGTCCGGGAAGATCCCACATGCCGCGGAGCGGCTTGGCCCGTGAGCCATGGCCGTTGAGCCTGCGCGTCTGGAGCCTGTGCTCCGCAACGGGAGAGGCCACAACAGTGAGAGGCCCGCGTACCGAAAAAAATAAAATAAAATAATGAATAAATAAATAAATAAATAAAAATAACAGGCTGTAGTAGAAGTGGTCTAGGAGGCAGGTGGTGCTGGTCTGGACCAGGATGGAAGCAGTAGAAATGGTGGAAGTGCTTGCATTCAGAATGTATTTTTTTTAATTGACGTATAGTTGATTTACAATGTTGTGTTAGTGTCTGCTGTACAGCAAAGTGATTCAGTTATACATATGTATACATTCTTTTTTAATATTCTTTTCCTTTACGGTTTATCATAGGATACTGAACATAGTTCCCTGTGCTATACAGTAGGACCTTGTTGTTTATCCATTCTACATATAATAGCTTACACCTGCTAACCCCAACCTCCCAATCCATCCCTCCCCCAACGCCCTCCCCCTTGGCAACCACAAGTCTGTTCTCTATGTCTGTGAGTCTGTTTCTGTTTCATAGATAGGTTCATTTGTGTCATATTTTAGATTCCACATATGAGTGATATCATATGGTATTTGTCTTTCTCTTTCTGACTTACTTCACTTAGTATGATAATCTCTAGTTGCATCCATGTTGCTGCAAATGGCATTATTTCGTTCTTTTTTATGGCTGAGTAGTATTCCATTGTATGTATGTACCACATCTTCTTTATCCACAGAATGTATTTTAAATGTAGTACTGACACGATTTGCTGACACACTGGATGTGAAGGTATGAAGAAAAACAATGATAAATGGTATCAATGATAAACAATGATAAACTCCATAGCTTAGTTTGACTCAGCACTTACTTGTGCCAAGTTCTGTTCTAAGCACTTTAATTCTCATGATAAGTCTGTGAATTAAATATAATTATTATGCCCGTTTTATGGATGGGAAGCCTGAGGCACAGAGAGGAAAAGTAACTTGCCCAGGATCACACAGCAAATGAGCTAGTAAGTGGCAAAGCTGGCATTCAAACCCTGACAGTCTGCTCTGATTCTCCCCAAGTGGGTCCCATGATCTTGGAGTTGGTGGGGGAGAGGGGGTGACAAGTTTTTAGGAGTCCACTTTGGTGTACATTTCAAGCCACATTATTAACTGAGCTGTAAGAGTAATAAAGCTATTCGGTTGCTCCACTCGGGCTCCTGTGTCTGCTTCTCAACTGGTTCAGAATTTAGAAGGAAAGGGTTGTAAATTACTGGCTCCCTCAGAAAGCCCGACACTAACCTTGTCCAATTTTACTGAGGTAGGATAAAGGATTGAAATTAGATAACCCCATCTTTCCAATTTACTCCAAACTGGGGACACTTAGCTCCATTAGGGAGCATTCAGGTTTCCCTTGTGCAAGGACTAGCCTTTCTTCCTCAACACTTGGACCATCACCATATCAACATCTCCCTCAGTCTTCTTGGTCCTCCGGCAGCCTTACCCACAGCTCAAATTTCTCATACAATCCAGGTTTCCTCCCATAGTGAGTGAGACTAGAGGAAGGCAGGAGTCCCTTGCTGATGGGTTAGCCCAGGGTCTCCAAGGGCCGAGACACCCAGTTATACATCTTATCCATCGTTCAGCCTCCAAGTGCACTCCTCTTGTCCATGAGCACACGATAGCCCACTTTGCTCTCTCATCTCACTTTACTGTAACCTTATACTCAAAAGCAAAAGCTTTCAACAATTACTTATTGAGTACCATTTGTGCACCTAGAATTTAGCAGCAGATGAGAGATAAATATGGCTTTTCTGTGTCTGTGTGTGCTTAGAATTCATTCAGCCTGTGTTAAACGGCTGTAAGGTATGTGAATCTATTTCCCTCCTCTAAATCCCAGACAAGCTGAGTGCCACTCAGGACTAAGCCTGAAAAGTTTACTCTATGTTCAAAAATACAAAGGCCCTTACAGTTTTCCAATAAATAATGATTTAGATTAGAGATTTTACCTAAGCTCCTTGGATAGCTTTCATGGGGCCTACAAATCTTCTGATATTGTGTGCAAATTTTTGTGTGCATATACGTCTGTGCATTTTTCTGTGGAAAAGTTCTTTAGAATCTCCAGACCTCCATGAACCAGAAAAGGTGAAGAAACCATTGCTTTAGAGCAACTTCTAATGAACAGACTCCTAAGGTAGAATCTGGTAGGGTTTCCTCACACTCTGAGTCCTGGGGCTCTGGTCATACCATTAGGAGACATCAGGTCAACTGGATGCAAGAGCACTATGGGTACTGAACCTAGAGCACTATGGGTTCTGAACCAAGAGCACTATGGGAACTGAACCTAGAGCACTATGGGTTCTGAACCTAGAGCACTATGGGAACTGAACCTAGAGCACTATGGGTTCTGAACCAAGAGCACTATGGGAACTGAACCTAGAGCACTATGGGTTCTGAACCAAGAGCACTATGGGAACTGAACCTAAAGCAATATGGGTACTGAGCCCACAAGGTCTTCTCCTGCCTGTCGTCTTGCACAGCGACTGCTGAAGGCATTTCCCTCAGGCTTTCTCTCCTTCAAAACTCCCCTTCCTACTCTTCCATGTAGCAGAAGAAAGAGGTAGACAAGAAATCCACACACTGAGAGCATAAAAATCTATGATTAGACTCTCTCCAATCAAAAAGAAGTAAGTTTCCCTTTCACTTTTTATTTTAATTTAGTAAATTAAAAATTCAAAACTTTAGTATGACTTTATTATAACTTGACTTGTAGCACAAAAACAGCAAAGAGGCAGTGAAACACTATCAGTGTCTCAATTTGAAGAGTCTTTTTTCAAATATCCTGGAAGGTGCGGGACCATATAAAAATTCACGATATAATGACAAACTCACCATAGCTACAACGGGTCACTCTTTTGCTAAAATAAGGTGCTTATATTCACGTCTTGATAAATTTAAAAAAATAACTCTCCCACTTTCTTCAATTTTCTGTATTTTCTCCTCCTTCTCTGAATATAAATACCCACCTTGCTATACTTCTGTTGCTTTCTTAAACTGTATTTTTTAAATTGGCAAATACACACATCTCCAAAGGGGAGAAAGACATGCTAACAATTTGCCCAGAATTTCACATGCCGAGGCACAGGCTGGGGTTTCCTTTTTACTCTTAAGGAAGTGAAATATCAACTTTCTAAGTGAAAGCTTCTAGAGGGGCAGCTTGAAATTTATACACAATGACACCCTAAACAACTCACCAGGGAAAACGGTTGCAACCCACAGCTGGTACAAACGGCCTGCAATTCAAAACGTTCTCAAAGCTATTTCTTAGCAGGACCTACAACTCCTAAAACAATCATTTTTCCAATCTTTCGTTTAAGGTTTTGGTTTTATAGAATTGATTTAGAGTAAATCTGTGACAGGATGACAGAGAATATGGTGTCCCTTTCCACTGAGAGCTAATGTAAGAGAGTTCAAGATATGAATTTGGGAGCACAGGGGGCTACAGCCTGGCAGCAAACTTCCTTTTCAGGAGAAATTTTCTCTTCTCTGGTGGCCTCTTTGGTTATGGAAGGGAAAGCACACGATAGCATGATCAAGGACAAAACAAGAGAGAGCTGAATTGTTTTACATCTTTTTATGAAAGGAATTGTAAGTTGCCAAGAGCAAGGAGGGGATTGCAGATTAAAGAGACAAAGAGAGGAGAGAAGGAGGAAGAGGAAAGTGGCAGTTGGCCGAAGGCCAGGGAGCTAGACTTTTCAAAACAGGAGGAACAAATATTCAATTTTAAGTCATCTGCTATAGGTATTTTGTTTCAGTGCAACTCCCAGTTTTACCATAAAATCCCTATGAAATTCCCTGCTTTTATGACTGGTGTCCAAGGTAAATGAAGGAGAAGACATGATGTTCTGCATTTTGATTGACTCGGGGCATAAACAAGGGGACAGACACAGGAGTCAAGATGACAGTGAATTTGAAAATTCTGAAAAGCAGGAAATAGACCAATAAATGGCTAAGAGGACCAAGTCTTCCCCTGGGAATCGTCAGATGCTGTGTCAGGCTTTGTCAGACAAGCAGAACCACCGTGTGGGATTTACGGTAAGGATCACACCTTCCACGACGGTGGGAGCTGCTGAGGAATTCTACGGGAGGCTGTTGCCTCCTTGTTCGCCGTGGGCCTGAAGTCTCTGGAGAGCCTCAGGACCAGCGGCTGGGAAGAAAAGCTGGGAGAGCAAGAACACCCTGGAACCCAAAGGACAAACTGGAGCCTTCACGCCGTGCCACCTCCAACAGCACAGGTGGCCTGCAGAGGGCGCTGGCACTCTTCACCACGGAGCCACACACACGCCTGGCCCAGGCCTCCGGGAAGCTGAAGGAGGTGATCGAGCAGGAGCTGAAGGAGCTACGGGCTTGAGGCTTGTGCTCTAACAAGATGTGCCAGCAGATCGGTGACAACGTGCCTGAGCGCCAAGGCTGACCGGCGCCCCGTGCTTAACTTCAATAACTAGTGGCTCACCGCGGGCAGTGCTGAAAGGAATCACTCCCATTTTCACAGGGTTTTCCTGGACCCATGGATCCTAGTGATACAAGAAATAGCACGATATACCGGTCACTGATTTAGAGCATATATCGCATCCTGGAGGGCTGGATCTTAACCCTGCAAGGTGTTGCTACGCAGCTGGCGTGGAAACTAAATCTGCAAACTAGAATGCTAGTCTGGCTTTCTGACTGGCCAGTGACCTCCAGTGATGAGGAACACAGCAAGATCAATAAATTCCATTAGCACCAGTCCATGGCTGCACTTCAATTACTAGTAAATGAGTTCCTTGGTCAGGAGCAATGCTGTGGGAATACCTCGACATGAATCGTATTATCTAAGTCCACAGATGGTGGTTTTAGCCAAAGCACTGAAGGCAAGGAAAACAAACTCATATCAGGAGTGTCACTTCCAGTAGGAACCAAGTACTGCCTCTTCCAAGATGGATGTGGTCCAGTGTAATCAACCTGCGACCAGGTGGCTGACTCCTCATCCTGGGGAATGGTGCCATCTCGTAGGGCTCAGAGGTGGTCTCTGCCATTGGCGGGTTGGGCCCTCAGCAGTCACTGTAAACAGATCAGCCTTAGTGAGTGGAAGTCCACGTTGCTGAGTCCATGCATAATCTCCATCTCTGATGGCATGGCCACTTTGTTCATGAGCCCATTGGGCAAGGATGGGGCGACTGGGGAAAGAGCCTGACTGACATCCACAGAGCAGGGCATCTTGTCCACCTGATTGTTAAGATCCTCCTCTACTGAGGTTGCTCTTTGATAAACAGTCACATCTTCATGCTCTGCGACCATTCAGAAAGATCTATCCACACACCTCCTTGCCACCAAATTTCCAGTTGTGCTGCTTCTTAGGCAGACACATTCCAGTCCATAATGCTGACCATCTAGTCAGACCATTAACCACTGTCTATGAGTCAGCATAGAGCCATATCTCAGGGCATTTCTTCTTCTAGGAAAAATAAATCACGAGATGCGCTCCTCGAATTACTATCCAACAAGAGGACTTCGCTTCACCACTGCACTTCAGAGCCACCTCAGAGGGGGCCAGCAGTACTTACTGAGCTACCTGCTTTGGTCTGTGCCAGCGTATCATGCAGATCTATAAACTGGGCCTGAATTTTATTCTTCCTCAGTTAACATGAGTCATAGGGAACTCCCTATGAGGCCAAACGTGTGGGATGAGAGAGAGGAGGCAAGACAGCAAGAGTAGGGACCACGGGCATCTGGGTCTCCTGCTCATTCGACTTACCTTCAGGACCTGCTCAGGCTGTGCTACATGCCCAGCTTTATGGTTTGCTGGGCCAACACTCAGGCAGCTCAGGCTCATTTGATGGCCCATGGCTAAGTGTTGAGTCTCCAGTAAGGCCTAGTAACAAGCCATAACCCGTTTCTCAAAAGAAGAATAGCCATCTACAAAAGATGGCGAGCTTCGCTCCAGAATTCTAAAGGCAGCATACGCTGTGATTCACCTGGGGGGGCCGCCAAAGTACCACCCACATCTTGATCCACACAGACACTTCAAGTACCGCTGGATCCGCTAGGTCGCTTGGCCGAGCGCTCTACACAGCAGCCTGGACCTATTACAAAGCCTTCTCTTGCTGGGTGACATTTTGGCTCATTTCTACAATCACCTGATATACAATCACACATGATATAGAATCACTTGTATTTCTTCTCTGCTAATCTAGAACTTATGTAAGGAAAAGGGGGCTATTTAGTTTGTGTTCCTCAAACACTCTAAAAGATGGGATGTGGGGACTCTGGCTTTTCTTATTTCAATATATATGGAAAGGGTAGCTCCACGAGGCTGGAGCTCTTCAGGACACCCAGTGACATGTGTAAGATACAGGTCCTAAAATGGAGGAAAGGGCCAAACCTTTGATGACCATAAGACCACTTATCTGATGCCAAAACCATTTACCACAAAGTAAACATTCAGTTAATCATCTCTTTGGTCTTTTTCACTGCACTAAGCATCCAGTTTGACTGACGGCCCATCAGTCATTTTAGTCCCACAGCCTGTAAATAACAACCCTGTGCTTCCACGAAGAGGAGGGCCTTCTGCGAAATGGAGAATCATTTTGACTATGTGAACATTATAGTTTCCAGCTCTTTGCTTCTTATCATATTTACTTTGTATTCTTTCAGGCCAACCTGAATAAAAATGCTAATTTAACCCAGTTTAAAAACCAAAGAGGACAGAGATTTCACTTGAAATGGGATCGTTTTTATTCTTGTCTCTCTGCCTCGGACATAGACATGTAATATTTAAATGCTGCTCCCTGTGAGGTCTGGACTTTCTGTACTTTGTGGCTGCGACAGAATTCAAATTTCGAATTCCACCTTGTGTGAAAATAGCATTTCGAAGTGTGTGCCCCGGGAGAATAATAATAAACCTGAGTCTTGGCATTTTTTAAAATGGACTTTTTTCTTCAGAGGTCTCTTAAAATATGATTCATCCTCACTCCTTCTAGACACCGGGAATTCAGCAATGATGCTTTTCACTTTCTCCCAAGTTTAGTCTGAATCTGTTACCAAATGACTCATGGTAAGCAGAATGAGTAATGGCAAAATGAAGATTATTGTGTCTGCATTTAACACTAATTATAATATTTTATAATATGCTAACCTTATCCTTTTATTCTAATTTAAAATGTTATATTAATTTCTCTAATTATAATTTGAGTACTTAAAACATGTCTGTTGTTTTCCTTTGTTGTTAGTATAATCCTGAAAACACCTGCCCACAATCTACTAAATACTAGGGTTGCAGTGATTAATAGTAACAAATCCTGTGAAATCACTTTTTATCCTTAAGCAGTCTGAACAAATTGGGCCATTAAAACATCTTAGCTTAAATGCTACCCTGCTCTGGAATGTTTCATAAGGTTGCATAAAATCTGTCATTTCACATCCCATAATTCGCATAAGGCGACAAACGCAGGGCAGGGTTTAACCACTTAGTGTCCACGACTGACTGTGGCCTGGGAATGCTTAGTGGGCATGTTTTTCATTAAAAATTTATAAAATTATGGAAATATTAGTTTTAAGATTTTCTTTAAAGGTGATTTTCTTGTTTGAGTTCTCCCAGTCTTTTTTCACAGTCTCTATTGTAATAGTATTCAAATGACTTCCTGAAAGAGAACTGACTTTTCCTGAAAGTGTATATAGAACTTACACTTCCTGAAAGAGAAGTGTAAGTTCTATATTTTGACATATGCCAGAATGACCAGCTAATTTCTGCTTTAATTAGAGTTGGCTCTTTTGCTGTAGACTATTTATATGACTAAAAATGTAATTAACAGAAAGGTAGAAACGTTAAGAAAATCATTATTACACCTCTATTTAGCTTTTGTTTTCAAAGTTTGTTATGGTCTGTTTTTATGAATTGGGACGTTCTGCCTTGGTTGAAAATATTAACAGATTAAGGAAATTTGAATTTTACATCAGGAAGTTAGAATTGGCAAGTATTTTCAAGTCGTATATCATTGCGTCATTGGCATATGTGGCAACAAGATATCCCCCAAACTTGAAGACAAGGCTAAACGTGAAATTGAAAAAACTTTTTTTTCTTCAATAACTAAAATAAATTGCTGGAAAAGGTAACCCCATCCTAAGCAATAATTTGAAAAAAGTGGCTGAGGAGTTTCAGTGCACCCAAACTCCTGTCATAATTTCAGAAGACAAGGAGTCTATTTGCAGCATGCTCAGTTGCATGATGAAAGAATGTTTTACTGGAAGAGTAAGCTTGATGGCTAGAAAAATGCAAAGACTTGCTACCCAGAACCCTTGGCGGATACCTTCTTAGAGTAGAAATGGATGCACCAGGATCTCATAATTCAAAGACACCAGACACCAAGTCACCCAACAAGCCCCCTGGCTCTAATTCCATGCTGCTACCACCTCTTTGGTGTAATCTGGCTTCTCGAGTGAATTTTTGACAGAAGTTACTGTTGAACCACAGAGATAATATTCAAGTCCCCCGGATGTTCATTTATTCCACAGATACTAACTAAGCAACATCTATGTAGCAAGTACCCTGCCAAGCACTGGGCAATATGGTAGTAAACTGGAAGTCTAGCCAGAGAGAAGACATTAAACAAATTAGCATACAAATTAATGAATAATTATAAATTTTATTAAGTGCTATGAAGGAAAGTAAGAAACAATAACTAGAAGGACTTTCTTTGAATAGGAAGATCAGGAAGGGCCTCTGTGTGGAAGAGATGTTTAAGTTGATGTTTGAAACATGTAGTAACCAAGCAAAGGGTTGGGAAGGAACGCCACTGGCAGGGGGACCTGGAGGCAGGAGGGGCTTGGAACAGGTGGGTCAGGATCTGAGAAAATACTAGTGTGAATAAAGGAGAAGGGGAAGCAGGAGTGGTCTTGCGATGAGGTGGAGAATGAGGTGAGGCTCAGAGCAGGCAGGGCCAAACTCCTTCCAGTTTCTACTTTATTCTGATGGTGACCAGCCACAGAAGGACTTACAGACTTACAGGACTTACAGACTTACAGATCCAATGGACGTTCCTTAAAGATCACTCTGGTCGTCCTGTGGAGAAAGGACTGAAGGGGAGCAGAGTGGAGGTGGGGAAGCAAGCTGGGAGCTATTGTGGACTAGCTCCCAGGTGGGAGATAAAGATGCTGTGACCTAGGATGGAGAGAAATTGTTGTCAACTATAAATTATTAAAATGGTATTTCAGCTTACCCATCAGTCTCTTCTGAGTTTCCACAGGGTTTCCATGCCCATCTTCAACTGCAATGTCAAAATACAGATTCTGCACTTGTAAAGCTGAGGGCTACACTCCAGAACAGAAGAACTACACGCAGCTTCCACTTACCCAGGCTCAGTCTGGGTGACTGGCAAGCCACCCTGGTTGCCACCCTTACCTCCTCTCACTCCAGATGCACCACTTCAAAAGGGACAAGCCCTTAAGTCAATTCCTTGGGAACAGGAGTGTATA
This sequence comes from Delphinus delphis, assembly GCF_949987515.2. Classification (NCBI taxonomy): domain Eukaryota; kingdom Metazoa; phylum Chordata; class Mammalia; order Artiodactyla; family Delphinidae; genus Delphinus; species Delphinus delphis. The sequence continues at coordinate 45,471,144 of NC_082693.1, read as the reverse complement.
AAGAACGTGAATTCACTTTGTTATAAAGCAGAAACTAACACCCCATTGTAAAGCAATTATACTCCAATAAAGATGTTAAAAAATAAATAAATAAAACTACTTCTTGAAAAGTCAAAAAAAAAAAAGAACGTGAATAAGTGAGTTTGTCACTTGTTCCTCCTGTGGTGAACATTGGTCCCCTTTGTAGCTGTAACGAGTCATTTATGTCAAATTTAAGACTGTGATCCCCATGAGAAAACCTCTGTTCCCAACCAGTCATTTCCTAACTCATAATAACAGCTATCAAACACTCACCATGTATCAGACCCTGTTCTGAGCACTTGACGTGAATCCACCCATCTCTGGCCTTTAAACAGCCCTGGGCCCTCTATCTGGACTCACTCCCTAAATGAGCTCATCCGCTCCCATGGCTTTTAATGCCATCTATATGCTGCCAACAATGCCAGATCTTTCCAATGTCAACAGTAGGAGATTTATATAAAATCTCAATGACATGTTTAAAATTAAAATCGTTTTTTTCCTAATTATACATGCTCACTGTAAAATATTCAGGAGATATATAAATGTATATGGAAGAATAAATACCACGTGAAATCCCATTGCTCTGCACTGGCCACCATTAACATTTGGTGACCGTATTTTTACGCACCAGCGCCTCTTTTTACCTACACATGCACACAAGCATAATTATACCTAAGTAGACTATTATACATGCTACTTTTCACCATGGACAACTTTTTATGATTTTTTTCCCTTGCCTTCCCATGCCCCCTTTTTGATTTTTCACCATTGGTACAAATAGTTTCAAAAACACTCTGTGGGCCAGATAAAACAGGTCCAGCTTACATATCCTCAATTCGTCATTTTTACCTTACACATACCCTGACTCATTTCATGTTCTGTGTTTCTCGGTTCAAATTTTCTAGAGAAAAAAAATCTAGTATTCCACTGGACAAACCACTGACCAGTCTACTCCTAGTCTATGCAGCTACGGAGGAGACCTAAGCCTGATTCTTTACTGTGAGCTAAGGGTAAAGGCAGATGCCAGACAAGGGAGCTGGGAGCTGGAGAAGCCTCGAAAACATTTCTGCTTCGTGCTAGTAGTCCAGGACAGTGCCTAAGAGCAAGATCTGTGGAGTCAGACTAGATTTAAATCTCAAATCTGCCAATTTACTGTGTAACCTTGAGCCAGTTACTTAACCTCTCTGTGCTTAATTTCTTTTATCTGGAAATTGAGAATCATGAAAGCACCTAACCTGTAGGGTTTCTTCTGAGGATGTAAGTGTAAAAGGCTTAGAACAGTATTTGGCCCATGGTAAATATTAGATAAATTATAGCTAATGGTAATATTATTTTTTTCTTTATTTTTCCCTTTATCTGAAGAGTTTACTAATGCAACAGCTTCCACTCAGCACACTGAGAAAGGCTCTTTTCTACATGACAGTTATCTCTGTAATATAACAAGGAGAATTCGTTTATATTTTAGGAAATTGTGACCTCCAAAACATCTATTGTGCTTCTGTTTTCAGTGGTTTCAGACTAACCAAGCTTCTGCCAATAGTTTCTGCTATTAGTTGACATGACTTTTGTAAAGAATGAACTTTCATTCAAAAGTGAGGCAGGGACTTCCCTGGTGACGCAGTGGTTGAGAATCCGCCTGCCAATGCAGGGGATGTGGGTTCGAGCCCTGGTCAGGGAAGATCCCACATGCCTCGGAGCAGCTAGGCCCATGGGCCACAACTACTGAGCCCATGCGCCTAGAGCCCATGTTCTGCAACAGAGAAGCCACCACAATGAGAAGCCCACGCACCACAACAAAGAGTAGCCCCCGCTCGCCTCAACTAGAGAAAGCCTGTGTGCAGCAACGAAGACCCAACGCAGCCAAAAAAAAAAAAAAAAAAAAAGTGAGGCAGAAAGGACTTCCATGGTGGTCCAGTGGTAAAGAATCCACCTTCCAATGCAGGGGATGTGGGTTTGATCCCTGGTCAGGGTACTAGGATCCCACATGCCGCGGGGCAACTGAGCCCACGTGCCACAACTACTGAGCTCACACGCCTTAATTAGAGAGCCTGCGTGCCACAAACTACAGAGCCCACGTGCCCTGGAGCCTGCATACCACAACTAGAGGAGAGAAAACCTGCATGCCACAACTAGAGAGAAGCCTGTGTGCCACAATGAAAGATCCTGTGTGCCACAACTAAGACCCAACACAGCCAAAAATTAATTAATTAATTAATTTTTTTTTTTTTTAAGTGAGGCAGAAGACAACTAATAAGGACCTACTATATAGCACAGGGAACTCTACTCAATACTCTATAATGGCCTATATGGGGAAAGAATCTAAAAGGAGTGGATATACATATATGTATAACAGATTCACTTTGCTGTACACCTGAAACTAACACAATACTGTAAATCAACTATACTCCAATAAAAATTTTTTTTTTTGAAAGGTGAGGTAGGGCTTCACTGGTGGCACAGTGATTGAGAGTCCACCTGCCAATGCAGGGGACACGGGTTCATGCCCCGGTCTGGGAAGATCCCACATGCCGCGGAGCAGCTGGGCCCGTGAGCCATGGCCGCTAAGCCTGCGCGTCCGGAGCCTGTGCTCCGCAACGGGAGAGGCCACAACAGTGAGAGGCCCGCGTACCGCAAAAAAAAAAAAAAAAAAAAAAAAGGTGAGGTAGACTTGCTTCCTATCCTCAAGGATACTTCATCTTAGTGGAGGAGTTAAAATATATCATCGACAACTGTAATACAAGTAGAAAGTAATAGGTGTCATTAAAATGTAGTAAGTAAGCCCTTGTAGAAACCCTGGTCACATGCTTCCTCCTTAGATTGAAATTTAATCCAACTACACTCTTCAACAAATTAAGGATAATTGTTGCTAACAGAGTTATATAGACTATATCACAGGGATGAAACTTTCACACTATGTATTGGTCAGAAAAGAATAGTTTATAGTGCAGTAACAAATAAGCCAAAAGTTGCAGTAGCTTCTAAGGAGGAAGTTTCCTTCTCACTCATCGTAAGTTGACAAGGAGGGTCTGCTCACCATGGTCACTCACGGGTGTAGGCGGACATAAGCTCCATTTCAACATGTGCTTCCACAGGAGTAAAAGGTAGAGTTTTGGGGGGTTTTTTGTTTGTTTGTTTGTTTTTGCGGTACGTGGGCCTCTCACTCTTGTGGCCTCTCCCGCCGCGGAGCACAGGCTCCGGATGCGCAGGCTCAGGGGCCATGGCTCACGGGCCCAGCCGCTCCGCGGCATGTGGGATCTTCCCGGACCGGGGCACGAACCTGCGTCCCTGCATCGGCAGGCGGACCGCCAACCACTGCGCCACCAGGGAAGCCCTGGGGAGTTTTTAATTTAAAATTCTTTTAAAGCATGGCCAGTCACATTTCTTAACATTTCTGCCTGGAAGAGCCACCCTCCATTTCTGCTCACATTTCATTTATCAAAGCAAGTCACATGGCCGCGCCTGAGCTCAGTGGCATGAGGATACGTAATCCTCCCACCTGGTGGCCACCGCAGGCCTGGGAGCCAAAGCATCAACCACACTAGGACTCACACCTCAGACAAAAAAGTAACTCCCTTTATTTTCTAGCGCTGATCTCCTCTCACTCTAGAGCCCCATTCCCAGTGATGGTGAAAGATTCCTGTTCAGTACTTCCCGAACGTCCTCCGATTACTTCTAACCCGGAGTGCCTAAAGACTTTCAGCCATCATGGCAGCAGGTGGACCAAGGCCCTCAGGCCAGCTCCTTAGCCCTTTTCCTCTGCACCTCTGTGCTCCTCCTGAGCTCTAAGCTGAGCCCTCGAAATCTGGAGCTTGTGATATTTAAAGGGAAGCTTTTAGAATTTAGAGAGTCCTGTTCTTTTCAACAAAGCCTGGCTTTCAATAACTGCCTCACTGTAGATTTAACAAATCTAGTGTAAATGGTATAAATTGGATAATGATAAATCATCTGTGTGAAAACATGGTACTCTATCTTTATGTCTGCACACACTTTTCTTTGACAAGCTTCCACTACCACTTGACAGTAAGAAAACTAAATTTAGTCCAATCCACCAAACCTGGCCCAGTCCAGCAGTCTCCTAATCCACTTCAGGAATTACTGTCTCAGTTAATATCATCCAAGTCTCTTTCCCAGCTTCCCTCTCTTCTCCCTCTGACTCTACACCCTGAGAAAAAGATGGGATTGCAAACCAAGCCAGCCACTGCCCCATTCACTTCCACTGGTGAGCTCTGAGCCCACAGCACTAAAAGGGGGGCTTGGCACAGATGAGATATGCTGCAGGTTGTATACGCTCACCCTCATCTTTACTCAAGGGAATGTCAGTGATGTCCCATGTCTTCAGACGACCTTGTCGTACAGATCACTTTGAGTTTGCTGTAATTTCTAGCGAGTAATTCATTTTAAAACTTTGGGAACTATTATTAATCACAAATTACTTGTGACATACCTCACGAGCAACATATCTCAGTTGGGAACTGCTGCTCCAGGTGAGGGCTGCTGGAATTAGTTAAAAATATTGATGCTAAGCGTTATTAGTAAAAGTTGCAATAACCTTACCTATCCTATCACTTGTATTCAGTTATGTTACAATTTATAATCCACTAAAAAAAAATCTCTGTTTAATTACCTATGTTTTTTTCTTCAATGATCCAAAGTATTTAAAAGGACGGTATTTATTACCTTTTCTTATCTCAAGCATTCTTCATGTAGCTGCTCATGGTTATTTTGAATATCGTGAATTAACTGCCACCAAGCTTTCATTAGACAGTTTTCAGTCAGGCATGATTTATAAAGGGACTTGTGTCAAAACATGTTTCCATTTGTTCTTCCTGTAGTATAGTTGAGATTGAAATATTATCCTCACTCACCAGCACATGTATGCACATAGAGTTCATATTTGTGACTACTTCTAAAATCATTAGATGGAAAGCAAGTAAAAGTAAAGATACTTAATATAAATGGTTATTCTCAAGACGCACAGCCCATGTTAAAGTATCTGCAGATCTGGTGCTCATCTCAATGGTCAACCAACAGATGGAGCGCTCTGTCTGTCACATTACTTTGGAGCTTCTAAATGTGCCTGGTGGGAATTCCATTACTTGCACCAGCTGTACAGGTGACCTTGCCTTCCACTTGCCAGATTCAGAATACAGGAGGCAATTTTAAGCATGATTTTAAAATACAACATATGCAAATATGCCTGTACTTGACATAGTTACTCTGGTGCCAAAAAATAAAAATAAAAAAACAAAAGCTGTCCTTTTTGCTTTAACCCTTGGAATTATGGGATGTATGGTTTTCCATCTTCTGAGTCTTTCTGCAAAAAGTTATTTAACTCCCTTCTACACTGGGAGAAATTTTTAAGATTTTTTTAGTACCTACGGAAGGAGTTTTTTTTCTGGGGTAAAACTTTATAAAGAGTTCTTATTTTCTTATCAAACAGAATTAAATAATTAAAAGGTGGCATTTGGGAGACATCTGGAGACATTCTCAAGCTAGAAATACCTTCCTTTGGAAGGCCTGAAAGTTCTCCATTAATGATGCATTATTGGGGGCTCAGCAATCTCTGTCTGGGCACCCTTTTTATAAAATGCAGTAAGCAGAGCCAGGATTGAAACCCAGTTCATTGCTGCACCACTCTTGCACTTTTCCCTACTACAAACTGCCTCCCTTTGAGGATGGTAACTAACAAGTAAATGTGAGTTTTTTTCCTAAGTGAGAGGAAAGAAATCAGTACATGAAAACACTGAGTAAGTAGAAATGAGGACCCAGGAAAAAGGGAAAAGGAACAGATAAGGAAGCTGAGAGGTGTCAAAAGAATAACGTCTACTTCAGTTTTGCCTCGAGTTGGCCATCGCTTGACTTTGACTTCTAAGAACTCTGTCTACAATGTTACCTGGTAGTAACCCACTCCACTTTCAAGACCTCCTGTCTGAAATTTCAGTTCAATTTCAGTATATGTTACAATATGTCGGATCAGATTGAATTAGAAATGGAACATCCAGCTATTTTTATTTGCTGCCTTATTGAGTGGGTAAGAACAACATTACAAAATATTGCAGTAGCGGTGAGCACCCCTAAAAGCAGTTTGTATTGATATATCATTTCCCACTGAAAGGAAAAGAGCTCCTTGGATAAATGACTCATTCCAAGTAGGGGGCAGAAAGTGCATGGAGATGAATCCGGGAAGGCCTTTTGAAAGGAAGCTTCAACAAGGAGTAAGCGCACATCAAAGGGAAATAGAAGCCCTTAAAGGGATACCCACTGGCCTAAAGGAAATCAGAAAGAACAGTAACTGCAATGGATTGATTGAAACTCACCAGTGCTAAGAAGCATTGAAACACATGGAAATGCTACGGAGAAACAAGGAGGAGGAAATGTTTTGGTTAAAAGAAATTTAGTGGACATCCGATCAAGCATTGTTTGGTCCTTGCCTAGACCTTGTTTCAAACAAACCAAAAATAAGAAGACATGAGGACAACTTGAACATGGATGGAACATCAGATGATATTAAAGAATTGTTAAGTTTATTGAGTGTGATCACGGCTTGGTGGTTATATTTAAAAAAAAAAAAAACTTACTGGAGATGCAAATGAAAGTATTTACAGGTGAAATGACCTAATTTCAGGAATTTGCTCTCAAATGCTTTAGCAAAAAAAAAAAAGTGTAGTAAAGGAAATAAATGAGACAAAATTGCCCAACTCTATATTTGTTGAATCTGGCTGATAGGTATTTGAGGTTCATTTTACTAATCCTTTACTTTTTTATCTAAAATACATAGTTACACTTTTAATTTAATTTATCTTTAAATTAAATCATTATTTAAATGTTATTAAAGTTATTAGATTTTATCTAAGGTTTAAATTTTTATATAAGGCTTTTTATCCATTGCATTATTACACCCATGTCTACATGACACCAAAATAAGGAGTTGAGACGAGAAAGCTTTGTGGTTGCCAGCCTCCAAGATGAGCACTGTTGATCCTTGCCTCCTGGTACTCATGCCCTTACCTAGTTCCCTTCCACATTTTCTCAGAGTTGGTCTGGGTGACCAAGAGAAACCAGTGGGAGTGATGCTATGTGACTTCTAATGCTAGGTAATAAAAGACATTTCTGCTTCTGCTTTGCTCTTTGGATCACCCACTCTGAGTGTCGTGAGGATACACAAGCAGCTCTATGGAGAGGTCTCTGTGGCATGAACTGAGCCCTACTGCCAACAGACTACATCAGCTTGCCAGCTACAGGAATGGGCCACCTTGGAAAAAGATCTTCCAGTCCCAGTCAAGCCTTTGATGACTGTAGCACTGGCCAACATTCTGACTACAACCTCATGAGAAACCCCAAGCCAGAACAGCCCAGCTAAGCCACTCTGTGTAAGTCAGCATTCAATCAGAGAAGCAGAACCAGTAGCCATATATGGATTTAAAACAAGGAATTGGCTTATGAAATTGTTGGGTCTGGCTTAGCAGGTCTGAAGTCCATAGGGTGGGCAATCAGGAAAGAAAGATCACAAACAGGCTGAAACCCCAGGCACAGAGACCAAAGCTGTTGTTCACAGGCACTCAGGAAGAGAAGATCAAAAGCAAACAGCAAAGCAAACAAGCAAAGCAATCAAGATTGAACTCCTGGATGCAGGCAGAAGCTGCTGTCCACAGACAGAAGTGTCTCTTTCATGTTCATGTGCTCTCTCGCTCTCTCTCGCTCTCTCTCTCTCTCTCTCTATATATATATATATATATCTCCCCCCACCCTCCTCTCTCTTGCCTAAACCCTCTTTTAAAAGGCCTTCCAATTGTTTAACTCATGCTCACAATGGAGAATCTCCCTTTCAACTGGATAAGTCAGGCCCACCCAAGATAATCTCCCGAACTTAAAGACAACTGATTAAAGACTTTGATTACATCTGCAAAATCCCTTCCCACCAGCAACTAGATTCGTTCCATTAAATAACTGGGAAGAGGTATATGTGTGTTACAAAATGGTTGTGCTTCTTTTCCATCCTCCAACTCTCACAAAACAACGTACCTAGGAGCCCAGCCTATCTGGAAACGTACTAGAAAGGGAATTCTAAAGGACACAGTTCAGCCCAGCCAAGTCGACACACCCCAAACTCCTAACTGACAGAAATTGTGAAATATGATAAATGTTTATCATTGTTTTAAGACTTTGGGTTTTGAGGTAAGTTGTTACCCAGAAGTTGAAAACTAATACAGGTTTGATGGAACAAATTATCTGTAATCAAGTGTAACAACAAGTGAAAAGCTGTTGCCTGAGGTCAGCTGAGTTTTACTGGATTTGTACTTACTGAATTCACAGAATATTTGTGAGTGGATAATGGGGGTGGGGGGTGGATTGTGGGAGGGGCTTATATCGGTGGGGGTGGGTTGGATAGTCTTCATCATAATCAGACCAGCAAAATAACAAAGTACAGGGAGACATCTCGATTGTCTCAAAAACACCTCATGACTCCTGAAAACTTGCTGAGGAATAAAGCAAAAAGACTTAGGAACCTACATTAATGCAATCTCCCTGACCCACGATGCCTCATCCCTGACATGGTCATACAACTTTGGGGGTGGTATGAAATGGGACAGGTTCTACAGTCACACACACGTGGGTTCTTGCCCCAACTCCATACCTTACCAGTTACATGACTTTGTCCACTTTACATAACTTCCTGCTATGGACTGAATTTTGTTCCCCCCAAAAGAATCATATGTTTAAGACCTAAACACTCGTAGCTTAGAATGTGACTGCACATGGGCCTTTACAGAGGTAATTAAGGTTGAAAGAGGCCATAAGAGTGGGCCCTAATCCAATATAACTGGTGTCCTTATAAGGAGAGGAACCCCATGGGCACTTTCACACAGAGGAAAGAGAAGGTGGCCATCAAAAAGCCAAGGAGAGAGGCCTCAAGAGAAATCACACTTGCAGACATGTTGATTTTGGACTTCCAGTCTCCAGAACTGTGAGAAAATTAATTTCTGTTGCTTAAGCCACCCTGTCTGTGGTATTTTGTTATGGCAGCCCTAGCAAACTAATATACTTCCTGAGCCTCAAATTTTGCATCTATAAATTAATAATACTTACAGCTCTAGGGTCTAGACCCTCCTTTAGCTGTCAGAATATTTGGGGGCTTAAAGACAGACAAAAATCTTTGGTCAAGAAGAACCTTAGATTTTATTGAACGACTGAGGTTCAGCCTTGGGAGTCAGGCAATGTTCCAGTCACACCTGACTCAGGTTTTACAAGGCAGAATGTTACAATATTTTCCCAATCTTCTCCAAGAAAACACCCTCTCCCAACAACGCACATAATAAAATGGGAAGGAAAAGAGGTTCCTGGGGTTATCTAGTCCAGGAGCTTTATTTTCTGTGATAGCCCATGATTTAAGAGAACCAGTATACACTGTCCATTGTTCTTTAAAGAAGGCAGTTACCTGCATTTTGCATATTAGTGAATCTGATTCCTATCAGGGAAATGGGAGGAGAGGGAGGAGGTGTTTGTTAGGAAATAAGAAGGATTTCCTAAAGAAATTACTTGGAGCAACAGGAAGATAAAATGAATAGCCGTTCGGCAAATACCTGGATATCCATAGCCATTCTGCTCTGATGTCCTTAGGAGAAATGGAGAAAGAGGAAAGACAAAATTTTCTGTCTGTCAAATTCTCTTCTGACTTTAGTTTCATATTAAAATTTCTTGTGATTAATAACTTTAATTTTTCTTAATATCAACCTCAGAGGTTATTATAAGGATTAACACAGTAACTTATAAAGCACCAAAAATATAGCAGATGCTCAGTCCTTTCTCCTTCCCTTAGGACAACAAAAGCAATTCCTTGTGCAAGTTTTTATATCCTCCAACCTTCTTCTATATGTTGCATACACACAGACACACACACACACACACACCCCTTAGCCTGGTGATTTTGAAGACTGAAAATAACAGAAGACTCCACCAAGATATTCTCTGAGGTGAGGGACTTTCAAGGGGCATGTCACTTCCCCACGAAGGAACCCACAGGAAGTTGTCTTTTTTTCCTGGAATGCCTGAATGACCCTGTCTTGAGGGTGTGATCATTGAATTCATTTTGATTCTGCTTTATGGAACTCTTCCCTCTTTTTGGTCCTGACTTGAGCAATGCAACAAAATGAGTCCTGGATGTGGCCCGTCCAAGTCGACGATGCTTTGATACATACTTCACCTGTTCACCTCCAAATGCCTCTTCAGGAACAGGGAAGCCCTTTAGCACTTTAACATTTATTCTTTCCAGATACTTGCCTGACAGACTTTTACAAGCACAGTTTAAATGGGGCAGGATCTCAGAGTCGATATTTTTTTCCCTTTTTCAGATAGCATTTTTCTTTTTCTCCTGGCAAGGGAAAGGTTTGGGAACAATACATATTTGTTTGGCCCAGGAGAGAGACGGGGAACTGGAATGTGTTTATGTCACTTTTTTAAAAAAGCATTTAAACAAGGTGCTCAGTACACAAAGAGATGCCTCCAGAAACTGAAGAGGGATGGATCTCAGCATATTTAATGTGAGAATCTGGTAAACAGTTCTAAGGGTTGGTTTCCAAATCTCTGCCCGAAAATCATTTCTTTCTCTCTGTGCACGGATACCATGGAGCCAGTGGACCAGAGGAGGTAGATGGGTAATTGGGCAGCAGCACAACTCATTTCTCAGCTGGCAACCTTTTAAAGACTTTTAAATCCTCAACAGCAACTGGCCTTTCCATTGTTCTTTTCCTCCTTCTGGCTGATGTCTGCACAGACTTTACCGCCTCTGTATTGACTGGCCTAAAAACTCCGCCCACTGCCTGTATCAGGAACAACACCCAACACAAACCGTCTGAACATAAACACCCAGCCATGTAATAGCATGGGATGTTTCCTGGTATCCAAGTTTCTGCCTAATGGGAAAAATCTGTTTTCAGCTTGGACTGCAATAGAAAAGTTATTTATCTTGTGAAAGATGGTGAAATAAAACAGTCCTTCCATTTGGTCAGCAAATATGTAAAGAGAACAGAATCTGTAACCCTCCAAGATCTGAGCACTGGGAAAAGACAGAACCAGGGAGCTACACAAACCGAGTAGGAATTCCCGAGTTCATAAGGATTAAGAGCTTTTTGCTGACCGCTTTTTTTTTTTTTTTTTTTTTTTTTTTTTTTGGTACGCGGGCCTCTCACTGTTGCGGCCTCTTCCGTTGCGGAGCACAGGCTCCGGACGCGCAGGCTCAGCGGCCATGGCTCACGGGCCCAGACGCTCTGCGGCTGGGATCTTCCGGGGCCGGGGCACGAACCCGTCTCCCCTGCATCGGCAGGTGGACTCAACCACTGCGCCACCAGGGAATACCTGCCGAAATGAAACGAAAAATTTGGTGTTTGAAACGTTGATTCTCAACTCAGGCTGCATATTAGAATCGCCTGGGGAGATTTTTAAACTAGATCCTTGGTCCTGGGTCCCGCCCCCCAGAGATTTTGTGGGTTTGTTGTTTGTTTGTTTGTTTTAATCTCCACCAGGGATTCTGATACACAGCCAGTATGGAGAATAACTGGGTTAGAATGTGAAGAAAGTTCATAAACAGAGACTGGAGATCAGAACCCTAGCTGCAGAAAGAAACCTCCCAGAGCAGATCAGCCTGACAGATATATAGCAACAAAGAGTAGAAAAGTGGTTGCCAGGGACTGGAGGGTGGGGGAGATATGGAGAGGTTGGTAAAAGGGTGTAAACTTTCAGTTATAAGATTAATAAGGTCTGGGGATCTAATGTATAACATGGTGACTGTAACTGATAGCCCTGTACTGTATAATTGAAATTTGCTAAAAGAGTAGAATGTAAATGTTCTCACCAAAAAAAATTAAAATAAGGTCAATATGTGAAGTGATGTGTTAACAAACTCAATGGGAGAAATCCTTTTATGACATATATGTATATCATCACTTTGTATTCTTTAAATATCTTACAATTTTATTTGTCAATTATACCTGAATAGAGCTGGGGTAGGGGAGAAATACGGCACATAGATACAATGGAATATTATTCAGCTGTTAAAAAGAAGGAAGTCCTGCCGTTTAAAACAACATGGGGGTGGTGGTGTGATGAATTGGGCGATTGGGATTGACATGTATACACCGATGTGTATATAATTGATGACTAATAAGAACCTGCTGTATAAAATAATAAATAAAATAAAATTCAAAAATTCAAATAAATAAAACATGGATAGGGCTTCCCTGGTGGCGCAGTGGTTGAGAGTCCGCCTGCCGATGCAGGGGAGACGGGTTCGTGCCTGGTCCGGGAAGATCCCACATGCCGCGGAGCGGCTGGGCCCGTGAGCCATGGCCGCTGAGCCTGCGCATCCGGAGCCTGTGCTCCGCAACGGGAGAGGCCACAACAGTGAGAGGCCTGTGTACCGCAAAAAAAAAAAAAAAGGATAAATCTTGAGGGCATTGTGCTAAGTGAAATAAGTTAGACAGAGAAAGACAAATACTGTATGATCTCACATGTGGAATCTAAAAAATAAACGAACTCATAGAAAGAGAGTAGATTGATGGTTGCCAGGGGTGGGGGGAACAGGTGAAGGTGGTCAAATTCCAGTTCTAAGATGAAAAAGTTCTGGGGATCTATGGTGACTATAGTTAACAACACTGTGTTGTATACTTGAAAGTTGCTAAGTAGATCTTAAAAGTTCTCAACACACACATACAAAAACACAGTAACTATGTGAGATGACAGATGTGTTTAACTGAACTTATTGTGGTAATCATTAGGCAATATACACATACATTGAGCCGTCGCCTTGTACACTTTAAACTTAAGCAATGTTATATGTCAATTGTATCTCAATAAAGCTGGGGGGAAAAGAAAACATCAGCTAATAGGTAATAAAAATAATAAATTATCACCACTTGGCAACCCCAATGAAATAAAGGATTTAGGCCAGTAGTTCTGAAGCTTGATTGTACATGGGAATCACCTTTGGGAGCTTGAAACACACTAACTACCGGCTCCCACCCCCAGAGATTCCGATTCGATTCACCTGGTGGGGAGCTTGGCAATGAGACTTGGGAGGATTAACGTCTCCCTGGGTGACTCTAATGAGCAGGCAAGGTTGAGACCATTGATATGGGCAATGGACATCAATAGTCACTGGAACAACCAGATAGAAAAGCTGGTCTAGTATAGATGGCTCAGATGGATCACAGCTAACTCCACTGATCTATCCCACCATCGTCAAAAGGTGGGATGCAATTGGAAGTACCCAACACCACTTAGGATGTGTACTTGTCAAAAAGTCAGCCTGAAACTGATGTAGCCTCTTAATTTAACTATCACCTACAGGAAGTAAAAGGGACCTACACGAAATAAAGGACACCCTCAGGATGTAATCAGCAAAATCCAGAATGTGGTGAAGTCTACAAGACAGATACTTCAGTTTCTCTAACAAATAAATTATAAGAAAACAATAAAGGATAGGGAATTGATAGATTAAAATAGTCATAAAAGACATAACCAATGCAAATACATAGACCTTATTTGAATCCTGATTTGAACAAACCAACGGTTTAAAAAAAAATTATAAGACAATCAAGGAAATCTGAATATTGCTAGATATTTGATGATACTAAGACATTTATGTTAAATTTTTAGGTCAGCAGCTTTTTCTATAAAGGGCCAAATAGTTAGTGTTTTAGGCTGGGTGGGTCTACAGTCTGTTGCAACTACTCAGCTCTGTCATTGCAGCCTGAAAGCAGCCATAAACAACACATAACAAATGGCTGTGACTGTGTTCTTCACAACAACAGACAACTGCATGGATTTTGTCAACCTCTGTTTTACAGATACATTCAAAAGAGCTTCTGGATGAACGAATGGAGAGGAGGGGAAGGTGGCTGAGCAGTATAAATGGAACAAGGTCGGTCATGTGCTCATAAATAGCTGACGATGGGTACATTATACTCGTGGTTGTGGTTCTCAAAGCTGGTCCCAAGACCATCGGCATTAGCATCAGCTGCAGACTTGTTAGAAATGCAAATTTCAGGCCCCACCTAAGACTTAGGAATCTGAAACTCTGGGGGTGGATCCCAGCAATCTGCTTTAATAAGCCCTCCAGGTGATTCTCGTGCACACAGACTAATGTTATTCATTCTCTCTGTCTCTCCCTGTCTCCCTCTCCCTCTCCCTCCCCCTCCCTCAACTCTCCTACGTGTTTGAAATTTTGTGGAGTAAAAAGTTTTTTTCCCATCTGGTTTTCAAAGTGGCTGTACCAGATAAACAGTCCCTCTTAGGAAATACAGTTGTTTTAGATGACATATGATTGCTGAAGCAGGGAATTTAAAAATTCAAATGAAACAACCTTTTTTTTTTTTGAGAGTTAAACCATTTTATTTATTTATTGGTGGGTAGGGAGGGACAGGCAGTGACAAGCCTCAGTAGGGGGGCAAATACCAGCTAGATCAAGAAGGGAGGGGCAGGGGATCCAGAAACGGGGACCTTGGAGGGGAAGGTGAGCAAAGAAGACGTCATCCTACCACTCTTACAAGTCCTTCCAGGTCACTCAGGAACATCTTGGGGCCCTTAAAGAATGGGTCGTCCCGCTCGAGGCTCTGGGCCTGGAGCTGAAAGCTGCTGGGCTCCGGGTTAGAAAGGGTGTGCCTCTGGAGCTCCCCCACCTAGCTTCCTTAGAAGTTCCCAGCTACTGTTACAGTCCGGAAGACTGATTTCAGAGCTAGATGAAGAAAGTGACATGGCGAAGATGGCAGCCGCGGGCAGCTTAGACTGGAGGATATGAACGGATGTCCTCCAGCTGCGGCCTGAGTGCCGCCCCTCCGTCTTTGGTTTCAGCAGCAGCACCGGGTGCCGGCTCAGCTGGCCCTGCAGCAACTTCTGTTCCTCCCGAAGCATCTCTGGCTCCTCCCACGGCAGTTGCTGCTCATTCCGCAGCTCTCGGTGAAGGCCGCTGGTAGCCTTGCACTTCTGTGGTCCTGTTTGTATCTGGGCTCTGGCGCGTTCCTGCACCTGGCTTCCCAGGCCCTGCAGTTCCCTTCTCAGCCCCTCCAAGCGTCGCTCCGGGAGACGGGCCCTTCGCTCTGGGCCCCCCTGCAGCAACCTCAGTGATGCTTCCAGGGCACAGATCTGGTACTTCTGCTGCTCTTGCTATTCCAGCAGGCTATTCCTGCACAGCCTGCCTCAGCACCTCAGTCACCTGAGCCTGGGATCCGAGCTGGGATCTAAGACTCGTAACTACACCCCAGAGAGAAGACGCACCGTGGGCCTCCGCCCAACTCAGCCTCTCTGGGACAATGGGAGTCTCTAGAGTCCAAAGCTGTTGAGCTTGGACTCGATCCAGGTCCCAGCGCAGTGGAGACCCCAAGGGGATACAGCCGCTGCTTAATCGTGGCACATTTCCGTCAATTGAGAAGCACGCGTCGAGCTTCTCACATCAGCTCAGGCGCCTACTCAGAGCCTGCGGCAGAGGTCTGGCTTCCTGGCATCTTGGGCCCTTGCTCTCCCGATCGTGGACACCCGAGGCACAGCCCAGGAAAGACCACACAACGTCAGATCGAAAGAGGTGAGTGGGCATGCAATGCTAAAGGTAAGGATGCAATATCAGACCAAAACTGCGCCTCTGGGACTAGTCAGGGGAGAGGCATCCTTGGGGACCTGGGGGAAAAGTGGGATGGATACCCTGATACGCAGCTATCCGGTGGGAGTCAAAGGTGCTGCATCTTGGTCGAGACCTCCCCAGACACAGGACGCTGGTGCCAGCACACCGAACCGGTGCCAGCTACTATGAAACAACCTCTCCTGAAATGCTTCTTCTAACTCAAAACACATGACTAGCACACAGATTTTTGTATAGTCCTGGGCTTTTAAAAAAAAGTATTATTATTAAAACAGGAGCTAACCCACCGAAAGTTTATTTTATATGTACTATCGGCTGAACATTTTTATCAGTTTTTCAGGGAAAAAGTCATTTGTTTGATCTGAAAACACCTGTTATCAAGAACAAATTATCTTGCAACATATACAAATATGAAATCATTATTTTGTATGCCTGTTATCTTTCAATTATGCTTCAAGGAAAAGGAATATTTCTTCCTAATACTCTACTTTGTTTTTTATAGGTATCAGATATTATTTTCCAGATTTTGTGACATTTTAACAATGATTTACGATATTTATTATGACGATGTCTTGAGTTAATTTGAGCTGAAAAATGTGCCAACTTTCAGAACACAGCAGCAGATTTTTTAAACTTCTCATTATGCCAGCAAATAGTTTGCAATTGTTTTGGAGATGAGGTATGTGGAGCACGTCTCCATTATTCCTTAAAATTTATTCTAGCTATTATAGAACGAAGATGCTCTCTGTGTGGCAAAACAGTCTGTAACAAGCCATTTTGTTGCATAAATTCACTATAGACTCTCTCATTCCTCTACAACTAAGCTCTTCTTTACTTGTGTCTAAGTATATGAATCACTCGTTCTAAAATTACTGATGGTGACAAGAAATCTAGAGGAGGCATCCATAGTATAATATGTTGTATGTAATATAACGTGAGCAGAAGTTACATCATTCCTACTTCTTGATCTCATTTGCCTAAATGCATTTAGTCTATCAGGATTGAAATATACTATCAAAAGTTGTCATTTTTATGTTAAATATTCAGTATCTTAAAAAACGTATTTTCTACAGAATAAGTGATCCGGGCATATTGTTTTCAATCTGTATAATAAGATACAGATTCTCCTCCTATGAGAAAGTGAATTATTTTATCAATTAAGATGACCTGGCTGCAAGAGATAGAAACTGCCTGGGGAACTTTAGCAGAAAAAGACTGTATGGGAAGAAGAGAAGGTAACTCACAAAATGGAACAAAATGTGGAATAAACAGGTTCAGAAAGGGCAGGAACTAGAGCAACCCTGGAGAAAACAGAAGCCGGACATGATGAATGGTCACTTCAGGGAGTGCTGCAGAGATAAATAGTGCCGGCCATTTGGGGTCTTTAGATCACTCTTTTCAAGAACATAAATGCCTCCAGCCACCTGGCTTGGGTCAGGGGTCATCATGTCACTGATTGATAGTCCATCAAAGCAAAGTTGGGGTGCTATTAAGCGAAATAGCAGATGGGGGCAAAAATGATAAATGTCCACTGAAATCATTAATTTTCTTTTTTCTTTTTTTAATTGAAGCATAGTTGATTTACAATGTTTTGTTAATTTCTGCTGTCCAGCAAAGTGATTCAGTTATACATATATACGTTCTTTTTTTAAATATTCTTTTCTATTATGGTTTATCATAGGATATTGAATATAGTTCTCTGTGCTACACAGTAGGACCTTGTTGTTTATCCATTCTATATGTAATAGTTTACATCTGCTCACCACAACCTCCCACTCCATCCCGCCCCACCCTCCCCCCGGCCCTTGGCAACCACAAGTCTGTTCTCTATGTCCATTTCTCTATGTCTGTTTCTCTTTCATAGATAGGTTCATTGGTGTCATATTTTACATTCCACATATAAGTGATATCATATGGTATTTGTCTTTCTCCTTCTGGGTTATTTCACTTAGTATGACAATCTCTAGTTGCATTCATGTTGCTGCAAATGGCATTATTTCATTCTTTTTATGGCTGAGTAGTATTCCATTGTATATATGTACCACATCTTGTTTATCCATTCATTTCTCAATGGACATTTAGATTTTTTCCATGTCGTGGCTATTGTGAATAATACTGCTATGAGCATAGGGGTGCATGTATATTTTTTAATTAGAGCTTTGTCTGGATATATGTCCAGCAGTGAGATTGCTGGATCATATGGTAATTCTATTTTTAGTTTTCTGAGGAACCTCCATACTGTTTCCACAGTGGCTATAACAACTTACATTCCCACCAACAGTGCGTGAGGGTCCCCTTTTCTCCACAACCTCTCCAGCATTTGTTATTAGTAGAGTTTTTAATGATGGCCATTCTGACTGGTGTGAGTTTTGATTTGTAGTAGTTTTGATTTGTAGTTTTGATTTGCATTTCTCTATTAGCGATGTTGAGCATCTTTTCATGTGCCTATTGGCCATTTGTATTTCTTCTTTGGAGAAATGTCTATTTAGGTTTTCTGCCCATTTTTCAATTGGGTTATTTGTTTCTTTTGTTGTTGAGTTGTATGAGCTGTTTATATATATTGGAAATTAAGCCCTTGTCCATTGCATCATTTGCAAATATTTTCTCCCATTCTATAGATTGTCTTTTCATCTTGTTTATGGTTTCCTTTGCTGTGCAAAAGCTTGGTAAGTTTGATTAGGTCCCATTTGTTTATTTTTGGTTTTATTCTATTGCCTTGAGAGGCTGACCTAAGAAAACATTGGTATGATTTATGTCAGAGAATATTTTGCCTATGTTCTCTTCTAGGAGTTTTATGGTGTCATGTCTTATGTCTCAGTCTTAAAGCCATTTAGAGTTTATTTTTGTGTATGGTGGGAGTGTTCTAACTTCATTAATTTACATGCAGCTGTCCAACTTTCCCAACACTACTTGCTGAAGAGACTATCTTTTTCCCATCGTATATTCTTGCCTCCTTTGTCAAAGATTAACTGATCGTAGATGTGTGGGTTTATTTTTGGGTGCTGTATTCTGTTCCACCGATCCATGTCTCTGTTTTTGTGCCAATACCATGCTGTTTTATGAAATCATTAATTTTAAAATACCACTTAAAAGCAAGTCAATCATAGTAATCCCTCATTCCAGAAATATGGTCTGTCCATAACACAAAGTCTATCATCTCTTTAATTCTGGCTATATAATTGAAGACACACACACACACACACACACACACACACACACACAGATATGAGTAAAAATTACAGATAAAGTGTGTTAAGTTTAATTATATTGGGCCTAATAATATAAGGGGCTCATCCATTGATTTATCCACAAATATTTAGGCACAATTCTAGATATTGGGGATACAAGACTGAAAACAAAAATTTATTTTAATCCTTGCCTCATTTTTGTGAGAGAGAGAGAAACAATAGACAAAATAAATAAGTAAATTTTGTGGCATCTTAGAAGTTGACAAGTGCTATGGAGAAGAATAAATAAGGGAGGAAGGACAGAGGAAAGGGAGCGCCAGGTCAAGGTTGCAAGTTTAAAGAGAGTGATCAGGGGCTTCCCAGGTGGCGCAGTGGTTGGGAGTCCGCCTGCCGATGCAGGGGACGTGGGTTCGTGCCCCAGTCTGGGAAGATCCCACATGCCGTGGAGCGGCTTGGCCCGTGAGCCATGGCCACTGAGCCTGCGCGTCCAGAGCCTGTGCGTCTGGAGCCTGTGCTCCGCAACGGGAGAGGCCACAACAGAGAGAGGTCCGCGTACCGCAAAAAAAAAAAAAAAAAAAAGAGAGAGTGATCAGGAAGGGCCTCACTGAGGTGACAATGGAGCAAAGACTGGCGGGGAGAAAGGATGTAAGTCAGGCAGGTATCTGGAGGAAAGTACTCCAGGAAGGAGCAGCAGGTGTAAGGCACTGAGGCAGGTGCTCACCTGGAGTGTTCAAAGACCACAAAGAGACCAGTGTACTTGGAGCCCCTGGAGTGAGCCATGGGAGAGGGATTGGAGGTGGGGTCAGAGTAAGACGGTGATCAGGCCATGACAGGCCTTGTAAGCCACTGTGAAGCCTTTGGCTTTTTCTCTAAGTGAGATGGGAAAATCACACGGCAGAGAACCCATGCTCCCACCTAAGAATTCATCTTCCCTTGAATCATCTTTCCAGTCCAAAACCTATCAAATATCAAAACATCCTGGGGGGGCTTCCCTGGTGGTGCAGTGGTTAAGAATCCACCTGCCGGTGCGGGGAACACGGGTTCGATCCCTGGTCCAGGAAGATCCCACATGCCGCGCAGCAGCTAAGCCTGTGTGCCACAACTACTGAGGCCCACGTGCCTAGAGCCCATGCTCCTCAATAAGAGAAGCCACCGCAATGAGAAGCCCGCGCACCGCAATGAAGAGTAGCCCCTGCTCGCTGCAACTAGAGAAAGCCCGCGCACAGCAGTGAAAACCCAATGCAGCCAAAACCAAATAAATAAATAAATAAATTTATTTTTAAAAAAAAAACATTCTGGGGACTTCCCTGGTGGTACAGTGGTTAAGCCTTCGCCTTCCAATGCAGGGGGCACTGGTTCAATCCCTGGTCAGGGAGCTAAGATCCCACATGCCTTGGGGCCAAAAAACCAAAACATAAAACAGAAGCAATATTGTAACAAATTCAATAAAGACTTTAAAAATGGTCCACATCAAAAAAAAAAAATCTTTAAAAAAATAATTCTTCCCCCCTCACCCCACCCCAGTTTTCAAAGCCCATCTGTACACTTCCTAGAGAACTAAACATTTCTGCAATATCCAGGCATTGTCTCACTCCTCAAGCACTGCTACTCAACTGTATCTGTCAATGTCCAACTGGGAGACAGAAATCACACAGTAATTTTAACAAGGAAAGTTTATAACAGAAGATTAGATAATGGAGCATAACTAATAAGAAGTAAACTCAAAAGAATATAGGGGGTTTCCCTGGTGGTGCAGTGGTTGAGAGTCCGCCTGCCGATGCAGGGGACACGGGTTCGTGCCCCGGTCTGGGAGGATCCCACATGCCGCAGAGCGGCTGGGCCCGTGAGCCATGGCCGCTGAGCCTGTGCGTCCAGAGCCTGTGCTCCGCAATGGGAGAGGCCACAACAGAGAGAGGCCCGCGTACCGCAAAAAAAAAAAAAAAAAAGAATATAGGAATTGCAGATGTAAGGAGCAGTGACCACCCTTAGGGCTGAGATCTGTACCTTGTCAAGAGAGCACAGTCATCGCTCACTGGATTGAGGGGAGTTGCTTAGGTGCCGTTACTGTTGCAACTTGCTGGAAATCCACCCTCCGGGGTGCCAGCGAAAGCAATTCACAGGGAGATGCAAAGCTGCACAGGGAGCTACCAGGGAAAGCTTCTGGATGCTGGATACTGTTGGTTGCTATGCACTCATTTCTGGAGCCAAACACCGGAGGAGGCATTCACTAAACGAGCTGGGTGCTGGAGAGGACATGCACTGCAGAAACTCAGTACTGAAGAAAGTTGGGCCCTGCACTGCCAGCCTGTAAGATAGAAGTCACATAGAGAGCAGAAGCCTGCCAGGAGAACACTCTGGAACCAGGACCAAAAAAAAAAAGAAAGAAAGAAAGAAAGAAAAGAATAAAGGAAGAAAGAAAAGAAAAAAGAAAGAAAAAAATTCTCCCCCCAGTATCCCTCTAGCGTCCTCTACCGACAAAGTTTAACATCATGCCAGTTGGCACAGGAGAAATATTTCAAGAGCCCTATTCCATTTTCATAGAGCAGGCAATAATGGATGGATTTGAAGTTAAGAGGCAATAAACTGATAACTGGCGTACCCTCTTTTCTTATTTGGATGCAATATTCTCAGCATAACCTGTTGATGAACTGCAATATTATACTTTCTAAGAGTTGCTACTTTCTAATGCAACATACCCTCCCAACCAAAAACAATCCAAAACCATGCCTAAGTGTGAAGCTCCGGGTCCTGAAAAATAAAGTGTAGTCTATCCATGCTGAAAATGTGACACTTAGAAGATACCTGAGTATCTACTTAGGGCACTGAAAGGTACCCTGGTCCAATAATGCCCTGTGTAGGTCTGGGTGCATGCTGTTCTATATAATCATAAATTCAAGTTATTTTATTCACTTTAAATTCTTGCCTCTTAGTATTTGCTTTTGTTTCTTCTTTCTGATATAAGCACACAATTGTTGTCCTCTTCTACTTGGATGTATTATGAATGAATAGCGCAGTAAGATGTATCATGATGGAAAGAGCATTGGCTCTCTGTCAGGCTGACCTGGTTTTAAATTCTGACTCCATCACTTTCTGGGCGTGTGACCTTAAGCAGATCATTTAACCTCTAGTAACTTCAGTTTCCTCATCTTCAACTGGGACAATAACACCCACCTTGCAGAGTTTAAAAAGACTCTCTGGAGCATCTACTAGAGTACTTGCCCCAGAGAAAGTATCTATTTTTAAAGATGGCCTGCATCTGTGATTTCTGCTGCTCTCATCGCTTTAGGAATTTTACTCAGCTGCCCATGGTGAACATTGTAAGCCTGCCTAGTTAATTCAAACTCTCATTCCAAAGACAGCCACAGAAACATAAAGTAAAGCTTTGTAAAATGGTCCACTAATTATCGTAAATTTCTAAACAATATTCCAGAATTGTTGGAAAGAAAAAAACAGTAATGGGCATAGGCACCAAAGGTTAATAGAGATTCTCAGAAACATTAGCTGTCTTGCCGCCTCTCCCTGACTTTTGTTAATCTTTATAGTGAGAGATATTTTTTTAAAATGAACTTTGCTTCTTAAAAGTGTCTTGATATAATAATTCTATTCTCAACTTAGAAAGTCAAATAACTTCTTATAGGACAACTAACCACTTCTTTATAGAGAATGCAGCTGTTGACAACAGTTTACCAAATGGAATGAGATGCTGCACTAAAGGACTATGAAAATAGAACCCAGACCTTAGACCTGTACTTTGGGTAGAAACACCAGAATGAACTCAGACTCAAGTTTCTCACTGCAATAAACAAGTTGTTAGAACTTTCATCTAGTTCAATCCAATCTCAATTTTCAAAGACCACAATGGACTTTCTAGACCATATGTTCCTTCGGTTCATAACATATCACCAGTGACTTTCATATTCATCAGCGGACCTGATGCCAAATATTTTTTCTACTTTTTTAAAGTAGATGTAGCCAGAGAGGAATGTAGCTCTTCCTTGGCAAGAGGGTTCTGAAGTTTTCCCTAAGCCAATTGAATTCTCAACACAAGATCAGACCAACAAGAATATAATGGAACCCAGGTGTTAGACTAATTACTAATTTAGCCATAAATGAAGAAAAGGGAAATATTAATCCATGATGCAAGTTGTTGTGTTATTACAGAACCCATCATAATGAAGTAACGACCTCACTTTGCTCAGAGGTTAACTGTACGGATGGTCCTGTATTGACCGAATGCTAATGAGTTGTGTGTGTGGCAGCAGGTAAGCAGGAGATGGCAGAAGGAAACTATTGTGATAGGTACATAATTACAATGGAAGTCATGTCTCGGGTAACGAGCAAGATTCACATCACATC
The DNA here is from genome assembly GCF_949987515.2 of Delphinus delphis. Classification (NCBI taxonomy): domain Eukaryota; kingdom Metazoa; phylum Chordata; class Mammalia; order Artiodactyla; family Delphinidae; genus Delphinus; species Delphinus delphis. The sequence continues at coordinate 45,447,954 of NC_082693.1, read as the reverse complement.
TTCTCAGTCACAGCACAGTTTCTCCAGCTCTGTTTATAGCAATCGGTGGGATTATTTGACAGCAAGATGACATTTTGACTTTGGAACAAATTTTTCTCACAGAAAGCACAATTACCCACTGATGTTGTGATATGCAATTAGATACAGCCATACTGGGCAAGTTACATTGTTTTAAACATGCAAATTGTGGATATGTTGTTCATTAGCACAGGAGATTCTTCAGTTTTGTCTATGGCCCTTTGGGTCTAAATGCCTTTGTCATATGCAATGGATGCATTCTGAAACTTTTTAATTGCCTATTATTTAAGCTTGAAGTTTTAAATTGTTTAATGTAGGAGTATTCTGGCAGCTAAAGCTAATATCTGAGGCGGGTCAGATCTTTATTGTATGCAGAGACTGTGTTTCAGGGAACATTGTTTGGCTTATATTCTATCTAAACCCATTTAACCAAAAAATCCATATTATAAAGGAATTTTATTACAGTATAAAATGTAATATGCTGGAAATATGTATGAATTCTTATGAGTCCAGTTGTTTTGTTTAAACTCACTGAGGCATCAGTAATGTACTCTACTGAGTATGTAAAGGAGAGAAAAGCTCCTTTTGTTTGCTTTCCACATTTCACCAAGTTCAGGAAGGGAGTTCTTTCTCTGGAAAGGGAGAGAGAGAGAGAGAGAGAGAGAGTGTGTGTGTGTGTGTGTGTGTGTGTGTGTGTGTGTGTGGTGTATGTGTTTGCATGCCCATGCATTCATATCTGTCCACATTTAGCCATCTCTCAATTAACTGCATATAAAAGGGCAAAGTTTTCATCTTACACTGACATCCCCTGCCATCCCTCACAACCACCCTCCTCTCTCCTCGGAGTGTATTCAGGAGAAATCAGTACATTTTAACATTAGACTAAACAAAACATAGTTAAATGGAAGAGATGTCTAAAATAAGTTGTTATCTGTCATAGTCAAATAACTTAAGCATCAACAATGCACTTAAAATCATGAAAAATAAGATAAATGTATTTTCTTTCTGTGGTATCGGTGACATTTAAAACATCCTCATAGAGGACTTCCCTGGAGGTCCAGTGGTTAAGACTTCGCCTTCCAAAGCAGGGGGTGCGGGTTCAATCCCTGGTCGGGGAGCTAAGATCCCACATGCCTCGGGGCCAAAAAAACCAAAACATAAAAAAAAAAAAAAAAAAAGAAGTAATATTGTAACAAATTCAATAAAGACTTCAAAAATGGTCCACATTAAAAAAAAAAAACTTAAAATAAAATATCCTCAGAAAACACTGGAAACTCGTGTTGTTCTATGACACCTTACAAACATGTCGTTAGTCAAAAACAAAAAAATCCCACTAACTTCTTGGTGTGATATCTGATTGCCAGAGATTAGCAGACTAAACTTCTGCAATATGTATCTATAACAAGGGATAATGTAACTACTGTGTGAGGGTTATTGTGAAGATTTAATGAGAATAAGCAGGGGGTAAGCAAATTATGGCTGCTGAGCTAAATCTGGTCCACCATCTATTTTTTTAGGCCACAACGTAAGAATGGCTTTTACATTTAAAAAACAAATTTTTAATCAAAAGAATAGTAATATTTCACGATGTGAAAATTGTGTAAAATTCAAATTTCAGAGTCCATAACTGAGGTGATACTGGAACACAGCGACACTCGTTCATTTTGTGTTGTCTAGGCTGCGTCCACACTACAACAGCAGAGTCGAATAGTTGTAGCAGAGACCTCATGGCCTGCAAAGCCTGAAATATTTACTTTGTGGCCCTCCCCAGACGAAGTTTGTTGACCTCTGAAATAAGCATGAGGCTTGGCACATAGTAGGGGCTCAATAAATGATATTCATTGACATAAATACAGCCTTGGCATATTAATAACTATTATATGGACTAAAAATGTTTGGTCCTCCAAGGGCTGGTCAGGTCTCCAATAACGTAGTGTGGAGACTCAGCTCAACAGAACAGCCAGGCCACGCGGGGCCCCTAAAAGGCTTTCTCCATCCCTCCCCCGCTACACCAGGACTTGCCCCTACTCATGTTCTGCCCTGCAGAGAAGGTGGAGGGGCATCTTCCGTGCACCTCACCTGTGGCTTTCCGTGCTGGTTTAGATCATTGCTCAGAACCCCTCCCTCCCTCTCCCACCATCTCCACGGATGGAACGTACCTTGAGAACAGCCACATGACTTGCCTTGGAATGGAACATGAGCAAACATATCATGACCTATTGGAGTCCTCGCTTTCAGAGTATTCATTCTAGACCTCAGTTACAAGAGGAGCAAAAGTTGTTAGAACTAGAAATAATCTGTTAATGAACTGGCCACCTATGAACTCAATCTCCAGTTCAAACTTTCCTCACCATTGGGGCCATTCCTGCCCATCAGATCAGAACCTTCATCATCTCTCTCAACTGACCAACGTTTCTGCCTGGTTGGACCCAAGTTCAACCCTGCCAGCCCAGATGTCTGCAGCCCACCCAGTTGCTGAGGTTACATTTTTAGGTCTGCAAGAATACTGAAATGGATAATTCACAAATATTAAGCCTCAGTTAAATGTATTCTTTCTGCCAGCCACATGGAAAGGAAAAGCTCTGGTGAAAACATAAAATGCAGTCAGCTGGGGTTACAGCTCATTTTTGCATGGGATCAGCTTCAGATTCTCATCTAGAATAGACTACTTCCAAAGCCACATGTTTAAAAGTGAGGAAAGAAAAGAAATCGGGTTCATAGTCATTTCAGCAGTGAATGGTCTATGGACCCCCTTGACACTCTCTCGAGACCCCTAGTGTCCCAGCCTCTAGGTAATTTTAAAAGAAAAACAGTTTGGAGGAATGTGTTACCATCATTTATCAACCCACTGGAGGAGGTCTCACACATCACTCCAGTTGGGTTTCCTACTGGGTGGGGCGTATGCTCACCGTCATTCTCTAATAGCAAAGAGAAAGGCTTCATGTCATCAAAGAACAGGGAATTCTGCTCTGAAAGGACATTGCCTCTGAAGATTCCACACCACTAGAATTCTTGGCTCAGTTACGTAATGAAATTATCCAAATGCTTTCTACTAACGCCACCCACCTGATCAGACTTCCTTCATTCCTGGTTCATTTTTTAATAATGTTTTTAACTTTGTTTGTTTTAAAAAAAACTTTTAATGTAAATATTCAAAGCTAATTCAAGTCTTATTTTAAAGTTACCTCTTGGGGAGGGGAGGAGCTGCTTCTTTGCCAAGGGCACTTTGGTTGCTATTTTCTATTTATAAGAAAGAGTAGATTTCCATGTCTGAGCAGTTAGACAGGCATAAATGGATAAATTAGCATTTGCCTACATTTAAATTTCAAAATCAAACTACTGGACAACTGACTCTTGATTGATTTATTATTGCTCAGAGTTATTGTTTGCCAGCTGAAGCCAAATGTTATGGTAAAGGACCAAACTAACCAAAAAAATGATGCCTCAGTGCCCTGGTTTTGGAGCTCAGAACTCGTCCTGTGGGTCTCTTGCTTCTCCTGGAAGAAGTCTCTTTGACTTATTCCCTCACACTCAAGACTTGACTTTAGAAGATAGATAGGATTTGTAAGCTGAAGAAAGGGGGGTGAGCATGCCACACCAGAGAAACAGGTTGACCATTGTAGGAAACAGTAGTACTTAATAAGCACATTCCTTTGATGAAAATAAAAGGTGCTCAGTTTCAGCTCCATCCTCCCGTCATACATGGGAGAGTGAATAGTGGTCACAAAACACAGGTTGAGGTGCTCCGTGGAGGTACTCATTAGAAGGAATTTCTTCCTTCCCACACTTGACTACATCCAGCCAGCTTCTTGAGGGTTTGTGTGAATGACTACCTCCCAGAGGGACTTGGACTAGGCCAAAAAGGTCAGCTTCCCACTTGAATGGACCTATCCCTGGGCCGCCACCACAAAGATATCTGACAGTTTTAAAGGTGGAATAGAAACTTTTCAAGGCTGACAGATTCAGTAACAGTTGGGGTAGGGGGTACTGTGTTTTTGTGATGTGTGTGTACGTGGTAGGGGGTGTGAGCATATGGGTCAGAAGAAATATCACTGTTATACTTGCCACTGTCCTGAGAGGGACAAGGGCGAGAAAGACTGCATCACTACTGAATTCCCTTAGGGAACAAAATTAATATAAGATTTTTTTAAGTGGAAAAGTGTTCGATTACACAGAAAGATAGAATTATATATAGAAAGAAATAAAAGAGTTTTGAGCACTTGGTATGTTTCCGACACTGTTCTAAGCACTTTATATATATTAGCTCATGGATTAGCTCCTAACAACCATGTGAGGTAGGCGCTCTTACCCTCTTTTTTTTTTTTTTTTTTTTTTTTTGCGGTACGCGGGCCTCTCACTGTTGTGGCCTCTCCCGTTGCGGATGGAGCACAGGCTCCGGACGCGCAGGCTCAGCGGCCATGACTCACGGGCCCAGCCGCTCCGCGGCATGTGGGATCTTCCCGGACCGGGGCACGAACCCGCGTCCCCTGCGTCGGCAGGCGGACTCTCAACCACTGCGCCACCAGGGAAGCCCTTACCCTTATTTTATAAATTTCTGAAACCGAGGTACAGAGTGGTGAAGTCAGTCACCAAGATCTCACAGTTTGCCAAATGGTGGGGCCAGGATGTGAATACAACAGTCTGACTCCAAAGCCCACGCTGGTGTGGAGATTGACTCATACATAATCTGAGTTTGATTGATAGATACAAACCATTGAGTTTCCCTCTGGCAACATCCTAACTCTGGAAATCATTCTATTTGGGTTACACATAGCTCTCTCCATCAGGCAAAGACTGAGTCCTCTACTCACTAAGGGCTTCTGCTATTTCTATCAAGTGTATATTTTGGAGGAAAAGTAAAATATTTTTTATAATAGATGGTCTTTTAAAAAATCTCTATTATGAGATCTTCAAATATCCCGAAGAGTAGAGGAACAGTACAATGAACTCCTGTATGCCCATCACCATCTACCCCTTCACAACCCATTTATCCCCGCTAGTCCCCTCCCCCCACCTATTCTGGCTTCTTTCTCCACGGCAGCATGGAAACTCATCAAGGTTCCCAAAGACTTCTTTGAATCACAGGCCAGTGGATGTTTTCCAGCCTTTTTCAATGTCATTCTCTTGATCTATCTGAATCTCCTGACACTTTTGAGAAGATACTTCTAAGATCATATTAATAGGATAGTTACCATGCTCTGAGAACTTTCTCTGTGCCAGGCACAGTCCTGAGCACTTTTTATACATGTCATTTAATCTTCAAAACAATGTTGAGGTAGGTACTATTACAGTCTCCATTTTCAAAAGGAGGAAACAGACTGGTAAACATTTCTCATTTTGAGGAAACAAAATGAGGCATAAGGAGGCTAAATAGATTTGACTGAGATTGATGCTGAAAGCTCAACCTCTGTGCACCGGTGCCGAATCGAATCTTAGAGACAGAGTTTTGGGTGAAGTAGAAAAGAAGAGCTTTATTGCTTTGCCAGGCAAAGGGGGCCACAGCAGCCTCGTGCCTCTCAAAACTGTGTCTGCCCCGCCCCCCAGCCCCGGGGGATTTAATGAGGGTCTTTATAGCAGTGGTCATGGGTGGGGTTTCTGATAAGATTAGGATGTGTAAAGGTCTGCACTGCCTTAATCTCCTCTCAGGTGGATGTCTCCTAATTTTAATGAGCTTCTCTGGCCCCTTTAATCTTTTTTTTTTTTTTTTTTTACGGTACGCGGGCCTCTCACTGTTGTGGCCTCTCCCGTTGTGGAGCACAGGCTTCGGACGTGCAGGCTCAGCGGCCATGGCTCACGGGCCCGGCTGCTCCGCGGCATGTGAGATCTTCCCGGACCGGGGCACGAACCGGTGTACCCTACATCGGCAGGCGGACTCTCAACCACTGCTCCACCAGGGAAGCCCATGGCCTTTAATCTCAGGTGGTTTCTTGGCTGCCACTCCCTTGATTAGCAACTGGTCTAATCTGCACTTTGGAACTCAGGGAAGGTCATGGAGGCTGGAGTCTTACCTCCAAGAAATGGGGGACAGAAAAGGCTTCTGGGCCCAGGAGCCCCACAGAGTCCTGCTTGGTTTCAAGATCACATAATTAGTAATGGCTAGAACCTGGACTGCAACTGAGGTCTGCCTGACTCTGAAGTTCATGCTGTTCACCACTACACCAGACCCTGAATCGCTCCCCTTCCTGGATGTTAGTACATCACTCTCTCCTGGAGCTCCTTGTGTCTCTCTCACCTTCCTTCTCTGTCTCCTCTATGGGCTTATCTTCTTCATTCCATCTTCTAAATGTCAGTGTGCCCTTTGGCGCTGCCATCATGCACTTCTTCCTTATTTCTCTCTTATACTCCACGATCTGAAGGACCTCAATCATGGCAATGACACCATATGCCAATGACCTCCAACCTATGATTCCAGCTCAAATATCTTGCAAAGATGCCAGTCCCAACATTCTCTTGACCGTCCCATAGGAGCCTCCACCTCAGCATGTTCATTCATCATCTTACCCTCAACAGCTACTCCTCCTCCTGTGTTGCTGGATTAGAGAAATTGCATCATACAGATGTCCACCAAGTCCTATCAGTTCTGTCTCCAAAATATTTCTTGAACCTGCCCTTTTCTCTCTATCCTTGTTAGTTCAAGTCCACACCATTTTTTCCTTGGATTATGGCAAGTGCTGGATTATTGCCAGCCTTGAGTCCCCCAATCCATTCTCCAAAACTTTTTCAGGTTGATTTTTTTAAATACAGATCTTATAACATTACCTGTAAGCCATATAACATGATTCAAAATGGAGTAACACCTGTCAAGGGCCCCTATTAAGTCTCTTTCAGACACCCAAGAACTGGAAAATTACTGAAGACTGCAAGTCTATTCTCCGAAAAACCACATCCTATAGAGACACAGCCAGCCCAGGTACTGCTGTGGACCAGAGTAGACATCAACCCTGTGAAGCCCAGTAAAAGACTCAAATCCCCACCCTTGGGTGCCAACGCCGCTCTATGCATCTGGCCCCTTTCCTCTCTTGGGAAGTGAATAAAATCTCTCTTTTCCTCTTGCTAATATTTCTGTGAATTCTTTCACAACCCGCATTGGCTCACCTAACATTACCTGCCTGTTTAAAATACTTCAACAACCTCACATAACCTTCCATATAAAATCCAAATTCCTTATTATGGCTTACAAGGTCCATTGTAGTCTAGACTGATTCTAGAATACCTGTCAGAATTGTACCTCACCACTACCCATTTGCCCTTAATTTTCTAGCTATGTTGTAACTCTCTGAAATGCTTCTTAGGTGCTTATAATCTTTCATATTTCCATATTCTTCTACATAATGTCTAGATTGTCCTTCCATTCATCCCCACCTCTGCCCCCTGCCACCATACACCAAAACAAGCTCACATCTTCTCTACTTGGCTAATCTAGCTTATCTTTCAAGACCTAGCTCGAGAGTCATCTTTAAGGACCTACTTTGACCGCCCTCTCTCCATCTCAGTCCAAGTTTGGGGTCTCTCCTTCATGGTCCCATAGCACTCTAGATTTCTGAGGCAGAAACCGTAAGTCGTCTACTCAGTGTCCTTTCTCCCCTCTCCTCACTAACCGAGCTCCAATTCCGTGCAGTGTGCAAGGTGTCCATGTAAAAATACTCATCATCCGGGCTCCCTTGAGCTAAGAGTGAGCATGTGACCTACTTTGCTCAATGATATGGAAGTAGAATTTTATTGGGTGGGGCTTCCAGAAAGCTATGGTTTTCCTGATAAACACAGACTTAGCTGGCCAATGCCCTTGCCATTTACCCTTTTCCTGACCCCCTGCCTAGAACACAGGGCACCCGGAAGTAGAACAGCCAGCTTGCATCTATGAGAATGGAAGCCAGACACTGAGGATGGAAGAGCAGGAAGTTAGATGGATCCTGGTGCTATTTGACTTGCTTGAGCATGAGTGCCAGCCCTGGGCTGCCTTCCTCTGGTCTTCTTGTTACATGAGAAAAATGAACTTCCATTGGATTAAGCTACTACTGTTGAGTTTCTGTTATATGTAGCCCAACCCAGTTCTGGCTGATAAACTCTCCCTTTTTTCTTATCACTTGTCACATTGTATGTTAGTAGTTGCCTATTGTCTAAGTCTACCGCTACACAATAAGATTCATGAGCACATGGACTGTTTTATCAGACTCCTCTTCTGCCTTAGCTCATGTCTCCTGGCCCACTTTTTAGTTCAGCCTGGGCCACAGCAGCCAGCAGGAGAAAACGGACAGCATGGTCTCTCAGCTTCACCAGTATCTCTGGTTTTCTACTGGGGGGCCTCGGCCTCTGCTAGGGGACCCCAGGAGTCACTCGGCCGTTCTGATTCTTACACAAACTTGGAAGTGGAGGGAGTTAACATCCCAAGGACAATCCTTATTCAAGGGATTGACTACTGCCCACTTCCATATCTCACGTGGACAATTCTGAGGGGCATTGTACACAGCTTCTTAGAGGGTGCCCCATGGGATTGAACCCTCATTGCCCACAGTGGTAAGTCAGTTCAGTAACGCTTTGTGTCCTTCCTATTTCATTGTTTCCAGTTCCCACTCTTGTTTATTTCCCAAAATAAAACTTCTGCTTTTGGGGGGGAACCTGAGCTAAGACAGCTATGACTTAGTGTGGTGCCCAGTTCTTAACAGATATTTGTTCATGGATACATAACTGAATGAATGAACTTCTTTTCCAGTGACACTTCTTTGTGAGAACTGCTCTTTATTCCATCAAAACATCATAATCATCTGAAAAGACAGGAGTGCTCATAGGGGTGGAATTTAATAGCTACTAACTTCCACAGAAAATACTGGCCTCGGAGAGGGAGGCTATCATAACAGCAGCATCTACCCAGATTTCAGTCAGTGAGGATTCACATATATTATGATCAACTAGATGGGGAAGCCCTGAATTATCAATATGAAATTTATTGTCCTAAATACAAGGACACTTAAGCACTAAGCCTTGGTTTATTGATGAATGGAACATTTAGGCAAATAAAAGAATTTAAATATTATTAAAAATTAAAAGATTGGGCTTCCCTGGTGGCGCAGTGGTTGAGAGTCCGCCTGCCGATGCCGGGGACGCGGGTTCGTGCCCCGGTCCGGGAAGATCCCACATGCCGCGGAGCGGCTGGGCCCGTGAGCCATGGCCGCTGAGCCTGCGCGTCTGGAGCCTGTGCTCCACAACGGGAGAGGCCACAGCAGTGAGAGGCCCGCGTACCACACACACACAAAAAAAAAATTAAAAGGTTTGGTTAGGAAACCAACAACATCTATGAATATAAAATCATGTTTTTCCAAAAGATGTGACTCCAGTCCCAAAATAAATCATCAGGTCTAAAACAGCTATAATAATGTTCCAACCAATGGTTTTAAATTATCATAAAATCAGGAGAAAAGTAAGTCGTTTTTAGGATAATAAGAAAATGTTAGCGATAAAGCATTATTAGAAAATACGGGACAACGTTCTGTTATCCTGGGCTTTGTTTTTAGATCAATGATTTGATAAAAATTCATGTGGCCCTTTCTGTTTATTTTTTAAAAAGAGAGAAAAACCGACCACAGCAAAATGCCTCTGGGTCTGTGCACAGTGCCTTAGAAATAAAAATGTATTATGAAAGGATACAGCCTCAGCCCATCCAAAGAGCTCCTCCTACTGTTTATTCAAAATATAAAAGGAGTCTGAAGAGAGGAACACTCATTGAAGAACCGGAGCATGACAAAATCAAGGAGTAGCAAGCAAGAGGGTCCAAGCTTCCAAGTCAGAGCTAGGTCTCCGATTCCTTGAGCAGGACGAGCCCAAGGCCAAACTCTGACATGGACAGAGCATCCCGGGATTCTCAGGGCCCTACCTCCCCATAAGCGGCCTTGTTGAGGAACTGTGCTCACCTGCAACTTTACAGGGGCTTTCTGGCAATAATATCTTAACTCCAAGAAATTCAGCTCTAATAGGAAAATAGCATAGGAGAGAGTCATGGGAGAGAATTTTTGAAAAAGACACCTCTTCCCATTGTTTCCAAGTACTCCTTCAAGGGCAGTCTCTTTACTCTGCACACATCATCTTTTTTTTTTTTTTGCGGTACGTGGGCTTCTCACTGCTGTGGCCTCTCCCGTTGCGGAGCACAGGCTCCGGATGCGCAAGACCAGCGCAGATGTCAAATTATAATGCTGTACACCTGAAACTTCAATAAAATTTAAAATCCTGGCATAATAAATCACCCATGTTCTCAAAAAGACCAAAGCCATGCCACGACAGAATGGACTCTCTTATAAGATGAACTTCTATCCCTGGAAAGGTTTGTGCAAATGTCGACATCTGGCTGCCCATCAAGAAGGCATAAGGTGGCAGTTCAGACTACCAGACCTTTACTGGCCCTTAAATCTAGAGAGAATATTATTCTAGGGCAACTCTGGGTTTCCACAGTAACACAGGTCCTCTGAGAAGGGAAGTGCAGCCATAAAAGGAAGTGCTGTTTAGTACTGTCTTTGTCTCCGTGGCTACATTGTCAGTTCTTTGAAGACAAACATTGAGTCTTATCCTCTTTGTCATCCTGGGCAAGGGCCTCACTCTGGTCAAGGTCACCTACAACCTTGAAGAGACAAATCTGAGGCCCATCTCTCTGTTCTCGTCTTACTGCATCTCTCAGCAGTGGTAGACACTTCCTCCCTAAAACCTCTTTTTCTTTTAGTTTCCATAACACCTCACCTCTCCAGCTTTCCACCCACCATGCTGGCTCTTCCTCCTTTTCCCAACCTCTCTATTGGTGTGACCTAGGACGCAGTTCTTGACCATCTTCTCTCAGATCTATACTCTCCCCTGGGATCAGCTGGTCCAGTCTCTGGTCTTCAAATACCATCTATAGGCAAATGATGCCCAAATTTATATCTGCAGCTCTGACTTATCTGATCTCAGTGTTTTGATGTCCAATAAGCATCTGAAACTAACCGAGTTCAAATCAAACTCTTAATTTCCACCCTCTACAACTCTTCTTTCCCACCTCAGTAGGTTGCTCAGGACAAATACCTCTTTTTCCTTCACGCCCGCATCTAATCCGTCAACATATCCTATTGTCTCTTTCTCCAAAATACATTTTGTTATCAACCACTTCTATTTCCACCTGAGTCCTAAGCCCCTGGACGTACCTGAAATAGCCCAAAGTGTCTTCCTGATCCCATTCTTGCCATTTTCACAGTCATTCTTCTAGCTAGAATGATTTTTTAACCCTTCAACAGCTTCTGACTACACATGGAATAAAATCCAAACTCCTCACCAGAGCCTTACAAGATCCCTCATAGCCCAGTGCCTGCCCCTCCTTCCCCATCTTCCATTCTCCCTCCCTTGCTCACTAGGCTCCAGCTACAAGAGCTCCTTCCAGAGCCTTGCACATGCCGAGCTTGCTGCTGCCTCAGGACCTTCGCACTTGCTGTGTCCAATGCTTGGGATGCTCTTCTCCTTCCCCACCTGACTCCATCTCCTTCAACACTCCCTCAGAGAGGCCTTTTCTCATCTCACACCTATCACTCTCAACCACATATATCCTATCTGATTTTCTTTATAGACTCAATGTTAGTTTGCTTATCATCTTTATTCCCACTGCAAAGTAAGCTTTAAGAAAGCTAGGACTTCATCCAACATTTTCACCAGTATCCCAGTGCCCAGATGATGCCTGACACAAAACAGGTACTCAATAGATATTCATTAAAGAAATGAATAGAAGTATTGAAGAGGTTTTGGTTAAGTGATGATTTCATGCCACAACTGGGGTTACAGGGGTTAAAAACATTAATCTCTGTTATAAACAAATGATTACAGAGTCCCAAGTTGCCCTAACAAGTTCACATGAGATCTGGGACTGGAAGAGTGATGCTGGGAGAGGTTGCAGCCAGTGACTCTGAAGTTCAGCTCCTTTTGTTTTGCATTCTCAGTTTCTCGATGCAGGGAACAGAGTTTTAACGCTGAACTGGCCTGCTTCTTCCCTGACCCCATAGTGCAGGGAAGTGCATGAAACAAAGAGTAACCAAGGCAGAAAGCCTACTAATGGTGCCAATTGGGACCAAGACATGAATTATCCCGTTTATATGGTCAGATATGTGTCTCGTTCCCCTAGGATGCGATCCAAATAAGGTCATGAGACACTTCCAATGTCATATGAAAAAGACCCACATGGACATTCTCTGAAATTACTAGTGAGTTTGTAGCTCCGCTGCAAGTTCCATTTCCATTTTCAGAAATGTCCGTATTTTTAGATATTAAAGCAAATCTCATGAGGAGGATTAAGGATTAGGGGTTATCAATGTAAAGAGAACACTATCATTCTTAATCATGACTGCATTATGTAAAAAAATGACTTCCTTGCATTGGATTTTGGTGTAAACCGTTCGACTGAAATCGGCTTCTGAAAAGTTATTTCAGGTAACTTATTTATAGTCATGATGCAGAGAAACACAATTTGCCACCAGTATCCTATTATTTCTACACTGCTCAGTTATTTGTGACCTGAATAAATAAGGCCTGGCGGTTTAATAGGATGATAAGGCTGCTAAGATATGTAAAGGCAAAGATAAAACCTCTGCCCATTCTCTCCAAGATGATGAACTTGATTCAATGGAGCTGCAAGTCATGGTACTTCCAAAAGCGTAACTGTCCACCCAGAGCCCTTCCACGTGGAGCCTACTTCAAAAGGACGTCAGGGTGAAGTCATGGGGCTGGATTAAATAAGATGATTCAAAAGGAAAAATCAGTTTCTGAATACCTCAGGAAAGTTTCCAGATAGAATTATCCAGATCATTTTTCATCATCTTCACATTTCCATTTGCACATCTAATCACAACGGAATATTTCATTTCCAGCTCTTCTGTGAATGGTGCAACCATGAATGAATTTCTTCCCTGTTGGTAGTATGCTACATTGCTTGATAAGGCTTTAAAAGAGTCTTAGAGAAAAGGTGCCAGAATCGGGTGAACTCTCACATCTCTGGAGAAGAAAGACTAGAGATCTCCAGCTTACTGACAACTTGTCAGGCAACAAAATTACTGAAAGATACCGACATTTTTTTATTCTCTAAACTCCAAATCCTTTGACCGATCCCCTGATATAGATATCTACATCCTTCATTTGCTTTTGTTCAGCTAATAAGTGACATGAAGATGTGATGCTCTGATGAGATGAAATCGAGTGTGTGAATGTGTGTGCGCTTGCATGTGAAAAGGAGAACATCTGTTTTCCCAGGGTATGTCAAAGATGTATGATTCTTAATGACTTCTGTTAGGATCTACTCATAATCAAATGTTTAAATGTCTCATCCTCAAAACGTCTGAGCCATACTAAATTAATGAAAGAAAACGGTAATTGTTCGCTAGGGGAATGAAACAGAATGCCACATTAAGAAATCACTGGAAACCCTGTTATCCATTAACACTATCCTATTCTAAAAATTGGCAAAATAAGATCACAAGAATTGGGCTTCCCTGGTGGCGCAGTGGTTAAGAATCCACCTGCCAATGCAAGGGACACGGGTTCGAGCCCTAGTCCGGGAAGATCCCACATGTCACAGAGCAACTGAGCCCGTGCACCACAACTAGTGAGCCTGCGCTCTAGAGCCCACAAGCCACAACTACTGAGCCCGCAAGCCACAACTACTGAGCCTGTGAGCCACAACTACTGAAGCCCGTGCACCACAACTGCTGAAGTCCCTGTGCCTAGAGCCCATGCTCTGCAACAAGAGAAGCCACCGCAATGAGAAGCCCACGTATCACAACGAAAAGTAGCCCCTGCTCGCTGTAACTAGAGAAAGCCAGTGAGCAGCAACGAAGACCCAATGCAGCCAAAAATAATAAATAAATAAAAAGATCACAAGAATTCAAGCTATATTCCCATTCAAACTAAAGGCATTTTTGCCTCCTCACCTAAACTGTAAAGTCCTCTACAATAGGATTTGTGTCATGTCTCTGGGTCCTAACCAAATGCTCTACAAACAGAAGGGGCTGAATACATGTTTTTTGATGATGATAATAAGAATAATGAACTAACTCCCCTTAATTCCTACCATGAATGATATTCCATATATTTATTCATTAGACCCATATTTCTCTAAACATGTTCCACAAAAGGTACCTGTGTTGCAATACTGATGGTTGTTCTATTAAATATGGAGGAAGGGGCTTCCCTGGTGGCGCAGTGGTTGAGAATCTGCCTTCCGATGCAGGGGACAAGCGTTCGTGCCCCGGTCCGGGAGGATCCCACATGCCGCGGAGCGGCTGGGCCCGTGAGCCATGGCCGCTGAGCCTGCGAGTTCGGAACCTGTGCTCCGCAACGGGAGAGACCACAACAGTGAGAGGCCCGCGTACCGCAAAAAAAAAAAAAAAAATGGAGAAAGAAGAAGGGCTCCTTAGATCAATTAAGATTGTGAAACCTGAGGTGTACAAGGTTAAAGATGTTTTTCTGCCACAGAAGTTCTTAAGAAAGTTTATAACATGTTTGTGCATTGTGAAACTCTAAGAGATGGTTAAAGTTTGCAATATTTTCCAAAATTGTTTAATAAGGAAAACTTATGAAACTTTGAAGGGCACCAGTGTCTTTCACAACGAAGTTTGGGAAACGCTACCTTAGACAAATGTTAAATGAGTACCCACTGTATGCAAGAATAGTGTCCATGGAAACACATCCCTTCTCTCGGCCTCGGTAGTTATTGTTATTTTTTTTAATCTGTAAACAGATGATAATAACATCCATCGCACAGGGTCGTCATGAAAATGAGACGAAATCAAGTCTTTAAAAGGTCAAGCCTAGCAGCGCAAAGCAGGCACATGATGAATGCTGCTTCTCTGTCCATACAGGCAGTACTGGGGGGAAAATGAAATTGTCCCGAATTTAACTAGACCTGCATACACCTTTTAGGTGTGTACACGTGAGGACAGAATTGTGGCACGTGCACTCATTCTCTGGTTCAGGGGTCAAATCAGGCCAGCCGTGGCCATCTCCCATCCCAGCTGGGATTTCCATGTCCTTCATCTGATAAACCTCCACCTGCCGCTGCTTTTGTTCATTAGACCCATGATCATTCACACAATCACACACACTTAGACACACCCGGGCATTCAAGCCTAAACCGAAAGCACAGTGCTTCCAATTGCCAACATGGGCTAAAGTGTATTTCTCAGCCAAGGATCTTGGGCAAAAGAAATATATCAATTAGGGCAATGCAAGTGCTGAACAGTACACTAGCACTGCATTTGGTTTCTAATCTGTGGTGGCAACACTGCATGGCAAAGTGGACTGAAATATTTAAATAAAATCAAAGGAGCACGAGGCACTGCAAAAATGAGCCTTTTGTGACTCGAAATTCATCAGTGATACACTGGCGCCCTCTGCTGGCTAGATTTTCTAACAGCTCAGATTGCTCAGTAGTGTTTTTGGGGTTTTTTTCCTTCTTTTTAAGAGCCTGCGATGTTTCATTTCGGTTCAACTTTTTTTATAAACTAGTTTTTTTTTATAAACTAGTTTTCTAGTTTTTTATAAACTAGAAAAAAGTGTTAGTAGAATGGTACTTACTATAGAATCAAAATGCATGGAATTATTTAAAATTATTATTTCTTAACCTTTCAGTCCTCACCTGAAGAGGTAGCTTGGTCAAAAACACTTAGAGATTTCCTATTGAGCTGTAATCATGGAGTATTATTGTATTCTTTCTCTTTAAATTGTAAAATATTCCATAAAAGGCAATTTGTGTAGGCATCCTGCTGGCACATCATATAGATTCTCATTTTTATTAACTATGGATAAAATTTTTGCCTCATTTTACATGGCTTATCGCTTTGGACTGCCAGATCTGGCAAATAAAAATATGTCCCACGTACTTGCATGACACATACTCATACTAAATATATTAAAGAATACTAAATTATTGAGTAGAAAAGAATCCATTGTTTTTCTGAAATTCAAATTTAATTGGGTTGCCTGCATTTATCCGGAGACCTTACTTATTTTCAGGTGTGCTCTGAATTTCATAATTGAAATTCTTTTCTCTTGTGTTACGCAGTGCTTATCCTACCATAATAATGAATAGAAGCAAAACATCTCTCTCCCTGTTTTCTGTTTTTCCCTCACATTTGCGAGACACTGAATAGGTTTTAACATATCAAAGCTTAAAGCAAAAGATTGCATTAGCAGGGTCTGCTAGGCCTGAGATTGAAAACATTTGTTCTTTTTTTAGAAAACATTTGTTCTTTTTTAAAAAAAAGTTATTTAATTCATGAATGGATTGAATGAGAGAAATCCTGAATTCCTGGATTTCTTTTATGCAGCAACAAAAAGTACTACTGATATATAAAACATATAGAATGTTTTGTTTTGCTTTGTTTTCAGAATAGTAGATTTGAAAATAAGGGCACCTAGATGCAACACGATTCTAAGGCAAGGAATCTCAAGCCAACACAGTAGAATCACCTGTGGAAGTTTTAAAACTCAAGGCTACCCAGGCCCCACCTATAGACCAATAAAATCAGAACCCTTGAGATTGGGATCCCAGGGAACTTTATGCCTTTAAAGTGGCCCAGGCAATTCTAATATGCAGCCAGGGTGGCAAACCACTGTCCTGAGGCCATCAAGTCCCTTCAGAAAGTGCTTCTTTCCTTTGACTTGCATGTGAATCAGTGCAGATTGATTTAGTAGAATCTGGGCATTTTTAACTAGCTTCCAGTTGATGTAGTTGCTGCTGGGCCAAGGACCACACTTTGAGGAGCAAGATTTTAAGAGAGGTCACAAAAGAAAAGGTGACTTGTTTCAATAGGGAATTACAGAATGTCTGTGTGAATTGAAAATGCAGATTACTTACAACTGCATTACTGTAATGACAACTGCCACAGAAATGAAGGAGGGAGGAAGGCTCAGAGAAAAACTTAATAGTTCTGGATTAGAGACCTAAATGTAAGACCGGACGCTATAAAACTCTTAGAGGAAAACGTAGGAAGAACAGTCTTTGACATAAATCACAGCAAGGTCCTTTTTGACCCACCTCCTAGAGTAATGGAAATAAAAATAAACAAATGGGACCTAATGAAACTTCAAAGCTTTTGCACAGCAAAGGAAACCATAAACAAGACGAAAAGACAACCCTCGGAATGGGGGAAAATATTTGCAAACGAGGCAACTGACAAAGGATTAATCTCCAAAATACACAAGCAGCTCATGCAGCTCAATTATCAAAAAACAAACAACCCAATCCAAAAATGGGCAAAAGACCTAAATAGACATTTCTCCAAAGAAGACATACAGATGGCCAAGAAGCACATGGAAAGCTGCTCAACATCACTAATTATTAGAGAAATGCAAATCTAAACTACAATGAGGTATCACCTCACACCAGTTACAATGGGCATCATCAGAAAATCTACAAACAACAAATGCTGGAGAGGGTGTGGAGAAAAGGGAACCCTCTTGCACTGTTGGTGGGGATGTAAATTGATACAAACACTATGGAGAACAGTATGGAGGTGCCTTAAAAAACTAAAAATAGAACTACCATATGACCCAGCAATCCCACTACTGGGCATATACCCTCAGAAAACCATAATTCAAAAAGAGTCATGTACCACAATGTTCATTGCAGCACTATTTACAATAGCCAGGACATGGAAGCAACCTAAGTGTCCATTGACAGATGAATGGGTAAAGAAGATGTGGCACATATATACAATGGAATATTACTCAGCCCTAAAAAGGAACGAAATTGGGTCTTTTGCACAGACATGGATGCATCTAGAGACTGTCATACAGACTGAAGTAAGTCAGAAAGAGAAAAACAAACATCGTATATTAACACATATATGTGGAACCTAGAAAATGGTACAGATGAACCGGTTTGCAGGGCAGAAATTGAGACACAGAAGTAGAGAAAAAACGTAGGGGGGACACCAAGGGGGGAAAGCGGCAGCGGGTGGTGGTGGTGTGATGAATTGGGAGATTGGGATTGACATATATACACTGATGTGTATAAAATGGACGACTAATAAGAACCTGCTGTATAAAAAAATAAATAAAATTTAAAAATTAAAAAAATAAACGTTAAAAATTTTTTAAATTAAATAAAAAACTTAATAGTTCTGCAGTGGGTTATTGTATCAACTTGAGTGATCTTCCTGTTTTCTGTCACAGCATCTCTCACTGGCCAAAAGGTGTTAATGTTTGCTCCCTGACTACTTTTGCAGAAAAGGTATGAGAATTTGCATTAGATCATTTTATTTGCAGCATCTCAAATATGCAGTAATTTAAAGCATACAAGTTTAGGTCATATTAGAATTTAGTTCACAGTTCCATGAGACCTTTTTTAACCATTTTAGTCTGTTGGAGCTTAAAGCAGTGATAGGCTGATTGTGAGACCAAGTGAAGCTGATCAAATCAACCCTGGAAAGTGTAATTAGTAAATCTCCTCATGTGCTTTTGAAAAATTAATCAAGACAGGTTTGGTGAACCTTGCTGACAGAGTCTCTTCGGGACAGATGACGCAGTTCCCAATGTATTGTCATAAAAGAAAACTCCAGCTGCAAATCCCAAGGTGACCCATTTATCTGGCTTGGGTGGCACATAATGACTTCCTGAGCCCTGCAAATAATTCTGCTGGCTTAAAAATCAATTTGGTTAATACAATTAAATGAAACTGATCCTTCAGGTTCAAAGCCTGTCAATCTGACTCACACATTAACATTTTAATATGGAAACAGCCACAGTAATCTTCCAGCACCTTCTAAGAGTGTTCTATTAGAGGGTTGTCTATTATGGGGTTGTCTGGTCAGGCCACTCAGGATGGCCGTTCTCTTGCTCTCTGTACGTCCCCTACTTGACCAGCGCCTGCTTCATCTATACCCTATGCACATGACTGACCTTCCTACGGACTTGCCCCAGCCTCAGCTAGTGATTGTTCTGATCAAAGGGGTGGTGAGGGGCGTGTCCCTGTGCTGGTTTCCCTGGTAACTAATGAGGTTTCCCTGGTAACTAATGAGGCCACCTGACATCAATTCCCCCTATAACTGGCAATCTCCCCTTCCCACAACCAGGAGAAAGTCTGCTACCATGTCCTGCCCACCGTCTGTCTGCTGCACGTCTGTCTGCTGCACGCCGTGGGGTGTCCCTCCAGGACCCTGCTTCAGACCTGTCAGCTCTCCCATCCATTAAACCACTGATGTCTCTGTTGGTGAGTCCGGGCTCTTCGGTTTTAAAGCTGGGCAAGTGCAGCCCAACAACTGGCGGAGCAGCCAGGAGACCAAGGAAACTCCCGGGTAACGAGATGTTGAGAAATACACAACGGGGAAATGGAAAGCTGCGGGGGGCTGTCCACTACACGTGGTGCCCAGAAGTTCCAGGGGTGATCCCAAAAGTTATGGGGGAAATCCCCGGTGGCTGTCCTTGATGAACGGGGGCTGCCAAGAGATCTGGAGAACAACGGCCCCGATGGTTCTGCTATGGTATCAAAGTGAGGCTTTTGTAGCTGGTTAAGCTAGCTCTCTAGAAGCAATGTATTCTCTTCTTGTGCCTTTGAGATGTAGATGATCTACCTGGGTTCTCAGGAACTTTAATCACATGTGATCTCTAAGAGTAAATGAAGAAAAGGGAGAGAGGCTTTTAAAAAACCGTATAGGAATAATTATGTTTTGGGAATATCTATCTAAAAGAGCCTCTCCAGATTTTGGTAACTGGAAACTAAACTAAGTTAAATGAAGAGAATTCATTGACTGGTTCATTTCAAATAGGGTAAAATATTGGAACATTAATTGCTGGGCAGGCCTAAGTTTGTCTCTCTTTGCCTGCTTGGGAGAGGAAGACTAGAGCATTAAGTTTTCCAATCAGGAAATTTACAATTACGTGCTTCTTGGTTTTTGCCAGAGATTAACGTTTTTAAGTGTTAAGACTACAATCAGACATAATTAATTATTGTAACCAAGTTTGTTTATCCATTACATTGTGATCTGGAGTTTAACAGTGACTTTTTAAGTCTTTTGTCATTTATGGGCAGTAATTGTTGTGCTCTGATGCTTCTGCAAAAGTGCTTCATCTTCAAGAAGATTCATAGGAAGGCCTTTTGGCAAGTACAGGTCTCTGATCAATTTCAGATCACACAGCTGAACGGGGTAAGAAATTAAAGAATCCTAATGGAAAACCCAATGGCTTCATAAAAAGGTAACAAAAGGGTTGTTTACTGGTGAATATGGTTATAATGTTTATGGGTTTTGTTTGGAATGTTACTGGTTTTGATCTGTTTTCCAGGTAGAGGGGAGCCCTTCCCCTCAAGTTAGCTTTGACTTACAGCAATTTGGTAAACTACACCTATGGGTAGAATTTGTCGACTGAAAAAAAACGCGCTACCTAAAAGTTGAGAGTTGTTCTAGTTGGTGGACTTTCAGAGGACTTCAAGCCTGGACACAGCATCTCGGATAATGCTGAGAAAATTGTTAGAGGCGAGAGGGAAGCCAGGATATATAGGACTTTCTGCAACAAAGGGCAGGTAGTAGGGATATCAAAAGATTACTGTTAATTAAGGAAAACCAGACATCTCAAGTTAACGAAATTAGCCCTTTTCTATGTATGGGAAGAGGTAAAGTCTGGGCTCATTGAAATCATTCCTTTGATATGCACCTCAGCTGTCTGGGGCCAGTAACCTGTGTTTTCTCCTCCAGAGCTTCAGGGTGCACCAGTCGTTGGTGGCTGCAGCAGTTGACTGCTAGATGGCAGGCATCCTGTTTCTATCTTGAGTTCCCTCAGAGCTCACCATAGGGGCGGCTGTAATGTGGTAGCTTGAAGGCTGCAACATCTTTTGTTTCCTGATATGGCAAGCAGCATTCTTAGTTCATAAGTTGAAGCACTTTTCTGTCTGGTCTGCCAACTAAAGGTTGCCCCTTGCCATCTACCTCTACAAGGATTAAATCCTAAGCTGCTATGACTGCTGACCTTCAACACATCCTGAAAGGAGTTCAGGGTGGAGATCAGGAATGAGGCACTCTGTGCTCTGGGAAAAACTGGCAGAACAGGCCTTCAGATAGTTAGATATTTTCAGGAGAAGATTTTATGAGCCCAATGCTTGCATCTCCTCGTAGCTAGAAAAGCACTGAAGTCTTTCATGGTGACGTCTGCTCCTCACGACTAGCAGTAACCTTCTCGAGCGTAGCAGAAACCTTCTGCAAAAATGTGTGCTTGACTGCATGTACCCTGCCTTCACCACAATCACATATATACTGACCTTCCGCCCTATCTCTTTGGAGCAGTTTCTCAGCTATCTGAAATGCTGCCTCCAGGGCTATAGTCCTCCTTTCGCCCCCAATAAAACGACTCACAACTCTCACATTGTGCAATTTTTTTTTCAGATCACAGGTCCCTCCAGAAATTGGAGACTCTTAGGTTCTGAGCAGCCTTATGAGGTGAGAGGGAAAGACTGTCTCCTGGCATGTGCAGGAATCTCTATATTTGGGGACCGAGAAATCCAAGGTGGAGCCTGATGGCAGGTCTTTGGCATGGCTTTCTTGGCCTTGAGAGGCCTTTGGGGAATTCAGCCTGAGACTCCTTCTGAGGAGTTCTGCCTCAGCCACTTTGGAGGAGACTACGTGCTCAATTGATCAGACTTGTTTTGCGAACAAATCAGTTTTGATTTGGCTGTGTTTGGTGGAGATGAGAGTAATTTTAGATTGAAAAAGATTGTTTCAATAGATATTAAATTCTAGTTCTGTTGATGAGGTCTGTATTGAGGAAAGTTATTGTGTTAGCCACACTTGCCCTGATGTTCAGGAGGAAAAGATTATCCAGTGAAGTTATCACAGAGTGTAACTACTCATGATGTATATAACATTGCTCGCTTTAAGTCGGCTGCTAAAAGCACATGTGCAAGTCTTGCGTAACAATTTGGCATAAGTGATAAAATGTATGGCCTATAAAGTGTTTCCCCATTAACATACCCCTGAGTCTGTTCACAAGATCTGATTAAGTTTCCCCCAGTGTGAATAACTAGGCGAAAATAAAGGAGGTCCAGCACCGAGGGACATGATCTGAACCTGGGGTAGGAGCCAGCACCCCAGCATTGAGGGACGGATATTTTGATCATCAATGCTTTCTATTGGAAGATTTGCGATCAAAAGGGGAAATGATGGAAAAATCTACACATATTGAGGTATGGGGTTATATATGAGGCTTATACATGGTTTAACTTAAATTTTACTGACAAGAGCAGCCTGTTTTGTGGCCTTTCAGACATACATTTTACATCTGCTTTGGCCATTGCGGAAGGGAATGCATTTGAAAGTCAAAATGGAGTAGCTGTGGTTCAGACATCCAAGGTAAAATGAGGTGGCCATCACATGATGTTAGACATAGTCCTCTGTTACTGAAAACTTGAGTTTTCTGAGCTGTATTGCAGACCAGGACAGAAACCACAGGCGGATGTGGTATTATCTCAGAATGTGGCTACCGCTTGTATTTTGCGTAACTGTCATCATCTCCCTGTGTTGTGCCTGTTCGATGTCTTACATTTTGTCCCTAGCCTGAGGGAGGAAATCTATTCGAGGGCTGGGCAGCCACACCGGCCTCACTGTGCAATGAGTCTTAGTGCTGGGTCTCCAGGGAGATACCATTGTTGTCCTCCTCTGGACTTCCATGAAAAACTGACCCGGCTAATGGGACTATATGGGACGACTGACCATGGGGGGAAAGACTTACCAGCTTCCAGTCCCATGTGCAACATGTCAGAAGGACCCCCCCCGCCCCGTAAACGTTACTGTACAACTGACTGCCCGTGACCCTCCCTGGGCTATGCTGTGTGTGGAGTGGGACAGGCTGGCTTCTGGACACAGAAGTCCAACTAGTGGGACTATTTTCTGCTTGGAAAGACCTAATGTGTCCACCCCTAATTGCACCCAACGTAACACGGGGTGACAGATGTGTACTAGGGCGGCTGACCCCCGGCGAGGCCACTAGAATGTTTCTTTTAGAGCCAGGCCTTCCCCTCCCCATGGGGGTGGCTCTGGGTTTGTGAAAAACAGGGGCGGCCTTACCTTCCTTATTACTGGACAGGGCACTACCGCTTCATTGACCTGGTAAGCGCCTGGGTCCAGAATGTGCCCACATCTTGGCAATGACTGTTCTGAGCACACTGGGTAGCTTACTCTTTTCTTTTTTTTTTTTCTTTTTTGCGGTACGCGGGCCTCCCACTTCTGTGGCCTCTCCCGTTGCGGAGCACAGACTCCGGACGCGCAGGCTCAGCGGCCATAGCTCACGGACCCAGCCGCTCCGCGGCATGCGGGATCCTTCCGGACCGGGGCACGAACCCGTGTCCCCTGCATCGGCAGGCGGACTCTCAACCACTGCGCCACCAGGGAAGCCCGGTATCTTACTCTTGATGCTGTTTGGCTGCTGCTGTCTGTATTGTATTGTGGCAGCTGGTTGCAGTGCCCCCTACATACCTGACCCCAGGGATGTCATGGAAGAGGAGCTGGACCGAGATACTTAAGGGTCATACAGGGTATGTAGGGGTGGGGTGTCTAGTCAGGCCACTCAGGACGGAAGCTCTCTTTCTCCCTGTACACACCCTGCTTGACCAGGGCCTGCTTCACCCACACCTACTCACAGGACTGACCTTCCTACATACTTGCCCCAGGCCCAGCTAGTGATTGTTCTGATCAAAGGGGTGGTGAGGGGCGTGCCCCTCTGCTGGTTTCCCTGACAACTGAGCCAACCTGACCCAATTCCCAACCTGTAACTGGCAATCTCCCCTTCCCCCTCCTCCCCAGGGAAGCCTGCCACCGTGTCCTGCCCACTGCCCACCTCACGCGGTAGGGTGTCAGTCCAGGACCTTGCTTCAGCCGTCTAAGCTGTCCCATCACTGATGTCTCTGTTGCTGACTCTGGGCTCTTTCTTTGGTCTTAAAGCTGTGCAAGTGCAGCCCAACAGGGTTACGTTTACAAAGCAGTGCACAGGAGACAAGGGAACCCTCCTGCACTGTTGCTGGGAGTGTATATTGATACAGCCGCTGTGGAGAACAGTATGGAGGTGCTTTAAAAAACTAAAAACAGGGCTTCCCTGGTGGCGCAGTGGTTGAGAGTCCGCCTGCCGATGCAGGGGACACGGGTTTGTGCCCCGGTCCAGGAAGATCCCACATGCCGCGGAGCAGTTGGGCCCATGAGCCATGGCCGCTGAGCCTGCACGTCCGGAGCCTGTGCTCCGCAACGGGAGAGGCCACAACAGTGAGAGGCCCGCGTACCGCAAAAAAAAAAAAAAAAAAAAAAACTAAAAACAGAACTACCATGTGACCCAGCAATCCCACTACTGGGCATATACCCTGAGAAAACCATAATTCAAAAAGACACATGTACCCCAATGTTCACTGCAGCTCTATTTACAATAGCCAGGAGATGGAAGCAACCTAAGTGTCCATCAACAGATGAATGGATAAAGACGATGTGGCACATATATACAATGGAGTATTACTCAGCCGCAAAAAAGAAAAATTGAGTTATTTGTAGTGAGGGGGATGGACCTAGAGTCTGTCATACAGAGTGAAGTAAGTCAGAAAGAGAAAAACAAATACCGTATGCTAACACATATACATGGAATCTAAGAAAAAAAAAAAGGTCATGAAGAACCTAGGGGTAAGACGGGAATAAAGACACAGACCTACTAGAGAATGGACTTGAGGATGTGGGGAGGGGGAAGGGGAAGCTGTGACAAAGTGAGAGTGGCATGGACATATATATACTACCAAACGTAAAATAGATAGCTAGTGGGAAGCAGCCGCATAGCACAGGGAGATCAGCTCGGTGCTTTGTGACCACCCAGAGGGGTGGGATAGGGAGGGTGGGAGGGAGGGAGACACAAGAGGGAAGAGATATGGGGACATATGTATATGTATAACTGATTCACTTTGTTATAAAGCAGAAACTAATACACCATTGTAAAGCAATTATACTCCAATAAAGACGTTAAAAAAAAAAAAAAGAAAGCAGTGCATATAGTGTTGTCTTTAAAATCTCACCAGAATTAGTCATGGAAATTAATATTGAAATATTTCTTCTAGCACTCAAAGCCAATGCCTTTACAAGGTCTTTGCCGTGTATTCACCAGAGAAGGCAGAAGCATTACAAATGGTGCCTCAGATTCCACTGGACAGCCAATCTCCCCACCGACTACCTGCAAAGTTACAAGGCCTACTTGGAGCACACAGGTAAGGTCCACGATAGTTTCAGTTCTCATTGTATTAACTCAATCAATGGTATGTAACCTTGCGACCACTCCCTCTCTTGGAACTCTCTTGTTTTCTTACAGGGAACCACACCTATTTTTGGTCTTTTTCACAATATTTTCTTCATGTCTTCTTTCTCTGACAAAACCTTAGATGCTGGTATTCCCCCCTTCTAATCCTTGGCCCTCTCTCTTCCCTTCGCTTTTCATTTATTCCCCTCCATTCATAATGGCTTCAACTATCAGCCGTAAGGTGATAACTCCACCTGTAACTCCAGGCCTGGCCTCTAAGCTCTAGATTCTTGCTGTTCAATAGGGCAGTTACTAGTCACATGTGACTGAAATTTTTTAATTAGAATTAAATAAAATTTAAAATTCCATTCCTCAGTCTCACTAGCCACATTTCAATACTGAGTAACCACATACGTCTAGCGTATGCCACATTGTATATAGTTCAGGTAAAAAACTTTTCCATCATCACAAAAAAATTCTACTGGACAGTGATACCTAGATAACAATAGCTAGTAATGTATGTGCCAGGGATTCTTCCAAGTCTTTTATACGTAAACTAATCCTCACGACACACTTCTGAGGTACTTAACAGTAGTCAAAATCACAGAGACAGAAAGTGGAATGTTGGTTGCTGGGGGGCGTCAGGGAGTGAAGGTTGGGGAATTGTTGAATGGGTATAGAGTTTCCATTCTGCAAGATGAAATTAGTTCTGGAGATGAAGCATGGTGATGGCCGCACAATATGAATGTACTTAATACCACTGAACCGTACACTTAAAAATGGTTACGATGTCAAATTTTATATGTGTGGTAGCACAATGAAAACAAACAAACCAACAAGGTTTGTACTAAGTACTTTTAAGATTGTGGTGAAACGGGTATGCATTGTAGCTTTGGAAACAGGTATTTGGAACTCCTCGTTATAACAGATAACTAATGCCAGCAGTAAGACTACTGAAAGAGAATCCAATTAAAATGGGAATTTTATGGTAGACACTTTAAAAAAAAAGTGTGCTTGGGACTATAGCTTGAAACATGAAACTAATATGAAAATAAATTTATCATATTTAACAACATTGAGGTTAACACTGCAACTATTTGCTCACACGTAGAACAAAGACATTGGTTATACTGACATAACAATTTTGAAAAAATTATGAATAAGTAAATGTGCATTTAATTTTTTTAGATTCTACAAGCACCTGTACAAAATTCAAAAGGTTCAAAAGTGTACACAGAGAATAGTAACACTTCCCTCTCTCCAATATTCAATTCACCTTCCCTGGTGGAGACTTCTGTTTATAGCTCATTGTATTTACATACAGGGATATTCTAGAAACCTGTAACATGTATGTATGTATGTATATATTGTCTCTTTCCTCCTTTCCTTGTCCAATGCCCTGCTGTTTTCACTTAATATATCATGGAGAGCTTTCCATATCAAGAGTATGTGTATTTAAATAATACCTGTCAAATTATTCTCCTTAGAGGTTGCAGTCAATTACTCCCTAATAATGTCTGAGAGTATATTTTTTTAATTTACTTTTTAATCAGTTTCAGGTGTACAACATAATAATTTGACATTTGTATACATTGCAAAATGATCAACACAATAAGTCTAGTTAACATCCATCACCTTACATAGTTACCAAAAAGATTTTTCTTGTGATGAAAACTTTTTTTTTTTTTTTTTTTTTTCAGTACGCGGGCCTCCCACTGCTGTGGCCTCTCCCGTTGCGGAGCACAGGCTCCGGACACGCAGGCTCAGCGGCCATGGCTCACGGACCCAGCCGCTCCGCGGCATGTGGGATCCTCCCGGACTGGGGCACAAACCCGTGTCCCCTGCATTGGCAGGCGGACTCTCAACCACTGCGCCACCAGGGAAGCCCGTGATGAAAACTTTTAAGATTTACTCTCTGGGACTCCCCTGGTGGTCCAGTGGTAAAGAATCCGCCTTCCAATGCAGGGGACGCGGGTTCTATCCCTGGTTGGGGAACTAAGATCCCACATGCCATGGAGCAACTAAGTCTGTGTGCCCTGGAGCCCAAGCACCACAACTAGAGAGACAAAATACGCATGCCACAACTAGAGAGAAGCCCATGCACCAGAACTAGAGAGAAGCCCATGCACCACAACAAAGAGCCAACAGCCAAAAAAATAAAAAATATATTTTTTTAAAAAAAGATTTACTCTCTTAGCAACTTTCAAATACAGTAGTCCCCCCTTATCTGTGGTTCAGTTACCTGCGGTCAACCATGGTCCAAAAATATTAAATGGAAAATTCCAGAAATAAACAATTCGTAAGTTTTAAATTGTGCACTGACACAACTAGCGTGACAAAATTTCACACTGTCCCAATCCATTCGTCTGGGGCATGAATCATCCCTTTGCTCATCGTATCCCACCCATTAGTCACTTATTAGCTAACTTGGTTAACAGGTCAACCATCATGGTATCTCAGAGCTTGTGTTCAATAACCCTTCTTTTACTTAATAATGCCCCAAAGTGCAAGAGTAGTGATACTGGCAATTCAGATCTGCCAGACTGAAGCCATAAAGTACTTTCTTTAAGTGAATAGGTGAAAGTTTTCAACTTAATTAGGAAAGAAAAAAAATCGTATGTTGAGGTTGCTAAGATTCACTGTAGAGAACAAATCTTCTATCCATTAAATTGTGAAAAAAGGAAAAAAAAACTGTGCTAGTTTTGCTGTCATGCCTCAAACTGCAAAAGTTATGGCCACAAGGTGTAAGTGCTTGATTATGATGGGAAAGGCATTACATTTGTATCAATACAATACGATATTTTGAGAGGGAAACCACATTTGCATAACGTTTATTATAGTGTATTGTTATAATTGTTCTATTTTACTATTATTGTTCACCTTTTACTGTGCCTAGTTTATAAATTAAACTTTATCATAGGTCTGTATGCATAGGAAAAGACATAGTATATATAGGATTCTGTACTATAGAAGTTTTCAGGCATCCATGGGGGGGGTGGTCTTGGTCTTGGACCATATCCCCCACAGGTAAGGGAGGACCACTGTATGCAATACAGTATTATTAACTATAGTCACCATCCTGTACGTCACATCCACGTGACTTATTTCATAACTGAAAGTTTGCACTCTTTGACCCCCTTAACCCATTCTCCCACACCTCCACCCCCTGCCTCAGGCAGCCATCAACCTGTTCACAATGTCTTTGTCCATTCACCCACATCCAGCGATGGACACTTAGGTTGTTTCCATATCTTGGCTATTGTAAATAATACTGCAATGAACGTAGGGGTGCATGTGTCTTTTTAACTTTTTTTTTTTTAATTGGAGTATAGTTGCTTTACAATGTTGTGTTAGTTTCTGCTTTTCAAGTTAGTCTTTTAGTTTTCTTCAGGTTAATACCCAGAATTGGAATTGCTGGATCATATGGTAGTTCTATTTTTAATTTTTTGAGAAGCCTCCATACTGTTTTCCACAGTGGCTGCACCGACAGAGCATGAGGATTCCTTTTTCTCCACATGCTCGCCAACACATTATTTCTCATCTTTTTTATAATAGTCATTTTAACAGGTGTAAGGTGATAATTTCATTGTGGTTTTGATTTGCATTTCCATGATGATGAGTGACGCAGAGCATCTTTTCATGTTCCTGTTGGCCATCTATATGTCTTCTTTGGAAAAATGTCTATTCAGATCCTCTGCCCATTTTTTTAATCAGGTTGTTTGCGGGGTTTTACTATTGAATTATATGAGTTCTTGATATATTTGGGGTATTAACCCCTTATCAGGTATATGATTTGCAAATATTTTCTCCCACTCAGTAAGTTGCCTTTCATTTTGTTAATGGTTCCCTTTGCTGTGCAGAAGCTCTTTAGTTTGATGTATATCATATATTTGACCCTTGTAAACCTCTTCGGTGAAAACAGTATGCCACAGTTTACACATTTCTTATTATAGGTAAGGTCACATAAGTCGTATGCTTAAAGAGGCACCTACTTGCATTTTCTGTTCATGTTATTTCCTCATTTTTGTTTTTTTTTACTATAGATGTAAATAGTCATCACTTTATTATGAATAACATCTTTCAGGATACCGTGTTGAAAATATTTTATTTAAATTTTTTGAAGATTAAAAAATGCTGTTAAGTATATCAATAACTTGTTTTATGGTTTTGCAATTTTTATGCCACTTTAGGCATTCCCATTCTAAGATTATGTTAAAAATTCTCCCATGTTCTGGTATTTTTATGGCTTTCTTTACTATTAACATCTTTGATATCTCTGGGACTTACTGTGGTATAAATGAATGAGGCATTTAACTTAATTTTTTCCAGGTCTCCAGTTTTCTCCAAACTATTTACAGAATATTTCATTCTTTCCCACTGCTTACCTTTTTTATTTGACACTCAGGTCATAGAGCTTCTCCTCTCCCTGGGAATTGGGTACCAGCTTCCTTGGGAACCAGGTACTTTGTTCCACATTATCCCTTCCACAACCCTTCTCTCACTGTCCCTGCCCCCTTCTAAGGCCTTCACACAAAGGGTCTCCTCTTGTCTGGAAGTCTCCTTCCCCACCCCCTTGACTTGCTAACTCCTTCTCATACTCAGATCTCAAGTTGTTGTTGTTGTTTTTTTTTTTTTTTGGCTGCGCTGGGTCTTCGTAGCTGCACGGTCTTTAGCTGCGGTGAGCGGGGGCTACTCTTCGTTGCAGTGCATGGTCTCATTGCGGTGGCTTCTCTTGTTGCAGAGCATGTGCTCTAGGCACACGGGCTTCAGTAGTTGTGGCACGCACGCTCTAGAGCGCAGGCTCAACAGTCGTGGCGCATGGGCTTAGCTGCTCTGCAGCATGTGGGATCTTCCCGGACGAAGGTTTGGACCCGTGTCCCCTGAATTGGCAGGCGGATTCTTAACCACTGTGCCACCAGGGAAGCCCCTCAGGTCTCGAGTTTAAATATCACTTCTCTAGGTAAGGTGCCAAATTTTATATCCCCAAACAACTGCACACTTCCTCTCTGGTGCAGCGGTTCCCCACGATGACAAAGATCCAACCCATGTTGGACACTTCAGTATCCCTAGTGCCTACATCAGTACATAGTAGATAGAGCTTAATAAATATTTATTGAATTAATGTAATGTCTATTTTTTCCCTCTGATTCTCCTCCTTATGCTGTGGTTGGGAGAATGAGGGGGAGCTGTGGTTCCATTAGTGAATGCTGAGTCCAGCCACTTGACGCTTACAAGGCTCCCCAGGGCCTCCTACTAATAAGTGACCACTCTAGGGGCCAGCCTGGCCCCTGCAGACATGTCGGGCTTTGACCCAGCAGATCCAGATTTGAAAGGTACGTACATATAGCTTTGGCCTTTGCTGTGGGACTCTGGGACTTATTAATCTTCAGAAAAAGAAGCATTATGTTAGGAGAGTTTCCTTGACCCAGTTTTTTTCCCCCTTATTTTACCACCTTGGATGTGAGGCGGTATGAACGCAGTTAGCATTCAGAGAAGCTGCCACTTGACACTTAGGATGTCACGTGATTAATTTTTCCCTTTTAACTTAGCCTTGGTACCTGTTGAAAAAATATTATCCTCATAAAATCCCAGATATTCTACTCGGTAATTTCTGTAGAACCAAATTCTGCTCTTGGGAACTCTAACACTTGCATTATATAAGTTAGAAGCAGAAATCAGCAGGGAAGAGAAAGAAGAAGAAAATGTGAGAAAAAAATGCAGGTGATGGGCTTCCCTGGTGGTGCAGTGGTTGAGAGTCCGCCTGCCGATGCAGGGGACATGGGTTCGTGCCCCGGTCCGGGAAGATCCCACATGCCGCGGAGCGGCTGGGCCCGTGAGCCATGGCCGCTGAGCCTGCGCATCCGGAGCCTGTGCTCCGCAACGGGAGAGGCCACAACGGTGAGAGGCCCACGTACCGCAAAAAAAAAAAAAAAAAAAAAAAAAAACTATCAACAAAATGAAAAGGCCACCTACTGAATGGGAAAAGATATTTGCAAACAATATCTGATAAGGGGTTACCATCCAAAATATACAAAGAACTCATACAACTCAATATCAAAATAAACAACCTGATTTTAAAATGGGCAGAGGATTTGAATAGACATTTTTCCAAAGAAGACATACACATCATAAAGGGCATACTTCACAGGTTTCATAATCAAGTTTTAAAATGTAATAAAAGCAAATCACAATCATAAAAAATAAAACACAAGTAATAACAAGTACATTGTAGAAAATTTAAAAATGCTATTTATTTGCCTTATTTACCAAATGGTTAGCTACAAAGATACAATTTTTGCCTTGGAGTTTAAGGCAGTTTCATTTCTTACCACAGTTACTTTTTCTGATGCTAGAATCTTCTGTGCTAGAATCTTCTGTGTCTTCTCTGTATTTAATTGCTCATTTACGTTTTATGTTGTCCACTTGGGAACCATGCTTTCTTCATGATCGCTGAAGCTCTGCCATATAAAATGTCATCGTCTTCATATGTTTGAGTAGTACCGATCCCGGTTTTGAAAGTCTCTATGAGCATATCTTGCATAGGTCTTATTATGAGGGATCCTTCCAAAAGGTTCATGGTCATTGAAACAAGATTCAAAAACTTCATCAACAGCCTTCTGAGCTACTTCTTTGCTGATGTTCCTAACAGCCAGGATAGAACGAATGGCTCTGTCTCGCACACAAGTCTAAGGAGAAAAGTATGTGGCTTTAATTTTTTTAATATATGAAAATTTTGTCATGAAATAGTAACATTTTATACAATGTGTGAACCACAGTCAAAATTAATTTCCTCTCATGTTACTTTATTAATTTCTGTCAGTCCAAAGAAGAAAGATTAAATTATGGAACATGTTTAGCTCAACCTAAAATTATTTAGGTATAAGTAAGATCTCCTTCCCCTCCTCCCTTCTTCTCATGTTTCCTAATGATGATAATTTCTAGGCAGTATCTGCTAAACAATAACTCTAACTTTGCAAAATCATAAAAAAGTCTATAAATAAGGTTCTGGTTGAGCTTTTTAATTTGAATAAATATGAAATATACTCCTGTGCCTCTCTCTCCCTTAGCTTTTCAGGTGACCAATGCTAGATAACTTTTCCTTCGAGAGGGGCATCTCCCCTGGAGGCAACAGGAAACCACACATACATACACACAAAATTTGAAGGCATCCTAATTTTTCAGGGGGAAAAAAAAAAATCAAACAACTTTTTTCTTGGGTACATGCTGTACAAAAGCAGGGACTCTGTTCTCTAGGACTCTTCTCCCACTACCTCCACGTATTTTCCATCCTATTGCTAGTTCTATTCATTTTCTGCTGCTGCTACCCAAGTTAAAAAGAGGAGAGATTTCTCTTTCAAAGACTCTGGACTCCGGATGACATGCCTTAACTGCGTTAGCCTCTTCTCTGGGATGTTCTGATGTGCACCCTACTTCCACTGAGAGCCAGAACACACCGCCCATTCGAAGGCTGCCTGAGCTGAATTCACCAGATGAGCAGGGATTGGAGGGCACGGAAGACATGCAGCACAAGTCAGTGGCACATCACTAAGCGGACTTGGCACAGGCTGAAAGCGTAACAGCCCTATCAGAGTAGGCACCCTTCCCAGGCCCCAGGTTTGCCGTCTAACGAACTCCCATTCACTGAGTTCAAAATTTCTCTTCGTAGTTCTCTGTGACCTTCTACCTTCCTCCCCAGAGTTGAGTTACTCTTTTCTCTGGAGAGCCAAGGGCCTTCCTGCTGTTGTTCCAAGCCTGTCCTTTTTGCATCTGGTTAAAACTGCTATCCTGATGCCCATGTACCTGACAAATTGGCCCAGTAACCTCTTCCCATAGAAGAGCTCTGACCAGCCTTTCTCCTAAATGTGGACACAGAGCCCCTTGGTTGCTATGGGCAGAACTGCTCACATTCTTCACCAGTCCATCAGTTCTAAACTTCCTCTCCCCATGCCCATCTATCGTGGCCCTTAAAAGCTTTCTAGTACAGTAGAAACTAACACAACATTGTAGAACAACTATACCCCAATAAAAAAATATAAAGTGTTTCTTTTAGACAAAAACAACAAAAAAGCTTTCTAGCAGGATGGTCTTGCCTACAGTTTTCATTTTGTTTTGCTTACAAAATCGCTCAGCTCAGCTCATCATGATCAAGTCTGTGCTGATCCGAAGCTTTGCTGTCACGTCATACAGCCTTTAAAGGTGTGCTAATACACAGTGCGCTGCAGTGCAGTCTCTGTGCTGACAGGTATTACTTTTGTGTCTAGAGAATACTGTGATGGTTTCAAACCACAAGTCCAGTACTGGTAGGATAAAAGTAAGACAGGCTGTGATTTCACTTCCGGTCCTTATCTACCCCCATCCAAAAGTATCCCACGTGTGAGACCGTAGCGCTTTTCACTGTGAAAATCTCTCACTTAGTCGCACAGCTTGCCCATAATTATAAACTAGAACTGAATTCCATCTATTTGGCTTCAGGGACACACATTTTGTATTCTTTCATATAAGTAGTGCTTTCAAATTTCAAATACTAAATATACTTCTCATTTTTCTATTCATTATTTCCACTCATAGCACTCTTAACAGTAAATGATTTCATATGTTAGTTTTTACCTGATGGTGTCGTTTTAATCCAAAATGTAACCTGAATATTTCATTTAAAAGTGAGCAGTCTCCACTAAGGTTAGCAGCTCGAACCTATCACAAAGACAGAAGGCAAACAAACAGAAAATAAGCACTCGTGCTCTATACCTTTATATCAATTGATTTTTTTAATTGTAAAATATAAAATTGGTATATTTTTCTGAGAACAGAGTACCTGTAAGATTTTTTTTTTTTAACTCTATTGACTTAAGAAGTTCTTAAGAAAAAGAGCAGATATCCATGAGCTACACTAGGCAGCGCCAGATACACTGTGGGCAATCACCTATTCAAAGGGAATTTTCAAAACTTTCCACCAGAGTCTTACAGACAGAACTAATTTCTTTTGGAACCAAAAGTCAAAGAGTTGGACCTCAAAGTTAAAGATTATGCTCTCTACAAAATACAAACACTGCTAGAAATTACCAAAAGGACTTCAAGAAAGCATTCTTCCAAAGATCTACAAACTGAGTTTCAGTGTGAGCTTAAAACTGAATACGTCAGTACCTAAGACACTTTAGGCACACAAACCTCCCAGCTCTCCTAGCCCAAACCACTGAAACTCTCTCGGACCTTCCCTTAAACCCGTGTAAGTTCATGCCCTTCCTCCAGGGTCTTGATGGGCCTATGAAAAATTAAGTGGTACAGAGAATCAAGAACATTCCAAACTGGGCATGCTATGAACATGACAGCCTGAAGTTAGTATGTATTTTCTATATCTTTAAGGTAAAAAGCAGCTTTAATAGGTGAAAGAGTCATGGAATCACCCACATGGATTCTACAGCCAACCTGGCCACGTTTTTGCTCATTCACTGCAATCAGAATGGCCCACTTCTTGTTACTTCTATAATAACATGGCTTCATTCCTCTGAGGAGCTCAAAGCACTTAACACACTTTAACTAGCTAACAGGCATTAATTCTCATAACACCCAAGAGAGAGAAATTTTAAAAGCTCAGATTTCGGTCTTCTTTCCAAATAATATGAGTTATAATCAGATGCAGTGAGGCTACTTATTAATTTCAAGGGAAAGAGAAAATAATCTAAGTTATAAAGTATAAGCTTGAAATTTATATTAGTTTTCTTTAGCTTCTCAGCACACTGCACTCTTCAATTAATGAAATGCAAGTATGAAATACAAATGTCTTTCTAGGAGCATACATATGTGTGTATTTCTGACAGCAATCCAAAATGCTTAATAATAAATATCTTCCTATGTTGTACTTTTGAAACGAACTGTTTTACTCTAGGGAAAGC
The DNA here is from genome assembly GCF_949987515.2 of Delphinus delphis. Classification (NCBI taxonomy): domain Eukaryota; kingdom Metazoa; phylum Chordata; class Mammalia; order Artiodactyla; family Delphinidae; genus Delphinus; species Delphinus delphis. Next base: position 45,412,807 of record NC_082693.1, on the reverse strand, counting down.
TAGGAACTTTACCTATGGAAGGCAGCACAGCAAACCACTCAAGAACCTTGGTTGTAATCCTGCCTCTGCCACTTACTAGGTATGGTATCTGAACAACTGCCTCACTTTTCACAGAAATAAAATGGGGATAACAGTATCTACCTCAATGGGCTGTTGTGAATATTAAATAAGAGTCCACAGGGCTTCCCTGGTGGCACAGTGGTTGAGAGTCCGCCTGCCGATGCGGGGGACACGGGTTCGTGCCCCGGTCCGGGAAGATCCCACATGCCGTGGAGCGGCTGGGCCCGTAAGCAGTGGCCGCTGCGCCTGCGCGTCCGAAGCCTGTGCTCCGCAACGGGAGAGGCCGCAACAGTGAGAGGCCCGCGTACCGCAAAAAAAAAAAAAAAAAAAAAGGTCCACAAACAGCACAGGGTTAGGGTTTGGCACACAGCCCCTCAGTAAATATTAACTGTAAAGTTTTTGTATTATATAGTTTATTCCATAGGAAAAAGAGCTTATTATTAAAAGTCATCACTATTATTAGGATTTAAAGGTTATATTTAAGACAATTCTAAAAAGATACTTAAATGTCTACCTGCTGTATCTAAAAGAATTGTATTCAATAGTTAAAAATGTAAACTGAAGACTAATGTGGAATTATGACAAGAAAAGGAATACGTTTAAATAAATCATCCTTGAATAAAATGTTCAAACGCACAACAGTGTCCTTGGGGAAGAAGTACCTTCTACGATAAAACTTACCTCAGAGCAAGCCAAGTGCCTGACGTTGGTGAACCAGTCGACATGAGCTCGACAATGATCGAATGCGTGAATGAGCTCATGGGTGACCACTCTGTTCATATGCGCCTGATTACAGATATTATTCTGGCACAAAACAATCTAAGAAGCACCAAAATGAGGAGAGTTCGGTTATTTCTAAGATCTACTCTCACTTCGTAGATTCCATCTTCTCTCTCACCTGAGTGGGCTCAACTGCCTGGAAAGCCTCACCCACTCTATCCACCCAACACCCACCCCTCCATCAAGGCTCGGTCTTCATACATTCTCCATGAAGCCTTCCCAATGGCTAACTTCTCCCTTCTCCTCTCTCTGGACTACATAGCACTTAGTTTAAGGACATTTATTCACACACCACCCTCACTGGGTTGACTGTACCAGCCATCTTAGACTCCACAGTCTTGTATTAAGAGTGGACTCTGAAATGAAGCAGGGAGATTCAAATTCCAGCCCCACTCCTTACTAAGTCAGTGACCTTGGGCAAGTTTCTTAAGCTTTCTGTGCCGCAGTTTCCTCAACTATAAAAAAGGAGATGACTTAGAGTACCTACCTCTTAGAATTGTGAGAATTAAATGAGAATATGTGTAAAATGTTTCTTATCAAGTTTCTCAATAAGCAATGAATCAACAATGAATGACCACACTGTCCCATCCTACTAGAATTGCCAGGAAAAGTCCTCAGAAAGAGCTTCAGAAAGAAGTGCAAAAAGCCAGCAGCACACTGAGCAGGACCCTATAAGAATAATAAAGACGTGAGGGGTCCTAATAATAATAGTCCCCACTTACTGTGTACTTACTGTGTGCCAGACACTGGGACATGTCCCAGGTGTTTTATATACATTCATTCAACATTCATTTATTCAACTAATATTTATCAAGACCTACTAGAGATTTATAATCTACTAATGGAGATAGAAATTAATCAAGTATTTACCAAAATGTTTAAACACATGCAGTGACAGTTGTCATGAAGAAAAACCCAGGTTGTCACGAGTACATACAATGAGAGTGCCTGACCTGGTCTGCAGGGTTGGGAAAGGCTTTTCTGCAGAAGGAATGTTTAAACTGGGATCTAATGGATGAACAGGAGTTAAATTCGAGGAGAGGGGAAGGGAGCATTCCAGACAGAGAACAACATAGGCAAAGGGTAGGGGGAGGGTTGAAGGAAAAGAATGTTGGAGAAGCCGACGGCGGCAGGCCTGTAGTACCAAGCACAGAGTTGGAGGTGGCAGGCATGAGATAGGGCTGGTGAGGTCGGCAGGGGCCAAATCACTCTTTATCCTGACAACAGTGGGAAGTCACTGAAAGGGAGTAGTGAAACGGGGGGTGTTTTATTTTGTTTTTATCCTTTTGACCACAGTTGGAAAAATAAACAAAAGATGATCAAAACTGGATACACAGAGACTAGTTGAAGGCAAATGAAGTATTCTAGGCAAGAGATAATAGTTCCAGAGCTAGGATGGTGGGGGCCTAAAAAGGTATTTAGGAGGGAGACTGGACAAAATTTGGTGTCGGACAGAATATGGGAAGGGAATCAGAGGTATCAAGGATGATCCCTAAATTTCTGGCATGGGTAATAGGACGGATGGTGGTACCGTTCACCGAGATATGCAAAACTAAAAGACCAGGATGGGTGGGGATGGAGGATCGTAAAAATCAATTTGAACTTGGACATGTCACGTCTGAGGTGCCTTTAGGACACCCAAGTGTAGGTGTTCAGTGAACACTTGGCGATATGGATGTGGAGTTCAAGAGAAAGCTCTGACCCAGCAAAGTAAATGAGATCCCCTCGGTAGAATGCAGAGTAGAAAAGAAGGGGCTCTAACACCAAGGATTAAGGGACTTCATTTAAGGGCTGGTAGAGGAAGCTAAGTTAGCAAAGGAGCAACCACAAGAGTGTGGCAGACTGGAAACCATGGCAAGAAAGTGGCATTAGCTGTTAACGTCAAGTGTGTGCATGTGATAGGACCTCCACTCTAGCCAGATACCTTGGAATAACTCTTGCCCACGAGCACTGGGAGAGAAGGTGAAGAACATTCACAGCAGCATTGTTTATAATAATAATAATAAAGTGGGAAACAATCGATACTCGATAGGGTGAACGCTAGTACAGACATATAATGGAATAATATACAACACAAACTAAATTAACCAGAGGTGCACACAGCAACACAGAAGAATCTCACGATGTTGAACGAAAGAATTAAGTTACAAAGACTGTATGATTTCATAAAATGACAAAGTATTACACATGACCCCAAGTATAAAGCTTAAAAGGAGGAAACTAAACACCTTGTTGGACTGTACACATAGATGGCAAAACCATTCAGACAAGCAGGGAATGGTTATCACGGAAGTCAGAATAAGGAAGGGAGGGGGTTGTAACCCAAGAGGGGCACACAGGCTTCTGAAGTCCTGGCAGTGTTTTATTTCTCAAATCTGGGTGGTAGTTATATAGATGTTCATTTTACTATTACGACTGAAAGTGTACGTACAGGTATTTTACTCTTCTATATGAATGAGATACTTCACAACAAACGTTTTAATTAAAAAAAAAAAAAAAGAGTGCCCAACTGTGTATAACACTGCTGAGAAATAAGATGAAGATTCAAAACGTGCACTCTAACCCCCAAAGAGGATGAACTTACCAAGACCCATCTTGGGAGCTACAGGTGTTGGCGATTATCAATTTACAAATGAGGAAACTGAGAATAAAACGAATAACTTGCCCAAGCCCCACAGCTAATAAGCAGGGGAACTAGGATTTGAACTCAAAGTCTATGTGGCTCCAAAACTCAGACACCTCACCCCTCTGCTATGTTGCTCTTTCCCATGATTACCATGAAACAGCTATAAATAACTCAAATACATATAAAATTCCCTAGCAGGAAACAATTAAATGTACTTCAATGTGTCATATATTCATGATGGAAACAGTGACTTACAACACTTTTATCTACCCTCATATCACATGACACATCCATCTACCACCTCAAGACTGTCAAAACCCCCCATTGACTTAAAACTTGTAACATTTATTGACTTAAGTGCTCTGCTTACTATGATAAGTAGTTTACAAGAGAAATCACATTTAATTCTCATAACCATTCTATAAGATAAATACAATCATTACCCATATTTTACAGGTGAGAAAACTCACTCTCCTCATCAAAAATTCTCAAAGATCTATCACTTCTCACCGTGTAAAGGTGAAACTCTATCTTGGCATTCAAAGCCTCCCACCATATAGCCTATCTTTCTTTCCAATCCTATTTCTCCTCATTCCCCATGCATTCCTGCCCTCCAGCTGAACTAGACAACATGCCATTCCCCAAATACACCTTGTGCTTTCTCAACACGTCACCTTTGCTCATGCTCCCCCTGCTTTTGGCAACAGTCTTTGTCTTCTTTGCCCCTGAAGAGCCTTTACATCCTCTAGCTGACTCTGCTGGCATCTTTCAGTCAATCACATCACTGTCCCATTGTGGTAACCACACCCACCTCAAAGAGTTTAACCCGCCTCAAATTTTATCATTGTCTCTGCGTTCCTGTCTTGTCTCCCCTGTGAGAAGTAAGGACCTTAAGAGTAAGGACCACAGTTAACTCATTTTTTGAATTCTACACAAAGTCTACCAAATGGAATGCCCAGCACATAGAAGGCAATCAGCAAACATCAGGAGAGAGAACTGGAGGAAAGAGGACAGCTTGGTAGACCGCCTACCTGAGACACTGAAGCATCAAAACCTCCACTGACATTTCCATTACAATCTTCACAAGAAAAGTGTCTTTCTCTGTTAACAGCGCTGGAAGGTAAGAATGGATTAAAAAGACCACGTCCAGAAGTAGTGTGCGTGGGGCACAGGGGAAACAGCCCTGGGCCAGGAGACCCAGATGACACATCTCTCCATCACTATCACACAGGACACCTTGGGAAAGCAACCCAACACCAGGACTCAGTTCTCTCATCTATAAATAAGGAAACTGTCTCTGCAAAATCTATCCCAGTTCAAATTCTATGCTATGATTCCATAAAGAATTTGATCAACTCATTAAGACCATATTGGAAATATGCTGGAGTTTCTGCCCTTGGGCCAGAATGTTAAGAAGTGGACCTCAGAAATCACTTCTTCCGATCTCCTCAAAGTTTAACAACACCTGGAAGGCTTCTACGTGCATAACAAGCTGAGATTTCTTCTCCGTTAAGGAGAATGCTGGGACTGGCATAGTGGAAAAACCAGGTTTGGTGATTACTTACAAGTAAGATTTTAAGTATCGTCTTTACTAAATACCTGAGGTGAACAGTAGAGCCAGAGATGTGGAGTTAGGGCTGAAGAGGTCCAGAGAGAACACGGCCTGCCTGGGGAGAGTGCAGCCAACCACCACCACCTACCATATGGAAAGGGCTTTGTGGCCTGAAGTGAAATATCTCAAGTACTTCCAGTTTGGGTGGGGATTTTTTGTTTTCAGCAGCCAGAATACGGAGCAGCACTTCAAAAAGATTCACTTACCAACCCGAATGCTTCATGGCATCAAGCAGCAGTTTAACATATGGATCTAGAAAGATATTGATTCAGTTACATATGGTAATTGGAAAAAAAGAGCACCAATTAAATGATCCAAATAGCATTGTAAGATATTATCAAACAAAACCTCACAAATCTTAGCAAAGTAATACCATCTTAAAAATGATAAAAAATGAATATGAAAAGATAAGCTTAAATTAACATAAAAGCAAGTCTTTAATGAAATGAAACACTGATAGAAATACCAAAATGGGTAGTACCAAACATCTTAGATAACATCAAATATGCTTTTCAGTTAAATGATCGAACACAATGTATTAAAATATATACCAAGGGGCTTCCCTGGTGGCGCAGTGGTTGAGAATCCACCTGCCAATGCAGGGGACACGGGTTCGAGCCCTGGTCCGGGAAGATCCCACATGACGCGGAGCATCTAAGCCTGTGCACCACAACTACTGAGCCTGTGCTCTAGAGCCCGAGAGACACAACTACTGAGCCGCATGCCACAACTACTGAAGCCTGCACGCCTAGAGCCCGTGCTCTGCGATGAGAAGTCACCGCAATGAGAAGCCCACGCACCGGAACGAAGAGTAGCCCCTTTTTACTGCAACTAGAGAAAGCCTGCATGCAGCAACGAAGACCCAACATAGCCAAAAATAAATAAATAAAATAAATTTATTTTTAAAATAAATTAATTAAAAAAAATATATATATACACACACACACACACACACCCCCCCCAAAAGACTGAGAAAATTTGGGACCAATATCCATAGAAACAAATAGCAGCATAGTATCCAGGTTAGAGGAAGGCAGTAGGTAGCCCCACTATTGTCTGTCCTGGTCTGTGAATAGTGTCCCATTCTGAGTACCATACTCTAAACAGGACCTGCCAACCGAAGCTGTTCCATGGGAGAAAGTGACTAGAACAGTGCAGGACTACTTTCCACAGGAAGCAAGAAAGGGATCTGTAGATTTGGAAAAGAGAAAAAAGGCTTAACTAGGGCCACAGTAGCTTCAAGTACCTGAAGGGGTGCCGTGTGGGAATAAATTCAGCCAACATTTCTTCAGAGGGCAGCACAAGGACCAAAGGGCAGAAGTTACAAAGGGCACATTTCAACTCAGTATGAGAAAGGATTTTTCCAACAATCAAAGCTGTCGATACAAGAGCCCAATAGCCTCAAAGGGCCTCAAAGATAATCTGTTCCAGCAGAGGTCTATAAACACTCTGGTCAACTGATGGCACAGAGGTTTCCGGTCAGTGATGGGGGTTGGAAAGGCCTAGATGACTCCTGAGGCCCCCCCACTTCTAAGAATCTATGAGGGACTTCCCTGGTGGCACAGTGGTTGAGAATCTGCCTACCAATGCAGGGGACACGGGTTTGATCCCTGGTCCGGGAAGATACCACATGCCGCAGAGCGACTAAGCCCGTGCACCAAAACTACTGAGCTCTGTGCTGCAACTACTGAAGCCTGCGTGCCTAGAACCCATGCTCTGCAACAAGAGAAGCCACCACAATGAGCTCAAGCACTGCAACAAAGAGTAGCCCCTGCTTGCCACAACTAGAGAATGCCCGCACAAAGCAACGAAGACGCAATGCAGCCAAAAATAAATAAAATTAAAAAAAAAAAACTTTATAAAAAAAAGTGGGGGGCGGAGTCAAGACAGCATACTAGGAGGATGCAGAATGCGCGTCTCCTCACAATTAGGGCACCTACCAGGCACCAGTGGGGGACCACAGACACCTAAGGGGATGGGAGGAACCCCCAGCAACTGGGTAGGACGTGGGGCATTGGGGGAGCGAAGGGGGAGGAGAAGCGGAGGCCGGACAAGACTGGCGCCCCTGAGGGGCGGCTGGGGGAGGGCAAGGGATTCCCACGGCCGAAGGGGGAAATTGGGGAACCACTGGGAGGGCAGAGTATCAAAAGGGGGAGTTGCCATGCTTCCCCTGACTACTTGGGCCCCCAGGAACCTGCTGAGATCCCAGGCCTGATCCTCCGCCCACCTAGGCCCCCTCCAGCCACACGGGTCCTGAGGGAGTGGGAGGGAGGGAAGGGGGAGCAAAAGTAAAGGCTGGACCTCCGGGACCAGCACCCCAGAGGGGTGGCTGGGGGAGGGGAGGAGTTCCTACACCCAGCGGGACCCCCCCCAGTTAGGTGTCCAGTGGCGATGGGGGAGACCCTGCGGGAGACAGTGGGGGAGGGGCACGAAGGAATGGAGCCAGTGCCTTCCCTGTCCACTTAGGCACCGGGAGGCCTAATCCTCTGCCATTGGAGCCTCCCTTGTGCCCCACAGAGCCCAAGGCCCACCCCTCTAACCACACCCAGGGCCCCACCTCTACACTCGGAGACACCCTCTGAGACCCCCTCCAACGCAATGGACCTAAACCCCACCCACACACCCTCACTCAGCACCCTACCTCCAAACTCCGGAACTCCACACTCCAGAGGCCATCCTTTTGACGTGCTGCCTCTCCCCTTCCGTGGGCAGGTCCTAAGCAGAGGCCCCACACCATGCTCAAACATCACCCCCAACCTGCCTAGGTTCTGCCCCACCCTAAACCCCACCCCTGCCTGAGTTCCGCCCCTGTCTAAGTTTCACCCCCATAGCCAAGGCCTTTTTTTTTTTTCCATTTTTACATTAGGGTTCTGTGTTACCTTGTTGATTCATTGTTGTTCATTCTTTTATATTTTTATTTTTTTTACTCTTTTATTTTTCTAATTTTATTTTATTCTTTATACTTTGTTATTGTTCTCTCCTTTTGGCTTGTTCACCCCCCCCTTTTTTTTTCTTTTTTTCTCTTGTGGTTTTATTTTACCCTGCTGCAGTTGTTTCAATTATAGTTTTATTTTTCCTAATATATTTTTTTATCTTTCTAATTTTATTTTGTTTTTTATTCTTTGATATTGTACTGTTCCTTTTTTCTTTCTTTCTTCCTTTTTTTTTTCTTTTCTTAATGCACCACAAAGCTTGTGGGGTCTTGGATCCCAGGCGGGAGATCGGGCCAAGCTCCTGTGGTGGGAGCACTGAGTCCAAACCGCTGGACTAACAGAGAACCTCAGACCCCAGGGAATATCAACCAGAGTGAGGCCTCCTGGAGGTCCTCATCTCAGCACCAAGACCCAGCTCTATCCAACTGCCTGCAAACTCCAGTGCTGGAGGCCTGAGGCCAAACAACCAGTAAGACAAGAAGACGGCACCACCCATTAAAAAAAAAAAAAAAATGCAACGACAAAAAAATGTTACAGAGGAAGGAGCAAGATAAAAAACCTACAAGACCAAATAAAGGAAGATGAAATAGACAAACTACCTGAAAAAGAATTCAGAGTAATGAGAGTAACGATGATCCAAAATCTCAGAAACAGAATGGAGAAAACACAAGTAACATTTAACAAGGATCTAGAAGAACTAAAGAGCAAACAAACAGTGATGAGCAACACAATTACTGAAATTAAAAATACTCTGGAAGGAATCAATAACAGAATAACTGAGGCAGAAGAACAGATAAGTGAGCTGGAAGATACAATGGTGGAAATAACTGCCAGGGAGCAGAATAAAGAAAAAAGAATGAAAAGAATTGAGGACAGTCTCAGAGAGCTCTGGGACAACACTAAACACACCAACATTCGAATTATAGGGCTCCCAGAAGAAGAAGAGAACAAGAAAGGGTCTGAGAAAATATTTGAAGAGATTATAGTTGAAAACTTCCCTAACATGGGAAACGTAATAGTCAGTCAAGTCCAGGAAGTGCAGAGAGTACCATACAGGATCAACCCAAAGAGAAACACACTGAGACACATATTAATCAAACTATCAAAAATTAAATACAAAGAAAAAATATTAAAAGCAGCAAGGGAAAAGCAACAAATAACATACAAGGGAATCCCCATAAGGTTAACAGCTGATTTTTCAGCAGAAACTCTGCAAGCCACAAGGGAGTGGCAGGACATATTTAAAGTGCTGAAAGGGAAAAACCTACAACCGAGATTACTCTACCCAACAAGCAACTCATTCAGATTCAATGGAGAAATTAAAACCTTTACAGATAAGCAAAAGTTAAGAGAATTCAGCACCACCAAACCAGCTAAAAATGCTAAAGGAACTTCTCTAGGCAGGAAACACAAGAGAAGGAAAAGACCTACAAAAACAAACCCAAAACAATTAAGAAAATGTTAATAGGAACATACATATCGATAATTACATTAAATGTAAATGCTTAAATGCCCCAACCAAAAGACACAGACTGGCTGAATGGATACAAAAAAAGACCTGTACATATGCTGTCTACAAGAGACCCACTTCAGACCTAGGGACACATACAGACTGAAGGTGAGGGGATAGAAAAAGATATTCCATGCAAATGGAAATCAAAAGAAAGCTGGAGTAGCAATATTCATATGAGATAAAATAGCCTTTAAAATAAAGACTATTACAAGAGACAAGGAAGGACACTACATAATGATCAAAGGGATCAATCCAAGAAGATAAAAGAATTATAAATATATATGCACCCAACATAGGAGCACCTCAATACATAAGCCAACTGCTAACAGCTATAAAAGAGGAAATCGACAGTAATACAATAATAGTGGGGGACTTTAACACCTCACTTACACCAATGGACAGATCATCCAAACAGAATATTAATAAGGAAACACAAGCTTTAAATGACACAACAGACCAGATAGATTTAATTGATATTTATAGGACATTCCATCCAAAAAGAGCAGATTACACTTTCTTCTCAAGTGCACACAGAACACTCTCCAGGATAGATCACATCTTGGGTCACAAATCAAGCCTTGGTAAATTTAAGAAAACTGAAATCATATCAAGCATCTTTTCCGACCACGGTGCTATGAAATTAGAAATCAACAATTACAGGGAAAAAAACGTAAAAAACACAAACACATGGAGGCTAAACACTACGTTACTAAATAACCAAGAGATCACCGAAGAAATCAAAGAGGAAATCAAAAAATACCTAGAGACAAATTACAACGAAAACACGGTGATCCAAAACCTATGGAATGCAGCAAAAGCAGTTCTAAGAGGGAAGTTTATAGCAATACAAACCTACCTCAAGAAACAAGAAAAATCTCAAATAAACAATCTAAACTTACACCTAAAGCAATTAGAGAAAGAACAACAACCAAAAAAACACCAAAGTTAGCAGAAGGAAATAAATCATAAAGATCAGCTCAGAAATAAATGAAAAAGAAATGAAGGAAACAATAGCAAAGATCAATAAAACTAAAAGCTGGCTCTTTGAGAAGATAAACAAAATTGATAAACCATCAGCCAGACTCATCAAGAAAAAAAGGGAGAAGACTCAAATCAACAGAATTAGAAATGAAAAAGGAGAAGTAAAAACTGACACTGCAGAAATACAAAGGATCATTAGAGATTACTACAAGCAACTATATGCCAATAAAATGGACAACCTGGAAGAAATGGACAAATTCTTAGAAATGCACAATCTTCTGAGACTGAACCAGGAAGAAATAGAAAATATAAACAGACCAATCACAAGCACCGAAATTGAAACTGTGATTAAAAATCTTCCAACAAACAAAAGCCCAGGACCAGATGGCTTCACTGGCAAATTCTATCAAACATTTAGACAAGAGCTAGCACCTAATCCTTCTCAAACTCTTCCAAAATATAGCAGAGGGAGGAACACTCCCAAACTCATTGTACGAGCCCACCACCACCCTGATACCAAAACCAGACAAAGATGTCACAAAAAAGAAAACTACAGGCCAATATCTCTGAAGTAGTTAGATGCAAAAGTCCTCAACAAAATACTAGCAAACAGAATCCAACAGCACATTAAAATGATCATTAAAAGGATCATACACCATGATCAAGTGGGGTTTATCCCAGGAATGCAAGGATTCTTCAATATATGCAAATCAATCAATGTGATACACCATACTAACAAACTGAAGGATAAAAACCATATGATAATCTCAATAGATGCAGAAAAAGCTTTCGACAAGATTGAACACCCATTTATGATAAAAACTCTCCAGAAAGTAGGCATAGCAGGAACCTATGTCAACATAATAAAGGCTATATGACAAACCCAGCCAACAACGTTCTCAATGGTGAAACACTGAAACCATTTCCTCTAAGATCAGGAACAAGACAAGGTTGCCCACTCTCACCACTATTATTCAACATAGTTTTAGAAGTTTTAGCCACAGCAGTCAGCGAAGAAAAAGAAATAAAACGAATCCAAATCAGAAAAGAAGTCATCTGTTTGCAGATGACATGATACTATACCTAGAGAATCCTAAAGATGCTACCAGAAAACTACTAGACCTAATCAACAAATCTGGTAAAGTAACGGTACAAAATTAATGGACAGAAATCTCTTGCATTCCTATACACTAATGATGAGAAATCTGAATAAGAAATTAAGGAAACACTCCCATTTACCACTGCAACAAAAAGAATAAAATACTTAGGAATAAACCTACCTAAGGAGACAAAAGACCTGTATGCAGAAAACGATAAGACACTGATGAAAGAAATTAAAGATGATACAAACAGATGGAGAGATATACTATGTTCTTGGATTGGAAGAATCAACATTGTGAAGATGACTATACTACCCAAAGCAATCTACAGATTCAATGCAATCCCTATCAAACTACCAATGGCATTTTTCACAGAACTAGAACGAAAAAAATACACAATTTGTATAGAAACACAAAAGACCCCGAATAGCCAAAGCAATCTTGAGAAAGAAAAACAGCTGGAGGAATCAGGCTCCCTGACTTCAGACTATATTACAAAGCTACACTAATCAAGACAGTATGGTACTGGCACAAAACCAGAAATATAGATCAAAGGAACAGGATAGAAAGCTCAGAGATAAACCCACGCACATATGGTCACCTTATCTTTGATAAAGGAGGCAAGAATATACAATAGAGAAAAGAGAGCCTCTTCAATAAGTGATGCTGGGAAAACTAGACAGCTACATGTAAAAGAATGATATTAGAACACTTCCTAACACCATACACAAAAATAAACTCAAAATGGATTAAAGACCTAAATGTAAGGCCAGACACTATCAAACTCTTAGAGAAAAACATAAGCAGAACACTCCATGACATAAATCACATTAAGATCCTTTTTGACCCACCTCCTAGAGAAATGGAAATAAAAACAAAAATAGGGGCTTCCGGGGCTTCCCTGGTGGTGCAGTGGTTGAGAATCTGCCTGCCGATGCAGGGGACACGGGTTCGTGCCCCGGTCCGGTAAGATCCCACATGCCGCGGAGCGGCTGGGCCCGTGAGCCGTGGCCGCTGAGCCTGCGCGTCCGGAGCTTGTGCTCCGCAACGGGAGAGGCCACAACAGTGAGAGGCCCAAGTACGGCAAAAAAAAAAAAAAAAATAGGGGCTTCCTTGGTGGCGCAGTGGTTGAGAATCTGCCTGCTAATGCAGGGGACAGGGGTTCGAGCCCTGGTCTGGGAGGATCCCACATGCCGTGGAACAGTTAGGCCCGCGAGACACAACTACTGAGCCTGCGCATCCGGAGCCTATGCCCCACAACAAGAGAGGCCGCGACAGTGAGAGGCCCGCGCACCGCGATGAAGAGTGGCCCCCGCTCGCCACAACCGGAGAAAGCCCTCGCACAGAAACGGAGACCCAAAACAGCCAAAACTAAATAAATTAATAAACTCCTACCCCCAACATCTTCTTTAAAAAAATAATAATAAATAAATAAATAAATAAACAAATGGGACCTAATGAAACTTAAAAGCTTTTGCACAGCAAAGGAAACCATAAACAAGACGAAAAGACAACCCTCAGAATGGGAGAAAATATTTGCAAATGAAGAAATGGACAAAGGATTAATCTCCAAAATACACAAGCAGCTCATGCAGGTCAATATCAAAAAACAAACAACCCAACCCAAAAATGGGCAGAAGACCTAAATAGACATTTCTGCAAAGAAGATATACAGATTGCCAACAAACACTTGAAAGGACACTCAACATCACTAATCATTAGAGAAATGCAAATCAAAACTACAATGAGGTTATCACTTCACACTGGTCAGAATGGCATCATCAAAAAATCTACAAACAATAAATGGTGGAGGAGGTGTGGAGAAAAGGCAACCCTCTTGCACTGTTGGTGTGAATGTAAATTGATACAGCCACTATGGAGAACAGTATGGAGGTTCCTTAAAAAACTAAAAATAGAACTACCATATGACCCAGCAATCCCACTACTGGGCATATACCCTGAGAAAACCATAATTCAAAAAGAGTCATGTACCAAAATGTTCATTGCAGCACTATTTACAACAGCCAGGACAAGGAACCAACGTAAGTGTCCATCGACAGATGAATGGATAAAGCAGATGTGGCACATATATACAATGGAATATTACTCTGCCATAAAAAGAAATGAGGGCTTCCCTGGTAGCGCAGTGGTTGACAGTCGGCCTGCTGATGCAGGGGACACGGGTTCGTGCCCCGGTCCGGGAAGATCCCACATGCCGCAGAGCGGCTGGGCCCGTGAGCCATGGCCGCTGAGCCTGCGCATCAGGAGCCTGTGCTCCGCAACAGGAGACGCCACAGCAGTGAGGGGCCCGCGTACCGCAAAAAAAAAAAAAAAAAAGAAAAAAAAGAAATGAAACTGAGTTATTTGTAGTGAGGTGGATGGACCTAGAGTCTGTCATACAGAGTGAAGTTAGTCAGAAGGAGAAAAACAAGTACCGTATGCTAACACATACATATGGAATCTAAAAAAAAAAAGTGGAACCTAGGAGTAGGACAGGAATAAAGACACAGACGTAGAGAATGGACTTGAGGACATGGGGAGGGGGAAGGGTAAGCTGGGATACAGTGAGAGAGTAGCATTGACATATATACACTACCAAACGTGAAATAGATAGCTAGCGGGAAGCAGCTGCGTAGCACAGGGAGATCAGCTCAGTGCTTTGCAACCACCTAGAGGAGTGGGATAAGGAGGGTGGGAGGGAGACACAAGACGGAGGGGATATGGGGATATACATATGCATATAGCTGATTCACTTTGTTATACAGCAGAAACTAACACAACACTGTAAAGCAATTAAAATCCAATAAAGATGCTTAAAAAAAAAGCAAGAAGAGAAAAATACAAATAAAAGTTGTTATTTATAAAAAAAAAAAGAATCTATGTGCCTGCTAAATTACAGCAAAGTATTATGAACCCAAGTGCCTCTAATATCAACTTTTCGCATAGATGTCCTGTCTGAGAGTATAAATGCACAGCAAATTACATGCAAGCAAAAAAAAAAGAGAGAAAAAAACCAAGGTTTTTAAGTGCTGAAAGCAAAAACAGGTGAGTAAAATTAGTGTGGGATGAGAAAGTTAGGTATAGGTTACTGCTTTACTAACCTGACCCCTCTTAAGAGTGTTAACAATAAAACAATTATTATTAATAATAAGTATTATTTAGTGTATATCAGGTATCAGGCACCATACTAAGTGCATTATTATTCAAGCAACTAAGAGTTTTACAAAGTTGAAATGGATTCAAAAGCCTACAGTCCTCTTAAAAAAAAAAATTTCTGGGAGCACATTGGTTTGGTACTTCAAAAAGGACCTGCAGTATTTGGAATGGATTTGCTTTGGAGAAAAAGAAAACAAAGGTCGCCCTTGAGGTCTGATTTCTCCCATCACACTCGCCCCAGGGATAGGATTTTACAGCTTTAAGTTGATGCTTTAATACTACCAACAGGTTCTCCCAGCAGCCTTCCCCTTGAAAGGCTGAGGCGGGTTAATTCCTACTGGGTCTCAAGTTCAGCACCTCACCCTCCTCATATCCTGCCTATATCAACTCTTCATCCACTTTTTGGCTCTGCCACTGTAAGAACAGCTACCTTTTCTTTACTCAGCTCCTGATATGCTGGCCCTTTACACTCATAAAATCTATTCCTCACAACAACCCTAAAAGGGGTATTTTTATCCCTCCCCCACTCCCTTTTTTTTTTCCCCTCAGATAAAGATAGAGAGGATCAGAGAGTTAAATCACTCTTCCATACGTAACAAGGGATCAAAATTTGAACCCATGTCTAATTCTGCAGCCTACGTTCTTTCCACTGCATTCCACTTTGAAACATCTTAAAGGCAGGGTCCCAACTCCTCTCTGTATTTGCCCAAACCAGAACCTAGGAGGCATTCAATACATATTTGCAAAGTAAATACAATGACATCATTTTCTCTACTCCCCCTCCTCCTCCCTTGACTCCCTAGATGCAGGTAATCTCAAGAAGGCTGGAAAATAATTGGGTGGTTGACTTTCGAAGTGTGACTGGCCAGCTATTAAACAGTAACCTTACTTTGGAACAATAAGTTTAAGTCTTTGATTTTCTAAATGTACCTAAAGTAAACTTTAGATGGCAATGTAAAAAAGTTAAGAAATCTCTAGTGCAATGTCCCTGGGATTAGAGAAAAATTGGTCAGCAGATGGTGTCCCTATTTAACTCACAACAGTGGTTCTTAACCTTTTTGGGATCGTGGGTCTCTCTGAGAATATCATGGAGCTATGAACTCTCTCCCCAGAAAAATGCACTTAGGGGCATACACATACGGTTTCGTAGTCCATGTCAGGAATTTCTACACTCTGACGTCCACCCATGTATGAAGGTTAAGAACCCTTTCCATCAAAGGGTAGGATTGCAAAACTTGTTTTTAACAGGAGGGAAGAGGGCAGGGCACAACCCTTAAAGAATGACAGAGCTGTTGTGGACACGACATAAACTGGTTAAAACCTGGTTAGAACCGATTAGGCCCAAGATGGAAGAAGATTCAACTTCCAGTAGATCTTGAGCCTCATTATACGCTCATTGTAATACATTAGCGTATGCTACATAACACACCCACGGGCACCATGACTGTTCCAAGGCTAACTATAAAAGACCGAAAAGTGGGCAGTGGCCCAAATCCTGGAAATCCCCACCCCTTCTCCAAAATAGTTGGAATAATCCTCCCACTCATTAGCCTATGAAATTACCCAGCCCATAAAAACTAACCACCCATATTTCCTGGCTGCTCTCACCTTTTGAGACACTGTATTCTGTCTATGGAATGTGTATCTCCCAGGGCCTCTCCCCTTCTGAGATGGCCCACACTCTATGGAGTGTGTGTCTCTCTCTCAACAAATCTACTTCTTACCTATCACTTTGCCTCTCGCCGAATTGCTTCTGCAGTGAGACATAAAGAACCTGAGCTTCATTAAGTCCTGAGACCAGGAGAGCAATTTCAATTAAAAGGCAGTGGGTTCGAGTCCCAGTCTGCGGGTTCAAGTCCCAAGCTGAGTTTTGGCGGGGTTCAAATCCCATCTGAGTTGTGCAGTTTCAGCAGGTATGCCTTAATTAACATGGTTCTTTAAAACTCTGCTTCACCTGGACTCTCAATTCCTCATATTACTGCATAATTTACCTAAAATATCAAAGGATCTGTCAGACCAGTGCGCGTGACGGAAAGGGCAAACTCCTAACCCAACTCCTCAATCACGCCGCAAGCAAAAGTAGTGCTGAAAGGGGCCTCAGCGCTTCCTCTGATGGAAACTGAGGCTCAGACCCCCACACCCGCCCTCACAAAAATCTGCCTTTAACTCTGCACTTGGTGCCTGAACCCCGCCCCCGACCTGGGCTGAACCCGGAGCTCCCTAGCGGAGCGGCACCAAGGCCCCTCCCTGCCCGCCGGCTCTCAGACACCCCCCACCGCACCCTCCGCAGACGCCCAGCCCCCAGGCTCACGGCTCCTACTTGTCTCCAAAGTCTGCAAGAGCATAAGCTGGCACTTCTGGTTGTTGGTGAAGAAGCTGGAGAGGAACCCTTGCTGTGGCTTCCCCTGAGCCAACCGCTCCGGGAAGACCTGGCACCCGACGTGTTGCTGCTGCAGCTGCTCCCCCGCAGCGGGGCCCGGGCCGCGTTCATCCGGAGCTCCTGCCATGCCGCCCACGGACTTTGCAGCTGCTTCCGCCCGCCTCAGGCGGCCCGAGGGGAGACAGGGAAAGGCAACCTCCCTCCCGCCTACCCACAGCCCAGGCCCTCCCTCCGCCGAGCCGACCTGGCGCCAGCCGGGCGACGACCGCAGGGGTCCACAAGCCCGGAGACCGAAGGAGCGCTGGGCCACGGGCGCCGGGAGGGAAGACGGTAACGGGGCGGGGCGACGGCTGCTAGGCGGGCAAGGGGCGGGGCCAAGCGCCTGCTGGCTGAGCTGGGGTTAGAGAGTACCCTCGCAGGCTACAACCCGCCTGATGGGGGCTCGGCCTTCGCCGCTCAGCGTGCTTGTGCCGTCCCCATAAGCCTTGTTCCGCAGCCCTGCTTACTCGTGCACACTCTGTCCTTACCTCCTGACCAGTACTGGCCATTAAATACCCTTCTCCCTCTGAAGGTTTCTGCCATCTTCGCACTCCCTGCTTTGTCCACCAGCAGGCTAATTGCAGCCTCTGGTCCACCTCTCTCTCTTGACGCCCCAAGCCATATTAAAAGCCCTGTTTTTCAGAAACGTTTGAAAGCTGCAATTATAATGAATGGTCGCGTCAAAACCCTCAAAATATAAGACCCAACTACTTTTTTTCTGCCTCTTCTAGGCCCATTCGCCCACCCTACTCTTTTGCCACTGCAAATAACTCTCTGATAATTGATGAAATAAAATTCATATTTTATGGCAAGGCAAGAAAAATTTAAACAAAATTTTTCTCTGCCAGTTTGGGCCTCCTCCCTCCCCCTTAGAGTATATTGTGCATCTGCATTAACCAGACCTCCTTAGAAGATATTCCTTCTTAATCTTGTATAGGGTCAGGATGACCCACTACTCCATAACTCCTTGGGAGATAACCTTCCTTCTGTCAATAATTCATTTGACGTATAATACTTTGTCTCAAAAACTTCTTTAACTGTGCTGTGATTTCTAGTGGGTGAAACAGTGCTCAGAGCTTTCTGAAAGACTGTCTCCCAGGTTATAATCCTCAGATTCGCTCAAATAAAATTTTCCATTTCTTTCTTAGATCGACTATTAATTTTTTCATCAACATAACAAAATACAACCTTTTTACTTATAACTCCAAGCCTTAACTCATATTTCCAACTTTAAGCCCCCATCCTCAGTCCTTATGATCCAGGTCCTGATCAAATCTTCCTAATCCACAGGGCCTTCCCAGATACCTTAAGCAAAATTAATCTCTCCTGATCTCCCAATGTACAAAGTACTTCATACCTATTATGGCTTCATCACTGCCTGACAGGTTTTAACTAATTTGTGTTTCTCTTTTCCCAGTAAATTTACTCAGTTCAACTCACACATTTATTCAGTACCTGCTATGATGGGCCAGGCATGGCAGCAGAAACAGGATAAGAGAACTTCTAAGGTTGAGAGGAGCATATGATTTATGTAAGAAATGTATCTAATTCATAAAGGTTCAAGAGACATTGAGGATTATGAACAGTACCTATGTGTCATAGGTGCTCAATAAGTATCTAAATTGAGTGAGATGCTAGGATTACTCATTTGAAAAATAATATTATGAACACCTTCTATGTACATAGACTACTAAAGCTGTAACAAAAAAAAGCTACTTTTTATTGAGCTCACCTGCAATACATTATTTCTAATCCCTACCACAACCCTGCAAAATAAATATTGTTATCACTATATTTTTCAGATAAAGAAAGTGGGCTCAGCGAAACTGAATAATCCAGGACCACACAACTAGCTCTTAATCTAGTTAGAGGACTAAAATATACACATATGGAAAACTAGACCATTTCAAGTTAGTGTAATTAGTCTGGAATTCTCAGGGAAGGCTAGATAGAAAAGATGGGGCCTGAAATGGACCACAGACTGTAAACATTTGAAATACTATTCAGCTATATGAATAAGCAAAAAAATGCAAATTAAAAGCTCTCATTTCCCCGCACCAAATTAGCAAACATTTTTTCAATGTTCATTGCTGAAAGCAACAGAGAGAAAACTAGAAAATTGTACACCAAGATATGATCAGTTGTTGTCTAGGTATCAGAATATTTTTATTATTTTTCCAAATTTTCCTAATGTTCTACAATAAGCATGTATTACCTTTATAATCAGAAAGGTATACTTTAAAAAAATTGAGTAGCCTTTGGATGGCATATATGTTAACTTCATCCATTTATACTATAAAGACATAGGAGTGGAATGGGACGGCATTAGGGGAGAGAGAGGGAAGTGCAAATACAAATTACTAAGGTAAAAAGAGAAAAATAATCACCACAAAGAAATGAGAACATGGGCAAAGACTTAGCTATAAGGATTTTCATTTCTCCATTGCAGTACTAATTAAGAACAAAAAGGATAGAAACTGTTTGAACAAAAAGTGCAATGGAAAACATACAACCATGTTGTTTTTTAAATGAAATATGTTCATAAAAGCTTTTTAGGTTACAAAATAGCATGTACAAGCTGGAAATTTATTATATGCACAGAGAGGGTCTGGAAGACTGCTGCAAAGTGTTTTTAGTGGTTGTTTCTGGGTGGATATGTAACCGAGCAGGACCCTATGGGGCCTTCCCAGGACGGACCCCCTCCCCCATATCCTCGCTGTAGCTCCTCTGAAATACCTAGATAATAGTATCTGATGCACACTTCCTGAGTTACAGATGCTAAAACCACCACCAAATGGAAGAAATTACTTGATGATGATGAGCCCCCAGACCCTATAGGCCCCTAAGGATTGATAATGTTAACCGCCCTATTAGCTCAACATCAACCAGAGAATTGTGCAGGACCTGATCACATACCCTGCAACCAGTCTCCCTCACCTGGCTTTTAAAAATGCTTTGCAGAAACCCTTCCGGGAGTTCAGGGTATTTTGAGCAGGAGCTCTGTCCCTTCTCCTTGCTGGGCCCTGCAACATACCTTTCTCTGCTCCAAACTCCCACGTTTTGGTTTGGGCTCACTGTGCATCAGGCACATGAGCGAAAGATGAAATTTGGGAGTTTTGTTTTGTTTGCACCTGTGTGTGCTTGCCTTCATTCTCTAAAGCAAAAATAGTTGTTTTATAGTAAGTTGTTTGAAGCTGCTTAAATAAATCACAGCAACAAATGAAGTTGCATATAACTTTAAAGTGCTTTCTAGCTTTGTTTTTTCGCAACTAATAAATCCACTTCTCCAGGGCCGCCAAAACTTGGGGGACATTATAGCCTTTCCTTAGTGATCCAGTCATTTTGAATACAGGGAAAGAACAAAACAATCTCCACCACTCTCCGCGTGAACACGCCACACTCGGCCCGGTAATCGCACACCGCTGGGAAACGCAACCCACCAACAAACACACCTACTTCCAGCTGGAGTCAGCCCTCCGAACCCGGAAGTGAATGGGAGAAGGCACGCAGCATTCTGGGAAGATTTAAAGGAGCCGGGTTGGTGTGGCTGGCTGTTACCGGGGCAACCAGAGGGGCTTGGCGGTTATCCGCGGTTTGGCGCCGTTAGCTGGACAGTCTGAGACGCTCAGAGGCCATGTGGGATGAGCGAAGAGGGAAGAAGGGCCCTTTCAGGAGACAGTTGTCCTGTCAGGTTATCTAGTCGTGCCCTAGGCGGGAGCGCCAGCTCTGAGAATCTGGGTCACGACCCCCTTCTTCTTTCAGCCTTTCGGCCAAATGAAGTAGCCCAGCGGCTCCTGACTGTCATTTCTTTACTTTACTTTTCTGCCTCCTCTCAGAAAATGTAAGTTAAGAATTTCTGATTAACACTGTAATGTGTTCTAATATCAACATAAAATTCTTGTTTAAGGACATTTTATGGGGCCACAAATTGAGAACTTAAAATTCACACTCAAATTGTAGACTGCCCCTTGAGATATGGTAAGGGCATAAGGATTTTAGATGAAGAAATTTTGGGGAAATTACTTTCCCCAAAAGGAATTTTTGAATTCCGTTAGGGAAATAATGTGAATATTTTTTTCCATGTAATGAACAGAAAATAGAGTGTGTGGGATTAATCACTTGTAACAGTGATCACAGTGTAATTCTGGCCACAAAGGGACATTAATTACCACCCTCCTCCCTCTCCATGCTAAACTCCCCCATTTATGTTCCAGCTAACTTTTAATTTCTGCAGTACTACGCTTTTTCAAGTCTGCTCCTTTTGCAAATGGTAAAAATGCTCTTCCTTGCCTTAATTTTCTTCGTTCAAATCCTCATTTAGGTATTATGTCCTTTACAGTCCTTCCCTGGGACTTTTGTCCACCTCCCATTCAAGATAGAGTATGCTCTTCTTTATGAACATTTGCATATTTATCATAGTAATTATGATTCATTTAGTGACATCTGTTCTTCCAACTTTGGAGACCTCCTTGTGGGCAGGGCATATTTTATATTTATCTCAATTGCATTGAGGCTCGGCTCATTTGGTTCTCAACAGATATTTGTTGGATAAACGTAAACTACCTTTGTTAACTAGTCTAAAGGAATGTGAACTAAAATGAAATAAACAAGGGTAACCACTGAAATAAATTAATTAATTAATTAAATTGAGGACTTTTTTTTGGCTGTGCGGGGTCTTAGTTGCAGCACATGGGATCTTCGTTGCCCCATGCGGGATCTTTAGCTGCGGTATGCGGGATCTAGTTCCCTGACCAGGGATCAAACCCCGCACCCGCTGCATTGGGAGCGCGGTCTTAACTGTGGACCACCAGGGAAGTCCTGAGGATATATATATATTTTTGGCTTTGTTGGGTCTTTGTTGCTGCGCACAGGCTTTCTCTAGTTATGGAGAGTGGGGGCTACCCTTCGTTGCGGTGTGCGGGCTTCTCATTGTGGTGGCTTCTCTTGTTGTGGAGCACGGGCTCTAGGCGCACGGGCTTCAGTAGTTGTGGCTCACGGGCTCAGTAGTTGTGGCTCATGGGCTCTAGAGCACAGGCTCAGTAGTTGTGGTGCACAGGCTTAGTTGCTCTGTGGCATGTGGGATCTTCCCGGACCAGGGCTCAAACCCGTGTCCCCTGCATTGTCAGGCAGATTCTTAACCACTGAGCCACCAGGGAAGCCCCTGAGGATATTTTTTAAAAGAAGAAAATAAAACTCACCAGTCATCCAGAAGTAACTTAAAATTTTCATATATTACATATGTTATTTTCTCTGCATAAATAGTTTTTGCATAGTTGAGTATATTTGGGGAAAACCATTTTAAGTCCTGCTTTTTCACATGTATATGATATAATTCTGTTACTAAAATCTTAGCAACAAAGACAGCATTGAAGACCTTAATGTAAATCATCTGTAATGAGTTGAAGAAACGGGATGAAGTGGACGCAGCATATGAAGACAATTCTTTCAAGAAGTTTGGCTGTAAAGGAGAAGAGAAAGGTCAGTAGCCGGAGGAGAATGGCAAGTGAAAGAAAAATGTTAGTTTCTCTGTAAGGAGAACAGACAGTGATGTTTGTTAGTATAAGAGAAAAAAACCTGGTAGTTAAAGATATTGCCAACAAAGAGAATAACTGATTGAATGATTCCATAAAGAAAGAGGAGATGACAGGGAGATCAGCTCGGTGCTTTGTGACCGCCTGGAGGGGTGGGATAGGGAGGGTGGGAGGCAGGGAGACGCAAGAGGGAAGAGATATGGGAACATATGTATATGTATAACTGATTCACTTTGTTATAAAGCAGAACCTAACACACCATTGTAAAGCAATTATACCCCAATAAAGATGTAAAAAAAAAAAGAGGAGATGAGATCCATAGATCAGGTACATAAATTAGCTTAGATAGGAGGCAGAACTAGGAAAGAGGATGTCAAGGTGGGTATGGATGTTAGTAATTTTTAAACTATTGAAAATCGGCAGAAGAGTAACAAAAATATGTCAAAAGATATATATAAAAATGGCCAATAAATAGGTACGTTCAGCCACATTAGCTAAAAATATAAATGGCATATTAAATGCCTATTAAATTGGCAAAGATTAAAAAGAAATTAGTATATGCATTGGGCAAGTGTTCAGTGAAACAAGCATTGCAGGTGGGGATAGAAATTCGTACATGTCCCCCTTCCCCAGGCATTTTAGAAATATGTATCAAAATCCTTAAAATATATACTTTAACTAAGCAACTATACTTCCAGGATGTTCTCAAAAGGAAATAATCAAAACTGCATACGTGTGTTAAGCTGGGTGGAGTTCATTTCAGTTTATCCACCAAAAAAGACAGGTTAAATATATTACACCCATACTTCTTAGACTTGGATAATATTGTTGCAGATAAGAGAAGTTCACTCATACTAGTTTAAGAGCATCCGCAGGTTATCTAGGAAGGGAATGTAGAGTTGCAGTCTGACTGACTACCCTGATACGCAGTTAGTGGGATGCTTTGTACCATTTAAAATGATGATGTAGGGCTTCCCTGGTGGCGCAGTGGCTAAGAATCTGTCTGCCAATGCAGGGGACACGGGTTCGAGCCCTAATCCGGGAAGATCCCACATCCGCGGAGCAACTAAGCCCGTGCACCACAACTACTGAGCCTATGCTCTACAGCCTGCGAGCCACAACTACTGAGCCCATGTGCCACAACTACTGAAGCCCTCATGCCTAGAGCCCGTGATCTGCAACAAGAGAAGCCACCGCAATGAGAAGCCCACACACCGCAATGAAGAGCAGCCCCCGCTCGCTGCAACTAGAGAAAGCCCACACGCAGCAACGAAGACCCAACACAGTCCCCAAAAATAAATAAATAAATAATTTTTTTAAAAAAGACAATATTTGAGGGCTTCCCTGGTGGCGCAGTGGTTGAGAGTCCGCCTGCCGATGCAGGGGACACGGGTTCGTGCCCCGGTCTGGGAAGATCCCACATGCCGCGGAGCGGCTAGGCCCGTGAGCCATGGCCACTGAGACTGCGCGTCCGGAGCCTGTGCTCCGCAATGGGAGAGGCCACAACAGTGAGAGGCCCGCGTACTGCAAAAAAAAAAAAAAAATTACTACATGGGAAAACAACAACAACAAAAACAACGCTCACACACACACACATATAGCATAATTGAAGTTGAAGCAACAACCCAAGAGAAAATGTTTGCAACATATATGACAAATGTGTATGTCATTAATACACAAAGAGGTCTTACATGTCAATAAAAAGGTTCAACACCCTAACAGGCAAACCTGGTAGAGAACATGAACAAGCAAACAACACACACACACACTCTACAAATGGCTAATAAGCATAGGAGAATATTTTTATTCTTGCTAGTTATGAAATACAAAAAATCCCAACAATGAGATGACATGTTTTCATTGGATTAGCAAAGCTACAAAGGTTGGTGTTGGCAGAGAAGTGAAAGAGGGTCCTGTGGGAATATAAGTATGCTCAGCCTTTCTGAGTGCAATCTGGCAACATGTATCAAAATGTTAAATATGTATACTTTGAACCAGCAGTGATACTTCTAGGAATGAATTCAGAGGTGATAATCAGGCAAATCAGAAAATGACTTGTTATGATATTAGTTAAAAATTAGAAACAACTTAAAGTTTTATAAGTAAGAGACTAAATATACTTTTGAGTGAAAAGAGCTAGTTACAAAGCATCATGTTCATTGTGATCCTATTTATATAAATAGGTAAGTGCACATAGAAGTAATATTTAACAAAATGTTAGTAATGGAAATCTCTGGTGGGATTGCGAGTGACTTTCAAGGTTACGTAAAAGCGAGACGAGCATGAACTCCTATGTATCTGCACTCAGCTTCAGTTGACACCCTTGTTTATATTCCAACCTACTCCCTCTCCCACCCCAATTTTTGAAGTAAATCCAAAACATTTTATCTGTAAATATTTTAATACGGGGACTTCCCTGGTGGCCTAGCAGCTAGGATTCCAGGCTTTCACTGGTTGGGAACTGAGATCCTGCAAGCCGTGCGGCGCGGCCAAAAATAAATAAATAAATATATACATATATATATATATATATATATATATATATGTATATATATATTAATATGTACCTCTAAAAGACAAGGATGCTTTTAAAACATAATCTTTTCTTTTTTTTTTGGCCGCGCTGTGTATCTTGCAGGATCTTAGTTCCCTGACCAGGGATGGAACCCGGGCCCTTGGCAGTGAAAGCACAGAGCCCTAACCCTAACCCTAACCCAGAGCCCTAAATTCCCTGGACCTCCAGGGAATTCTCTAAAACATAATCTTGATACCATTATCACACTAAAAAGAAAAAATCCTAACAATTTCTTCATAAGATCAATTATATCCAATCAGTGTTCCAATTTTTTACTTTATACATCATTTTACAGTTAGATTGAGATCCAGACATTCCAATCGGTTCACATTTTTCCTAATCTATAGATTCTCCCTCCCTCCTCTTTTTTTTTTTTTCTTGTAATTTATTTGGGGAAGTAACTGGGCTGTTTGAGCTTAGGAGTTTTGAGAGTAGGCCTGACCCTAACATTTACAGACCTGGGACAGTAGTACAAATGGAGCCCGAAATAACATATATCTTAAGTATTTAAATGCTATAACTCCAGCTAACAGTTAAATATGTTCTATGATCCTTCCTTGACAAATAAACCCTCTTAGACCTGGAAGGCCAAGTTAGAATTTCGAATTCTCAGACTCCTTAGAGTTCCTCACTGGATTGTTGTTGTACAGGAGAGCTGGCCTGTGGCCCACAGGCTGTCCCATTCTCTTTCCACCCCTGGCTCCATCTCCTTCTCAAGGACACCCTGCCCACCCCTCCTGCCCCCACCCCTCCTCCCACCCACATCTCTAAGCTCAATCTACATCTTCTGCAAACAGCTACCCCTGGCTGCACAGTCAAACCTTGGGAAGATGAACTAAAGAAGAGACCCACGCAGGCCCTGAAAACAGGCGTAGGTTGTATAAAGTGAGAAGTTCAGGTTCTAGGGAGCCAGAACATGGTCTGGAAGGGGCAGTGGCATATCCCCTTGGTCCCGTGGACTTCCTGCCCCATCTGAAAGGACGCAGCTAGAGGAGGGCGCGAGTAGGGCCCCTTGCGGGAGTCTAAAGACCATACTTCAATAAAGTTCCCCACAATAAAGCTCTCACATCCCCAGAATGTTATTAAATACGTTTCTTTGTCCCCTCTGTTTCCTGTAAATTGATACTTAGATCTAGGAGCTTGATCAGATTTCAGATTCAATGTTTTTGTCAAGAATATTTTGTGAGTTTTGTGTACACCCATCAGGAGGCACAAAAAATCTGGTTGTCTTTTTAAATGGGTTAAAATAAAGTGCACAAATCTTAACTGTTCAGTTCGTTTTAGCAATTGTGTACATCCATGTAGTTTACTCCCAAAACAAGATATAGAATATTTCCATCACCCCAGAAAGTTACCTCCTGAGTCTTTACAGTCAATTCCCCTCCACCCGCAGAGCCAACCACTTTCTCGCTTCCATCCCCATAGACACTTTTGCCTGTTCTTGGACTTTATGCCAATGGAATTATACAGCATGTACTCTTTTGTGTTGTTTGTTAACATATTACCTTTTAACTTTATCCATGTTGTTGATATACCAGTTCACTAGTTCATCCTTTTTATTGCTGAGTATTATTTCATTATATGAATGTACCATAATTTATCTTTTCTCCTGTTTATAGATATTAGGGTTGTTTCCAGTTTGGGGCTATTATGAATAAGGTGTCTATGAACATTTTTATACATATTGTCTTATGGGCATTTCATTTTTTCTGGGTAAATACTTAGGAGTGAAAATGATTTTTTAACTTTAAAAAAGACTGCCAAACAGTTCTTAAAAGTGGTTGTACCATTTTACATTTCTGTCAACAATGTATGAGAGTTCCAGTTGCTTCACATCCTCTCCAACATTTAGTGTTGGCAATTTTTTTGGTTTATAGTTGTCTCTCTTTTTATATTGTTAGCAGCTATTGATAATCATTACCTTGACACATTAATGTATTTGGGTTTACAAAATGGTGTTATTCTATAATTCACTTATATGCTGAAATGCTTCTATAAGGAGAAAATTTCAAAGACAAAGAAACTTCCCTTCAAATCTATTTGGTTCCCCTGAAATACAGTTCATATAGGAAAGGCAGGATTAACACAATTCTTTCTATTTACCAATTTTCAAAATTATGAGCTGGTTCTCTCACATCTATCAAAGATTGACAGTGAGAGGTCTTTTTTTTTAAGTATCATTTTAGTATCATTATTTACTTATTTAAACTCATGTATTTAAATATTTGATGTGTAAAAAAGATAAGTAAAAAATAATTAAATATTTGATGTGTTTAATCTTTCTCAATTATCATTCTTATTGTTGCTCAAATTGTCCTGTCTTTAGCCAGTGGGAATCTCTTCTGATTAGCTCCTGAGTCCTTTGACACAACTCTCTAAGTCTCTGATAGCTTCCTTGCCTTCTAAATGACAAGATGTTCCAGACTCATCTTCAGCATTTCCTGCCCCAGACATGGAACCAGCCATTTCTCCAAGGAACCCTGGTTCTTTTGAGTGGGAAATGGTTATTTTAGAGGCCACAATGTGCTAAAGACGTTTATTGCTACTGAGTGGTTCATTGTTTCTAGACCTTTCCAGTTAGTGGAGCTAGGAAATGTGTCCTTGTTGGTTAAAGATACAACGCAACATGAGTTTATACTAATATGTCCAATTCAAAATCAGGACCACCCGCATCAATCTCAAATCTGTATCTGCTTTCACCCATGCCTAAACTACAACAATTGCTCATTTGCTTTATCCCACCACGTACAAACAACAGTCTCAGAGCAACAGTCTTGGCACTACCACCACAGTATGATTACTGAAAACTGTTATTTGTTGGGGGCGGGGGTGGGCTTTTTGTAACTCCTTTTGTTATCAAGATATATTCTAATAGGGATGTGTAGTCAATTACAGTGTCTTAAAGTCACTTAGATTCCTCGTGTGATTATGCCACCAACTCAATACATAGTTAGGTTAATTTGTTTATTCTTGATTTCAATTTTTAGGCATTATTATTTTATTTATTTATTTATTTATTTTGCGGTACGCGGGCCTCTCACCGCTGCGGCCTCTCCCGCTGCGGAGCAACAGGCTCCGGACGCGCAGGCCCAGCGGCCATGGCCCACAGGCCCAGCCGCTCCGCGAAACGCGGGATCCCCCCGGACCCGGGCACGAACCCGTGTCCCCTGCATCGGCAGGCGGACTCTCAA
The DNA here is from genome assembly GCF_949987515.2 of Delphinus delphis. Lineage (NCBI taxonomy): Eukaryota > Metazoa > Chordata > Mammalia > Artiodactyla > Delphinidae > Delphinus > Delphinus delphis. The sequence goes on along the minus strand of NC_082693.1, from coordinate 45,384,330 downwards.
CCACTGCGCCACCAGGGAAGCCCAGGCATTATATTTTTTAATTTAACTTTGGTTTCTAACTATATAAAATATTTACATGGTTCTAAAGTCAAGTCTATAGGACAAAGGCTATTAGAAAAAAATCTAGCTTCTACCCCGTCCTGTCTGTGCTTATCCCTCCCTTGCCATATAAACAACCATTCATTTTACTGTTTATCCTTCTATTTTTAGATATATAAGCAATTATATTCTTTCTTTTAAAATAAATGGTATGCTACTGTGCAGTCAATTCACTCATTTAAAATGTAAATGTCCATTGACAGATGAATGGATAAAAAAGATGTGGTATAATTATACAATGGAATATTACTCAGCCATAAAAAAGAATGAAACAATGTCATCTGCCACATCATGGATGGACCTAGAGATTATCATACAAAGTGAAGTAAGCCAGTCAGAGAAAGACAATATCATATGATATCGCTTATATGTGGAATCTAAAAAAAATGATACAGGGGCTTCCCTGGTGGCGCAGTGGTTGAGAGTCCGCCTGCCGATGCAGGCGACACGGGTTCGTGCCCCGGTTGGGGAGGATCCCACATGCCGCGGAGCGGCTGGTCCCGTGGGCCATGGCCGCTAAGCCTGCGCGTCCGGAGCCTGTGCTCCACAATGGGAGAGGCCACAGCGGTGAGAGGCCCACGTACCGCAAAAAAAAAAAAAAAAAAAGATACAAATGAACTTATATACAAACCAGAAATAGACCCACAGACACAGAAGACAAACTTATGGTTACCAAAGGAGAAGTTGGGAGGGATAAATTAGGAGTTTGTGATTAACATATACACACTACTATATATAAAGTAGATAACCAACAAGGACCTACTGTATAGCACAGGGAACTATACTCAATATTCTGTAATAACTTATAAGGGAAAAGAATCTGTGGAAAATATATATATATATGTGTATAACTGAATCAGTTTGCTGTACACCTGAAACTAACATAACATTGTAAATCAACTATACTTCAATAAAAAATAAAAATAACGGTACAATTTAATGGTTTTTAGTATATTCACAAAGTTATGCAACAATCACCACAATTTTAGAACATTTTAATTATCCCCAAAAGACACCCTGCCTGCCTTAGTCATTCCCTCTCAATCCCCCCATCTTCCCTAGCCCTAAGTAACCACTCATCTATTGATACTTTGTCTCTACAGATTTGCTTATTCTGAATATTTCATATAAATGGAATCATACAATATGTGTTCTTTTGTGTTTGGCTTTTTTAATTTACCATAATGTTTTCAAGGTTCATCCACATTGTATGTGTATCAGTACTTTGTTCCTTTTTTATTGCGGAATATGTTCCATCGTATGGATACACCACATGTTACTTATCTATTCATCAGTTGATGGACATTTGGGTTGTTTCCACTTTTTGGCTATTGTGAATAATGCTGCTCTGAACATTTGTGTACAAGTTACTGTGTAGTGTAAGCTTATGTTTTCATTTCTCTTCAGTAGAATTGCTGGGTCATATGATAACCCCATGTTTAACATTTAGAGGAACTGCCAGACTGTTTTCCAAAGCAGCTGTACCATTTTACATTCCCACCAGCAATGTGAGTTCCAATTTCTCCACATTCCTGCCACATTTGTTCTTACCCATCTTTTTTATTATAGCCATCCTAGTGGGAGTGAGATGTTAATTCACTGTGGGGTTTTTTTGTTTGTTTGTTTTTGTTTATTTTTTGGCTGCATTGGGTCTTCATTGCTGCGTGTGGGCTTTCTCTAGTTGCAGCTAACGCGGGCTACTCTTCGTTGCAGCGCATGGGCTTCTCATTGCAGTGGCTTCTCTTGTCGTGGAGCACGGGCTCTAGGCACGCAGGCTTCAGTAGTTGTGGCACGCAGGCTCAGTAGTTGTGGCGCACGGGCTTAGTTGCTCTGCGGCATGTGGGATCTTCCTGGACCAGGGATCAAACCCATGTCCCCTGTGTTGGCAGGTGGATTCTTAACCACTGCACCACCAGGGAAGTCCCACTCATTGTGGTTTTGATTTGCATTTTCTAATACTAAAGATGCAGAGCATCTTTTTATGTGCTTATTGGCCATTTGTATATCTTCTTTGGAGAAATGTCAGTTCAAATCCTTCACCCAATTATCAATTGGGTTATTTGTCTTTCTATTGCTGTTATAAGAGTTCTTTATATCTTCTGGATACAAGTTCCTTATCAATGTGTGAGTTACAAATATTCTCTCCCATTCTGTTGTCTTTTCATTTTCTTGATGGTGTTCTTTGAAGCACAAAAGGTTTTTTTAATTGTTGTTATTTTGATGAAGTCTAATTTATCTACTTGTTCTTTTGTTGCTATATTTTGGGCATCATGTCTAAGAAGGCTTTGCATAACCCAAGGTCACAAAGATTTACTCTGGTGTTTTATTCTAAAAGTTTTATAGTTTTAGTTATTACATTTCGATCTATGATTCATAGTTATGAATTAATTTTTGTGTATGGCATGAGGTAGGGGTCTAACTTCATTCCTTTGCATGTGAATATTCAATTGTCCTAGCACCACCTGTTGAAAAGACTTTTCTATCCTTTCCCTGATTTAATTGTGTTGGCACCATTGTTGAAAATCAGTTGGCCATAAATGTAATGGTTTATTTCTGGACTCTCAATTTTATTCCATTGATCTATGTATCTACCCTTATGCCAGTGCCACACTGTCTTGATTACTGTAACTTTGTAGTAAATTTGAACTCAGGAACTGAGTCCTCCAACCATGTTCTTCTTTTTGAAGATTGTTTAGTTATTCTTGATTCCTTGCATTTCCATATAAATTATAAATTTCTGGGGAAAAAAAGCCAACTGGGATTTTGATAGGGATTGTGTTGAATTTGTAGGTAAATTTGGAAAGTATTGCCATCCATCTTAGCATTATTAAGTCTTCCAATCCATGAATATTTGATGTCTTTCAATTTATTCATGTCTTCTTTAATTTTATATATTTTTGTAGTTTTCAGAGTATAAGTTTTGCACTTTATGTTAAATTTATTCCTAAGTATTTTATTCTTTTTGATGCTATTGCAAAGGGAATTGTATTCTTTTTTTTTTTCAATTTTAGAAACTTGATCTATTTATTTTGGAATTTTGGATACATACTATCTCTTTTCAAGTCAATTCCAAAATTGAAATAAATAAAAACTATGATCCTATCCATAAAAATATTGAATCACTATATTTACCACTGAAATTAATATAATGCTGTAAATCAACTATACTTCAATTAAAAAGTAAAAAAAAATTATGATCCTGAGAAGGGGAACAATATAGCATTAGTATGGCAGGAAAATAAATGTTAAGGAATATCTGCTGTACAAGATCAAGTGAAGAGGTATTACAGGGCCTTCCCTGGTGGCACAGTGTTTAAGAATCCACCTGCCAATGCAGGGAACTCAGGTTCGAGCCCTGGTCTGGGAAGATCCCACATGCCACAGAGCAACTAAGCCCATGTGCTACATCTACTGAACCTGCGCTCTAGAGCCCGCGTGTCACAGCTACTGAGCCCGTGTGCCACAACTACTGAAGTGCACGCGCCTAGAGTCCGCGCTCCGCAACAAGAGAAGCCACGGCAATGAGAAGCCCGCGCACCACAACAAAGAGTAGCCCCCGCTGTCCGCAACTAGAGAAAGCCCGTGTGCAGCTACGAAGACCCAACACAGCCAAAAATAAATAAATAAATTTTTTTTTAAAAAAAAGAGGTATTACAGATGCATTTATAACTGTTTTCATACAATGTTATAACTGTCTAGTATCAGTGTTTCATCATTCCTTACTTAGGCCTCCAGCCTTCATTACTGTCCTTTACAAAGATTCATATAATTTAACAGAATTTTTTTTCTTAATTTCAAATCCCTCCTTGCTTTTTAACTTACCAGTAGAACTGAAGATCACTCCATTGTAGTAAATAAACATACTCCTCCTTCCTCTTTACAACTGCAATTATTTTCTTAGTTTATGGTTTAACTTCTTTACAAGGATTATATATTTATATGATTTAACAAAAAGTTGTTATTTTGGAATAAATTTTAAAAATAATGTTCCCATCAGATAATCACATTCATCACTAGTTAATTGATGCAACAAATGTTAATATATGAGATGGACTTCCCTGGTGGTCCAGCAGTTAAGACTCCGCACTCCGCACTTCCACAGGGGGCGCGGGTTGAATCCCTGGTCAGGGAGCTAAGATCCCACATGCCGCGAGGTACGGCCAAAATAATAATAATAATGATGATAATAATAATAATATATGAGAGGTGCTGATAATTGTCTGCCAGGTCACATCTTCTTCTAAGGGAACTTGCTTTGTGCACAGACTTTTTTCCCTAAAGGACCATTTACCGCACCATATAGCTACCTACCATCACCATCACTCATTGGGCGAGGGGATGTGGCACTATATCCAATATCAGTCCCCCTTCTCCCTTCTTCCATTCTTGTGGAAAATTTTATTTGTTTTAGGTATTTGTTTTATTTGTTAGATATCAGTGTCCAAATGCATTACTATACTTCCTCCTCAGCCTAAGAGGATTAATCTTGATTATTCTAAGTCATTCATGATAATTGCCATTTCCCTTGCCAACTCTGCCAATGAGATGCCAAGGGGAAATCTGCTGGAGGCCTTCTAAGAAAGTTGCTCTTTAAAAGGAACACATGATAGGCACAGTTTATTTCCTGTTTCCTGGTGTTGTCAACCCCTGAAGCTGTGGCAGACAACCTGGAATCATGAAAGAAGGCAGCTTCAGAGGAAAAGGTAACATGCTGAGGATGACAAAAAAAAAACAGAAAGATGGAAGGAACGTAGGTCCTTGATGAGGTCACTGAGGACATGCCCTTTCTCCAGATTGTTATATAAGATAGTAAATGTTTAAACAAATTTGAATTAGATTTTCTATTACTTTTGGCCAAGAGCATCACAACTGATAAAGCACATTTCTGACTCAAGAGTAGTCAATCCCTAGGCTGACAAGTTGGACACAGAAAAGTACAAGGTGTCACTCAATTACATTAATGCCAAGAATGGAGCTAAGGTCCACACATTTCTACTTAAATTTGGAAAAGTGAGTACCTTGGAAAATATCCCACTTCCTTAAAGAAAGATGTAGACCTTGACCCTTAGCCTAAACAGCATAATAGATACATTATACCACATTTTACCTGTCTGGCTACCCTTATAACAAACTAAAGAAGGAGACCCAAAACATGGTTCTAAAGTCAAAACTGTACACAAATGCTTATCCAGAGAAGTGTCATTATCTCTTATATTCCTTCCACTCTGTTACCACTCTCCCTCTATAGGTAAATTTCATTTGTTTCTGGTTTATTCTTTCAATATATCATTTTGTAAAAAATGAGCAGATACAGGTATATTATTTCCCCTTATTTGTAAAGGGTTTTTTTTAATTTATTTATTTTATTTATTTATTTTTGGCTGCGTTGGGTCTTTGTTGCTGTGTGCAGGCTTTCTCTAGTGGTGGGGAGCGGGGGCTACTCTTCGTTGTGGTGCGCGGGCTTCTCATTGCGGTGGCTTCTCTTGTTGCAGAGCACGGGCTCTAGGCGCCCGGGCTTGAGGAGCTATGGCACACAGGCTCAGTAGTTGTGGTGCACGGGCTTAGCTGCTCTGCGGCATGTGGGATCTTCCCAGACCAGGGCTCAAACCTGTGTCCCCTGCACTGGCAGGTGGATTCTTAACCACTGTGCCACCAGGGAAGCCCTATTTCTCCTTATTTCTTACCCCAAATGTAGCATACTATTTATTCTTTTTTGTTCTTTGCTTTTTTCACTGAACAGTAAATCCTGAAAATCACTCCATAAAAGCTGCCTGGTAGCCTATGATGGGTATAGCACTCTAGTATGTATATTCAGTCTGTCTCCTATGTATACATATTGAGGTTAGCTCCAACATTTTGCAATTACAAGTACACTGCGACATATAATCTTATGCATATGTAGTTTTGTATTGTTGGAGATGGTTCTTCAGGATAAATTCCTACAGAATTGGGTCAAAGGGTAAATTCATATGTAGTTTTCTTAGATATTGCCAAATTCCCTCTTCAAGACAAATACTGTATGAGTTCACTTATATGCGGAATCTAAAAAACAAAACAAATGAACACACATAACAAAACAGAAACAGAGTCATAGATGCAGAGAACAAACAGGTGGTTACCAGAGGAGAAGGGGGTGGAGGGAAGAAAGAAATAGATGAGGGAGATTAAGAGGTACAAACTTACAAGTGCAAAATAAATGAGTCATGAGTATGAAATGTACAGTGTGGGGAATATAGTCAATAACTAAGGATTATCTTTGTATGGTGACAAATCATAACTAGACTTATTGTGGTGATCATTTTGAAATGCAGAGAAAAAAATCACTATGTTGTGTGACAGGGAATAACATAGTGTCGTAGGTCAATTATACTTCAAAAGCAAACAAACATACAAACTTATAGGAAAAGAGATCAGATTTGTAGTTACCAGAGGTGGGTGAGAAGGGAGGGGGAATTGGATGAAAGCAGTCGAAAGGTATAAACTCCCAGTTATAAGATAAACAAGAACTAGGGATGTAACGTACACCATGATAAATACAATTAGCACTGCTCTATGTTATATATGAAAATTGTTAAGAGAGTAAATCCTGAGTTATCCTAACAAAAAAAATTTTTTTTTCTTTTTTTTTTTTTTTTTTTGTGGTACGCGGGCCTCTCACTGTTGCGGCCTCTCCTGTTGCAGAGCACAGGCTCCGGACGCGCAGGCTCAGCAGCCATGGCTCACGGGCCTAGCCGCTCCGCGGCATGCGGGATCTTCCCAGACTGGGGCACGAACCCACGTCCCCTGCATCAGCAAGCGGACTCTCAACCACTGCGCCACCAGGGAAGCCCCTATGTCTTTAATTTTGTACCTATATAAGATGATGGATGTTCACTAAACATATTATGATCATCATTTCATGATATACGTAAGTCAAATCATTCTACCTTAAACATATACAGTGCTGTATGTCAATAATATCTCAATAAAACTGGAAGAAAAATTAAAAATAATTAGTGATGATTTTAAATTAATTAAGGAATTAAAAATGTAAAAATACAACAACCATAACCATCATTCATGTCTATTTTTATATTCTAAAATTGATACTTTTCCCAAAAGAATTTTAGGTGGAAGTCCATAGACCTATAAGCACCCCTCGCATTCATGGTTTTCATTATGTGGATTTGGAACCACGTGAATTTTCTATTGGATTTCCTTTTTTTTTGGCAGCTATGCTTTGGAACAATGTGGTTGAAAACCTGGACAAAGGCATGGTGCAAGTCCGAAACTTGTAGTCAGTCTGGCTATCAGCCTGCAGCAGGCTACAATAGAAATGTAACCTGAGGACAACCACTCAAATTTACACCCACCCATCCCTGTCATTATCATTGTCTCAAAGACTAGGTGCTATTGTTTATCTTCCCTGCAACGTGTATCTTAGTTTCCTTTACATATTTTCGTCCTGTAAGAAAATAAGTTTCCACTTTTGGAAACTTTGGCACAAAGAAACAAGGAAATGCTAAACCTATGGGTTTGAAACTAAATGTCACCACGAGATACATGCAAGGAGAAGCCAGCATACTGCAGATGTTTCCTGGGTTTGACTAAAAGCACACTGCAAACCCCAAGAAGCTCAAGGATGCTGAGTGAATAGAATGAATAGAAAGTACATGCCTTTAACTTGTGTTCTTACCATTCTATGGTACCGTTCATACCATAGAATCCCAGGCAGGAAAAATCGTATCTGTCAATAGACAAAGATTTTGGAACCAGTCACAAGGCACAACTCCTTTTTGAAGGAGTCAAGCAACTCATCAATGTCTTCCCCTTACACCTCCTCAAAGCCCACTTGCCTGGCCGGCTGTCAAGGAAGGGCCTCCAAGCCATCGACCACGGCTGGTGGAAGAAACCACTCTGCTAACTCCCACCCTTCATCCAGCCACCTTTCTCTGCATATGCCACATCTCTTCTGTCTTTCCTTTGCTCTTTCTCTCTCATCCTTCACCCCGGCTTCCCTTGGCCGCTTCACCAATCATCCGCTGGTACTTCACCAAGCCCACTGTGGTCATCTCCTTCCCAGCCTGACAGAGGCTGCATGGCATATGGGAAACAGCACAGGCTCTGGACTAAAAAATGGTAGGTTTGACTCTTGCCTCTGCATTAATGAGCTTTATGAACTTGGAAACATCATAACAGTCCCACCAGGTCTCACTTTTGTCATCTACACGTGGGGATAATAAGATCTACTTTGTAGACTTGCTGTAGGATTAATAATGATGGTTTTGATATCTGACACATTAGTAGCTCAATAAATAATAACTGGTAGTGGTTGTGGTCATGGAAGGAGGAGAGAAGGAACTTCAGCTTCCTACATAAAAAGCCCACGGAAGGAAAGCCAGAAAGGTATCTTCATACTTTCTCTTCTTTCCACCTTCTATTCTGTGCTTCCTCACTTTAAAAAGGAATTATTTTAAAGGTCTGTCCCAATATTAAAATTCTAGTTTGAATGGCAAAAATTAAAATAAACAGATGTATACTAAAGGCCTATTATGTGCAAAGAAGGTCACATAAAATTTCTTTAGGTGAACCAGATTAAATTAAAATCTGCTGAAAAAAATAATCTTTAGATTTTCATTTTTTTCCTTCCTTCATACATTCTTGCCAGTGGTATCACTATGTATATGACCCAAAGGAGCAGCAAGGGACAATCATTCCTCTACATATAAGTACTTTGGCTGTTGAGGCTCTTTCCATATATGTGTATATATGAGTTATTAAATAATGTTTATACCTCAAATATTTGATTTCAATGCTTCATTATTCTCTAAACCTTTGGATGATCCTCAAATCACTAGATATCAGTGGCTATCTGATGAAGACTGACTGTCACACTCAACAGTGTGCCCCCCAAGGAGCTCATCAGTAAAAGAGCAGGCTGAGATGGTGGCCTTTTAGCTTCACTATCTACGAAATTCATTTCACTGAAACTGAATTAGTTCAATGCAACCCAGCTAAGTGCTCTCCTGGGTACTGCGACAGCCTTCGGTGGGAGATTACAAGGCAGCCACTTGTACCCTGCTTGTCTCCACTAAACACTACCATCTGCAAAGGTTTTTAACCTGATCCATGAGAGGTGCTTTGGTGGGTTCATGAACCTCTTGAAATTATATTCAGTTCTGTGTGTATATGAATTCTTCTAGATAGAAGACCCGTAGCTTTCATCACATTCTCAAAGGTGTCTATGACTCTCAAAAAGTGAAGGGCTACTGACATAAGAAATTAAGTAGTGGGATTTCCCTGGTGGTCCAGTGGTTAAGACTCCATGCCTCCACTGCAGGGGGTGTGGGTTCAATCTCTGGTCAGGGAACTAAGATTCCATGTGCCACGTGGTGTGGCCAAAAAACAAAAAAAATTTAAAAAATAAAAATACATATATATACACATATATATACACATATATGAAAGAAACTAAGTGCCTGACCTGCTGTATTAGTTTTCTATTGCTTCAGTAACAAATCACCATAAATTTAGAAACGTAAAACTAATTTATTATCCTACAGTTCCGTAGATCAGGAGTCTGACGTGATCTCTCCAGGTTAAAATCAAGGTGTTGGCAGGGCTGCATTCTTTTCTGGAAGCTCTAGGAGAGAATCTGTTTGCTTGATCATTCAGGTTGTTGGCAGAATTCAGTTCCTTGTGGTTGTAGGACTGAGGTCCTCACTTCCTTGCTGGCTGTCACCTTGCTGCTCTAGAGGCTGCCCTCTTGGATGTGGCCCCCTTCCTCCATCTTCAAAGCCAGGGTTTGAGTCCTTTCCAAGCTTCAAGTCTCTCCTGCCTCTTCTTCAGTCTCATACCTCTCACTCATTTTCCTGCCTTTCTCTCCCCCTTCTAAAGGCTCATGTGATTACGATGTGATTACATTAGGCCCATCTGGATAATCCAGGATAATCTTCCTATGTTAAGGTTCATAACCTTAATTCCCTCTGCAAAGTCTCTTTTACCGTATAATTTAGCATATTCAAAGACACCAGGAATTAGGGGGCCATTATTCTATCTACCACACCTTTCCACCCACATTTGTGCTACTTGTTCCATTCTAATCACAGAGAAAGTGGGGTTGGTGACCAGTTCTATGCAAGGTGTCCTTCAGCAGAAAGTTTATGAGGCAATGTTTGTCCTCAACAGCTTCCACAGTCTTCTTTTAGTTACTAATTAGCGAAGTACCACCTAAGTCCCCCCCCCAACAAAAGATTCAATGCACGTAGGCCCCAACAGCACCCCACTCCTCTTGCTCCTCAGACCAGGCTAGACCCCCAACTCTCCACCTTTTCTCCTCTTTAAAAAAAATAAAGTGCGACATTTACTGTCTGGAATGGATCTAATAAAATAAGTCCCTCTAAATTGTTGAAGACGAATAAGCAGTAATTCTTCCCTAATAATATAGAGCAAAAAAACAGATTTTCAAAAATTTTAAAATCATGTAGACAATTTATTACTGAATGTCTGTGAATTTCAGTTAAGCTGTGTCCAGGGCTTATTAAATACTTCTGCTCACCCACATCCTCTTTGTTTTCTTCTTATCATCAGCAATCAACCCCACTCACTTGGTTGTACCCTGGGGACTACCATTCATCCCTCTCCCTTCTAGGTCTCATCTTTTGGGCCAGACCTTCAGGCCCAGCTCAGCTCACAGGTCTCCAAGAGAACATTGCGGGTCTGCCTGTTATTAAGCTTACAGACAACGAGGCAAGGAGTCTGCATTACAGAGGAAAACAGGTTTCTTGGCCTAGACCACCTTCAACTGTCTCCTTTATATCTGCCCTAGATATTTCCTCACAGCATCCTTGTTTTTTAGAAATAATCAATGTAAACAGGTATTGGGAATAATTGTCTTCACAGTATAGATGTGAAGGTGTGTTTTATATTTAGTTTAAAACAAGATTTAGCAGCCAATCTAAAAAGTTATGAAGGAAAAAAATCAGAGATTGAAGTCTGGTTTGCTTAAAAACTCTCTCCTCTCCCTCTCTCCCTCTCTCACAAGTGTCTGCACTCACACACACACACACCCCTAAAATATTAAAAATGTTTTGTTGCTGATGGACGATTTCATTTTCAAAACTCAGTTTCCAGGTCCCTTTCACTAAACCATCTCCTTGACGCAACAGACAAGATGGCAAAGGCTCACCAGGGTGGAAAGGGGGACTTCACATTTTAACATGGCTGTTCTGATGTGGAGTTATTTTTTTTTAAGTCTGAAAGACAAAACATCATTTCTCCTCGCACTCTCTCCCCAACCCTTCACTTTGTAGAATCATCAGGTAACATGTAGTATACACATCCTTCTCTTGATACTTATAGCCCATCTCTGATCTCTCCCTCATCCCTCACTCCACACCCTAGTCACCTCCAAAGGTGATTCACAGTGAGGCTAAGGAAGTTTCAGCCTCAGGGCACTCACCTGTGAGGCCTCTGGACATGTTGGAGTTGTCAAGGGTCTAGATGGGGAAGCCAAGCAATCAGAAGGTATTTCTCTGTGAGCAATTCTACTGAATTGCCTAAAAAGAATCAGAAGAAAAGGACTTCCCTGGTGGCGTAGTGGTTAAGAATCTACCTGCCAATGCAGGGGACACGGGTTCAAGCCCTGGTCCGGCAAGATCCCACATGCCTCAGAACAACTAAGCCCGTGTGCCACAACTACTGAGCCTGCGCTCTAGAGCCCGGGAGCCACATCTACTGAGCCCGCGTGCCACAACTACTGAAGCCCACGCGCCTAGAGCCCATGCTCTGCAACAAGAGAAGCCACCGCAATGAGAAGCCGGCACACCACAACAAAGAGTAGCCCCCGCTCGCCGCAACTAGAGAAAGCCCACGCGCAGCAAAAAAGACCCAATGCAGCCAAAAATAAATTAATTAATAAATTTAAAAAAGAATCAGAAGTATGCTGAGTCTCCAAAGCATCAGTCATTCATTGTGATTTATTTTTTCATCCTAAGTATCTAAATAGGCAATTTTGTACATACTTTTGCATGCTTTTCCTTAAAGGGCCCCCCAAGTTGTAAAAACTTCAGCCCCACAAAACCTGGTTCTATTTCTGCTCACCTCATCACAGGCCCTCACTTCCTCCCCAGGCCTCCACCAGTCATACTTCATTCCTCACCCCCACCTCGCCCTCCCTCTGCAAGGGTGAGAAAATAATTTAAAGACTATTTCTAGCACTTATTAGCTATGTGGCCCTGAGTGAGATGTTTAAATTCATCGAGCTTCATATTCCTCACCTGTGAAAGGTGGATAATAATAATACCTACTTTGAAGTATTATTTTTGAGGATCAGAAACAATGGATGAAAAGTGCCTATTGTGGGCTACCCTGGTGACGCAGTGGTTAAGAATCTGCTTGCCAATGCAGGGGACATGGGTTCGAGCCCTGGTCCGCGAAGATCCCACATGGCACAGAGCAACTAAGTCCATGCACCACAACTACTGAACCTGCGCTCTAAAGCCCGTGAGCCACAACTACTGAGCCCATGTGCCACAACTATTGAAGCCCACATGCCTAGAGCCTGTGCTCCACAACAAAAGAAGCCACCGCAATGAGAAGCCTGTGCATCGCAACGAAGAGTAGCCCCCGCTCGCCGCACCTAGAGGAAGCCTGTGCGCAGCAACGAAGACCCAATGCAGCCAAAAATAAATAATTAATTAATTTTTAAAAAAATAAGGCACTAATCCCATTCAAGAGGGCTCCATCCTCATGGCTTAAGCACCTCCCAAAGTCTCTACCTACTACAGTATACTGATACCATCACACCAGGCATCAGGATTTTGACATACAAATTTGGGGGGTACATTCAGACCATAGCACACACCCCCTTAAGCTACTTCCTAAGGATTTCTGTATAATCAATTATTCCTCTAATATTCACTAAGCATACTGCAAATAGGACATTTTGTTAGGCTCTTAGGAGAAAACAAGGGAAATAAAACAAAACTTTTCTACCTTAACAGGCTTAGAGGGAATAAAATGGATTCAAAATTACTACAGAAGAGGAAAGTATGTGTTAAGTGCTATAGAAGTTCAGAAAAGTAAAAAACAAAAAAAGTCTGGGCTGGAAGAATCAGGGAATGTTGAATGAAGGACAGGTTAATCCTGACCTTAAAGAATGGAAAGAATTTTGGTGGCAATGCAGAGGAAGGGGAAATGTGTTCCAATGTGTTTAAGGGTCTGGCTTGGAGGAAGTGAGCAGAGGAGTCCTGAGAGATAAAGCTGAAAACTCTAAGACATATAAGACTCAAATAAATGGAAAGATATTCCATGATCATAGATTAGAAGAATTAATATTGTTAAAAAGCCCATATTACCCAAAGCAATCTACAGGTTCAGTGTAATCCTTATCAAAATTCCAATGGCATTTTTCACAGAAACAGAAAAAACAATCCTAAAATTTGTAGGGAACCACGAAAGACCCTGAATAACCAAAGAAACTGAGAAAGAAGAACAAAGCCAGAGGCATCACACTTCCTGATTTCAAACTACATTACAAAGCTATAGTAATTAGAACAGTATGGTAATGGCATAAAAACAGACACATAGATCAATGGAATAGAATAAAGAGCTCACAAATAACCCCATGCACATATATCCAATTAATTACAACAAAGGAGCCAAGAATATACAATGGGATATGATAGTCTCTTCAATAAATGGTGTTGGGGCTTCCCTGGTGGTGCAGTGGTTGAGAGTCCACCTGCCGATGCAGGGGACGTGGGTTCATACCCTGTTCCGGGAGGATCCCACATGCCGCGGAGCAGCTGGGCCCGTGAGCCGTGGTCACTGAGCCTGCGCGTCCGGAGCCTGTGCTCCGCGCAACAGGAGAGGCCACAGCAGTGAGAGGCCCGTGTACCGCAAAAAAAAAAAAAAAAAAAAAAAAAACAATTCAATTAAAAGATGGGCAGGGACTTCCCTGGTGGCACAGTGGTTAAGAATCTGCCTATCTGTGCAGGGGACACGGGTTCAATCCCTGGTCTGGGAAGATCCCACATGCTGCAGAGCAACTCAGCCCATGAGCCACAACTACTGAGCCCGCGTGCCACGACTACTGAAGCCCGTGCACCTAGAGCCCATGCTCCGCAACAAGAGAAGCCACCACAATGAGAAGCCTGCACACTGCAACGAAGAGCAGCCCCTGCTCGCCGCAACTAGAGAAAGTCCGTGCACAGCAACAAATACCCAATGCAGCCAAAAGTAAATAAATAAAATAAATTTATTAAAAAAAAAGACAAGAGATAACAAGTGTTGGTGAGGATGTGGAGAAAAGGGAACCCTCGTGCACTGTTGGTGGGAATGTAAAGTGGAGCCACTATGGAAAGCAATATGGAGGTTCCTTAAAAAATTTATAAATAGAACTACCATGTGATCCAGTAATTCCACTTCTGGGTATACATACCGAAGGAAACAAAATCATCTCAAAGAGATATCTGCACTCCCATGTTCATTGCAGCATTATTCACAATAACCAAGACATGGAAACAACCTATGTGCTGTTGAGTGGATAAAGAAAATATGGTATATATATATATATATATACACATACATACACACACACACACACACACACACACACACACACAGTGGACTATTATGCAGCCATAACAAAGAAGGAAATCCTTTTATTTGTGACAACATGGATGGACTTGGAGGGCATTATGCTAAGTGAAATAAGTCAGACAGAGAAAGACAAATACCATATTATCTCACTTGTGGAATCTAAAAAAACCAAACTCATAGAAACAGTGGGCAGATTGGTAGTCAGCAGAGGTGGGGGTGGGTGGGAGGTGGGGGAATTAGGTGAAGGTGATCAAAAGGTACAAACTTCCAGCTATAAGGTAAGTTCTGGGGATGTAACATACAGCATGGTGACTGTAGTAGTTAACAATATTATATATTTTAAAGTTGTTAAGAGAGGAAATCTTAAAAGTTCTCATCACAAGGAAAAAAATTTGTAACTATGGGTGGTGGTGAATGTTAACTAAACACACCATGGTAACCATTTTGAATATACATATATTATCGAATCATGTTGTATGCTTTAAACTAACACACAGTTATATGTCAATTATATTCCAATAAAGCTGGAAAAAATTTAAAATAAAAATAATAAATAGTACTTAAATCCATTCCTTCCTCAATGTTCCATTTCCACCATCTCAGGCCCTTATCATTCACCAAATTATTAAAGTAGCCTGCTAATTAGTTCTCTGCTTCCTTCTCACTGCTAACCAAATTATTATTTTTTAATATTTATTTATTTTTTTGGCCGCACCAGGTCTTCGTTGCTGCGTGCGGGATCTTCATTGCAGCATGCAGGATCTTTAGTTGTGGCATGCGGGCTCTAGTTCCCTGACCAGGGATCAAACTGGTGCCCCCTGCAGGGGAAGCACGGAGCCCTAACCACTGGACCACCAGGGAATTCTCTAGCCAAATTATTTATTTATTTATTTATTTATGGCTGCATTGGGCCTTCGTTGCTGCGCTCGGGTTTCCTCTAGCTGCCACGAGCGGGGGCTACTCTTCCTTGCGGTGGCTTCTCTCTTGCAGAGCACGGGCTCTAGGCACACAGCCTTCAGTAGTTGTGGCGCGTGGGCTCAGCAGTTGTGGCTCCCGGGCTCTAGAGCGCAGGCTTCAGTAGTTGTGGTGCACGGGCTAAGTTGCTCTGCGGCACGTGGGATCTTCCTGGACCAGGGCTCGAACCCATGTCCCCTGTATTGGCAGGTAGATTCTTAACCACTGCGTCACCAGGGAAGTCCTCGCCAAATTAGTTTTAAAACATCAATCTGATCCTGCAGCTGCACTGCTTAAGCACTTCAATGGTCCCTGCCCCATCCTCCCTCACCTCTTCCAGCATAATGTTCATATTCCTTATGAATTATGGAACATGATTATGGAACATATTCCATAATGTTCATATGATCTGTCCCCCACATAACCTCTTCACCCTCCTCTCTCACCACTCCCGTCATCATCATTCTCTCATTCATTCATTCAGCAAGGATTTATGGAGCATCTATTATCTACCTCCCACCCCACGCTACAGCCGTATTTGCAGTACCTGGACACCCAAGGCAACGTCCCGCCTCCCTGCGTGTGCTTTCCAACTGCCCAGGCCTCCCTCTTCTATCTCCACCCTCACCCAGCCCACCTGGAAAACTCCCTCTTCTGCAAGACACAAGTCCGGTGCTACCTCCTCTCTTTCAAGCCTTCCCTGACCTCCAGGGAGAAGTGGCCATTCCACACCTCTGTCCTACAGCAAGCATGGGCTTCCACTGTCACTGCATACTACGTGGCATTTACCCGTTCATTCATCTGTCTTTACCTCTACACATTTAACTCCTTGAGGAGAGAGTTTATACGTATCTAAACCATCTTAGGTCTCTAACAGCACTTAGTACAGAAGCTAATAGTAAAAATTCAACAGTTTTGTTGACTAATTTCTAAGATCTTTTCCAGCTCTAAAATTCTGTGATTCAGACACAGGATAATGATCAAAAAATAATAATTGAGAATATGTCATATATTCATACCACAGCCACACAAAATTGTAAATTTGGATTTTCATATTTGGGGTTTTCTTAAATATCCTGCAGGGCAGCAGGCAGCAACTGCAAATGCCATGCCAGTGTTGGCACTCTCCTGGCTCATCTCTGAGTCCTATCTGCTTTATGGGTGTTAAGTTAAAAGTTAACTCTTAACTGCCTTCCTCATCTGTATCTTTACTTCTGTAATCCTACACAAGGCAGGGAAAGGTTCCTAGGGTGTCATGCTGCCTATTGCCACGAGAGGGCAACCGGGAGTCCAGGTTTGTGTTAAAAACCTTCTGGCCACAAGATGGACCCCAAACACCAGCTTAATGGCGGCAAGGATTTGATTTCCATCGCGTGCACGTCCGACTCAGGTTACTTTTAGTCCCTCTCCCTGAAAAGTGAAATCTCTCCCACAGGTGACCAAATACCTGGAAATCGTCTAGAGCTATACGTTACTTTGCTTAGGAAGAGGGAATAGGAAGAAAGCGAAGCAACACTAAGAATTTTTTAAAAATTGGCTAGAAAGAGAGGCCCTCTTCCAGGCCAAATAAAAGACCAGAAAATTGAATGTGGACTGAGGATTTAAGTGAATACAAAGAATTATCGTTAATTTGTTTAGGTGTGTTAATTAATGGTGTTTTGCTTAAGGATGGTGGTTTGATTAATGGTGTTTTGCCCGTGAGGGCAGGACCTGGGTCTTTTCTGGTCACCACTCTCTCAGCTCTTACCAAAATGGCACAAAGTGTGCGTTTAGTAAACAGTGGCTGAGTGAGTGAGTGAAGAGGAAGTTTAATGTCATCCAAATTCTACATACACATAACTAAAGGGAAAACACACCAACTAAAATTCTCTAAAAAAGTCCTGGGAGATGGGTGGTGAATCCTAATCACAATCATCAAATTATATCCTTGAAAACCTGGTGCTCTCATCATGGCTCAAACAACCAAAATGAACGTGTTTATGAACTGAGGAAACTTGTGCTTGGCAAAGACTTCTGGGCCAAGAAGACGGTTAAGCCGTGTGCTGCTACTTGGCCCTGGGTGGGCTGGCAGGTGGGAAGGGGAGCAAGGGGTGGGGAGCAGAAAGCAAACCTTCCAGATGCGCTTGGAGGAAGCGGCTTTATTGAAGGGCAGCAAACTCAGGAGAGGAATTTTTCATGTTATTTCTAGACAGACTCTAGAATTTGTATTCTCCTTAGATGCTTTCAGGTCCTCCCATTAAAGATGGGTGGTAGTGGGCTTCCCTGGTGGCGCAGTGGTTGAGAGTCCGCCTGCCGATGCAGAGGACACAGGTTTGTGCCCCGGTCCGCGAAGATCCCACATGCCGTGGAACGGCTGGGCCCGTGAGCCATGGCTGCTGAGCCTGTGCGTCCGGAGCTTGTGCTCCGCAACGGGAGAGGCCACAACAGTGAGAGGCCCGTGTACCGCAAAAAAAAAAAAAAAGATGGGTGGTAGTTATTTACCTCAAGGAAGAGATTTCCATTAAAAATCACGATTCACACCCAGATAGTAAGAAAAGACTGTGCTAGGGGGGGTGCATGGTACTTCCCTTCAGAAGACCTAAGCAGGAGAGGCTGTCCAGGGAGCCTCGTCACTGTCTTAGTTTTGTAGCCCCCAAAAGAAATCATTCCATGTCCTGCTTTTCATCTTCATAGAGTGCTGCTGTTTCTCCTGTGCTAAAAGAAAACTGTTGAGAGGCAGGCTGATTACAGGAGGGATTTTTAACCAAAAATTAAATGTTAGTACCCAATCACCCACAAAATGTATGTGACATTCCCGGGCTCCCCCCATCTAAAGGTGGTCCCCACATTATTCTCTGTCACGGCACCTGCAAATGTGCTTCACAGCACTGATGACAGCCGTTAAGTATTTCATTTGTTTGTTTACTTGTTTATTATCTTCTCCACTAGACTCTAGGCTCCCTGAGGGCAGGACCTGAGTCAGTTCTGTTCACCACTCTCTCAGCTCTCAGCAAAACAGCACAAAGTGAGCACTTAGTGAAGAGCTGTTGAGTGAAAAAATGAGTGAAGAGAAAGTCTAGTGTCATCCAATTCTACCAAATGCAAGAAGGGGAAAATAGATTCATGGCTGGTTTCCTGTGTTGAACATCCTTTCGGGAGTGAACAGGACTATTAAGATGACTGATCTTTTTCAATAGAGTCCAATTATAATTACTGTTCATTTACCTGTGTTCTCCTGGAAGGACTACTTAAGCCAATTACTAACATTAAAACATAGAAATGTGAAATTTCACTGTTGAGATGGCAATCTATTTAAAATGTGTCCTAATTTTACGCTCTTGTTAGAAGGTTCTCCTGACAAATCTCTTTATAAAAGCTGAGTCCTCCCCTAATTGAGCCTAATCATGGTAGAACCATTAGTATTACTGCACAGACCTGGCCTGGGGAGGGAGCTAGTCCCGAGCTGAGACCCAGCTTGGCCACTTACAGCCTAGTGACCTGGAGCAAATCAGCTTTCTCAAGCTTCCATCTCCCCACCCAGTAACGCCTCCCATCAGGCTATGTGCCTGGCACATCTGGACCCTCAGAACTATTCAATCCCCTACTCTCACTGCCAGCCAAGAGTAGCCAAGCTACCCAATGTAAGGCCAACTGGCCCGAGGCAGGGGAACACAATCAGATTCACAGGTTGCATCAGACCGAAATTCTCCGGACCACCCAGTTCCAGACACTGACCTGGAGACATTACGGACCACCCAGTTCCAGGAACTGACCAGGGGACTTTGCACTGGGCCCAGCCTTCCCGCCTTTCGAGGGGCGCGACCAACGGTCCCCCAGGATACCCGAAAAGACCACCAAATAAGGAATACCCTGCGCCCTCCCAGATTCACCACACCCCTTTCCCTTCTTCCCCTATAAATTCTGCCCAAACCCTCGCCCGGGCGCGACTTCTCTGGCCCCTTTCTCTCGGACCAGTGAACCTCGCCCGGGAGCGCTCCCTAATAAAGCTCACTCGAAGCTTTCCTCTGTTTCGCGGTGCCATTTGTTAAGATCCGACCTTACACCCAAGACACATCAGACTTACTCATCCAGGCATTAGTAACATTCTACTTCTTAAGAAATAAGAACGCAGGCCACATCACCGTCACCCCAACTCAAACTCTCTCCCCAGCCTCCATTTTTATAACCGCCTCAATATCAGATGGCCGTCCGTCCACAACGCACACGCGCGCTCCCTACCTCAGCTGCTCCCACTTACACAGAACAACACTCCTCCCTCTGCCGTCCCCACAGCCTCCGACTGCAACTTTTTACTTTATTGCTCAATGTGGCCAAGTGTTCAAGGGCCAAAGAGGGTAAATGTGTTATAGAGGCTAAGGTTTCCCTAATCCAGTGGGCCGCAGTGAAGGGCTATGGGTACAACATATAGGCACACACGTGGCAGAACAGGCAAATTTCTTTCACTTTCAGAAACGCTTACAAATCCATTAGGAAAGTCAATTAAGAAAAAGCAAACTACCCAATAGAAGAAATGAAGCATAAGAACAGAAAAAGAACCCTATGAAAATATGTTCAGGCTTACTCATAATTAAGACAAATCAAAACCATGAGGCACCATTTTTCAGGTATCAGATTAATAAAAATTAAAACCGATAATGCCCAGTGTTGGCAGCAGTGTGGAGAAACAGGCATTCTTATACACCTTTGACCGAAGTCTAAGCTGGGCAATTAACACTATCAAAAATTTAAATACAAAACAACTACATTAGTTCAGCTTTTGTTCATTCAGTCACCCATTTGAAAAGTGAAAAGAAATAGACATTTCTCCAAAGAAGACATACACATGGCCAAGAGGCACATGAAAAGATGCTCAACATCACTAATGATCAGAGAAATACAAATGAGGTATCACCTTCCACTGGTCAGAATGGCCATCATCAAAATCTCTACAAACAATATGGGACTTCCCTGGTTGTCCAGTGGTTAAGACTCCAGGCTCCCAATGCAGGGGGCCCGGGTTCGATCCCTGGTCAGGGAACTAGATCCCGCATGCCACAACTAAGACATGGCGCAGCTAAATAAATAAACAATTTTTTTAAAAATCTACAAACAGTAAATGCTGGAGAGGGTGTGGAAAAAAAGGAACCCTCCTACACTGTTGGTGGGAATGTACATTGGTACAGCCACTGTGGAGAACAGTATGGAGGTTCCTTTAAAAACTAAAAATTGAGCTACCATATGACCCAGCAATCCCACTCCTGGGCATACATCTGGAGAAAACCATAATTTGAAAAGATACATGTACCCCAATGTTCACTGCGGCACTATTCACAATAGCCAGGACGTGGAAGCAACCTAAATGTCCATCGACGGCGGAATGGATAAAGAAGATGTGGTATACATATAAATTGGAATATTATTCAGCCACAGAAAGAATGAAATAATGCCATTTGCAGCAACATGGATGGACCTAGAGACTGTCATACTGAGTGAAGTAAGTCAGACAAAGACAAATATTATATGAAATCGCTTATATGTGAAATCTAAAACAATGGTACATTTGAACCTATTTACAAAACAGAAATAGAGTCACAGATGTAGAAAATAAACTTATGGTTACCAAGAGGGAAGTGGGGGGCAGGAGGGGTAAATTGGGAGATTGGGATTGACATATACACAGTACTATATATAAAATAGATGACTAATAAGAGCCTATTGTACAGCACAGGGAACTCTACTTAATGCTAAGTAATGACCTATATGGGAATAGAATCTAAAAAAGTGGATATATGTATAACTGACTCACTTTGCTGTACAGCAGAAACACAACATTGTAAATCAACTATATTCCAATAAAAATTAATTATAAAAAATAAAAATTTAAAAAAAGTGAAAAGAGAATCAACAGATTGGGAGAAGATATTATTTAACCCATAACAGACCAGTAAGCACAAAATATAATGAAATTCTATAAATCAATAAGGAAAGTGAGGCAGGAGATAGATGGGCTCCAGGTTAGACATTTACAGCCAGCCTCCTGTTTACACTTCCTGATAAAAACAACAACAGGAATACGGTAAGTAACTGGACTTCGCCTCCGGTGGACACTTTAAGATAACAGTAATGGCAGAGGCAAAGAGGAGCTGAGTTCTGCCCAGATAAAAGATAAAGAGACCACATATTTCTCATTCTTGAGGTCAAGGAGACCTTACCGACTACACATGCGCAGAAAGGCTCCTCAGGGATCAAAAAGGGAGGGGGCACCACCCCATAGTAGGCGATGTCAACCTACCCATAGGCCTCCTCGCTAGAATCTGTCTTGGCTAAGAGATGCCCACGCGCGCACAGGGGAGGACCCAAAGATAAACCAAATACGGACTCAGCGCCAGGCAAAGCAAGATGATTGGCCAGAGGAAACCCGGAAGAAATGCCCTATACAAGTGATTCAAACTACCACGAGGGCGTGACTCTCTCTCTGGGCCCGCCCCTGTGTATCCACACGTACCCTTTTTCCTCCTAATAAACACTTTACTTGTTTCACTACTTTCCGTCCCTTTGAGGAAATTCATCTCTACAAAACCGATGGGCCAGGGCCTTGTCACTGGCCACTGATCTAGTTACTAGGATTCAGCGCTCTCACTGCCTCGGCCCGACTTCAGTCTCTGGCTGGGTAAGTAACCGAAATCCTGCTTCAAGCCGCTAAAGGCCGAGGCCACCGGAGATCACAAAGGACGAACACTCCAACAGGAAAAAAATGGGCAAAGGCAATTCACACGAGAGGAAACATGTATGGCCACAAAATACATGAAAAGACACCCAACCTCATGAGTAATCCAAGCAATGTGAACGAAAACCACAAGAAGCATTTCACATCAAACTGGCAAAATTAAATGATTGGACAATACCAAGTGTATTGGTGAGGATGTCCAGTAACTGACTGCAGTGAGAGTGTAGAACCACTTTGGAGAACAATGTCTAATATCATTGAAGATTCTCATATTCTGCGAACAGCTGTTCCCTCATAGGCAAATACCCTAGGGAAATCCCCAGACATACACAATCAAGAGAGAGACACAAGAATGTTCACCGCTGCACTGTTTGTAACAGAAGAAAAACTGGTACACCTTTAATGTCCATTAACCAGGAAATGGATATAGAATTTGTGGTGTATTCATATAATTTGAAGTTATTCGGTACTGAAAAGAACAACTTGGTATTCTTTTCAGTACTGAATAACTTCAGTACTGAAATGGTATCAGCATGAAAGACTCCCAGAAATATAATACTGAGAAAAGATGCAAGTATCAGAAGAATATATACAGCAAAGTACTACTTATGTAAAAGTAAAAACATTCAGGGACATCCCTGGTGGTCCAGTGGTTAAGAATCCACCTTCCAGTGCAGGGGACATGGGTTCGATCCCTGGTTGGGGAACTAAGATCCCACATGCCGCGGGGCAACTAAGCTGCACGCCACAACTACCGAGCCCACGCGCTCTAGAGCTCACACACCGCAACTACTGAACCCGCGTGATCTGAGGCCTGCACACAGCAACGAAGAGCCCATGTGCCGCGACTAAGACCCGCTGCAGCCGAATAAGTTAATTAATTAAAAAATAAATAAATAAAAACATTCAAAGCATTGCATGGGAACAATAAATACCAAATTTAGGATCCTGGCATCCTCGGGGTAGAACAAGAGGGATGGCGATCAGGCTTGTACAAAGGAGAATTTATGTGTGTTAACAATGTTTTTAAGCTGTTTTTATGCTTTATGTCTTTTCATATGTCTTAAGGAATGCAGAACAACATTTTTTTAATTTATGTACACGTACTTTCACCTAACTCCACTGCTAGGAATTTATCTTACATACACACTAGCATATATACAAGTATGCAACAATCTATACAAAGATGCTTATTATAGCAGTTTATAAGGGGAAAGAAAAAACTGGAAACAACCTAAATATGGGAATATTATATAAAATATTCAATGAAATGCCAGAGCTAGACAATCATTTAAAAGACTGAGATAGACCTGTATGCCAAGATATATATTTAAGTGGGAAAAATCATCACAGAACTAGACCATTTGTGTTAAAATATTACATGTATATGCACACACACAACATAAAAACTTTCTGGGTCATAAGAAACCATTAACTTTGATCGTCTCAGGGGAGTAAGATTGGGTAATGAGAGGGGACTTCTACTTTTCATTTTACACCCTTCAGAAAGATTTGCATTTCTGTTTTTACCATTAGTGTGTATTACCTTTCTAATGCAAATAAATAAATCAGTGGAAAAAAATAAATAACAGCTATAAGATTAGGATGCTAACCTACCAAGATTTTATTTTAAAAGCAAAAATCACATGTAATTCTTTTAATCATTTTTTATGCTTATCTCTTTGGGGAAATGATAGCACTCAAAGAAATGAATCCTACAGGTGGCTGCTTTTTTTTTTTTTTTTTTTTTTTGCGGTACACGGGCCTCTCACTGTTGTGGCCTCTCCCGTTGCGGAGCACAGGCTCCGGATGCGCAGGCTCAGCGGCCATGGCTCACGGGCCCAGCCGCTCCGCGGCATGTGGGATATTCCCGGACCGGGGCACAAACCCGTGTCCCCTGCATCGGCAGGCCGACTCTCAACCACTGCACCACCAGGGAAGCCCCAGGTGGCTGCTTTGAACAGGATGATAAACAGTACGGCAGTGAGAGTACATTATTGTGGCCCTTTCACAGCTTTATATAACTATCTGCAGAACAGGTTACACGATTTATTTACTTCCAATCACCGTTCTGAAAACCATAAACTGTTTTCTGACCTCAAAGGGTTTGTTTTTCAAGAAACACATTCAAAAAGGAAATAAGGACTCAAAGCACAGTGAGTATGCAGAGCACCCCGGCATACCAGCCGGGGTGGTTCCTGGGACCAGGGACACCAGGAGTGGCTGTTGATCGTGTCTGACCAGAGACAGCACCCCAGGCCTTCCGTGTCCGAGCGCCTGCTGGTCCTGCTCAGCTGGTTCATGCTCCAGGCAGCATCATCACCAGAGACAACACTTAACCTGCATGATGGGCATACCCAGGGGTCTGTGAAGCCTTCTCGGGCTCCAGCCAGGCCTTCAAAGTCAGGAAGTTTGTGGCTGAAAAGGAGGGGAAAGAAGCTGGGTGTAGAGACAGAGGCTCTGGGTGCGGGGCCATCCCAGAAGCACAGCCTCATTTCCCAGCCTGGCCTGGGGACCAGCAGTAGGAGCAGAGCCCAGCGATGGAGAATCAGAGCCTCCTGATTCCACTGAAACCAGAACTCGGTTGCCTGTATCTGATTTGACTCCTGGTAAAATTTATTTCCAAAAAATAAAGGGCTGAAAAGATTTCCAAAGTGTGGAAATCTTTGAACTCGAGGGTACCGCTAGACACGTGGTTGGTTCTCAAACATAAGAATCAAACCTTTTACAAGCTTTCTTCCATTTTTCAGGGGGACAAAAAGGCCTGACAATAACCGCCCTCCCGAACCTTGCAGGGCAGCTTGGAAGGATCAAATGAGGTAACAGCCATCTTCAGCTAAGAGATCCTTAGGAAACAAATGGATTATTTCCTTCCTTTATAACGGAGGGTATCTCCGGTTCAAATAATCAGTCACGCAAAGACTGTTTCTTCTAGAAGGAGAAGAAGATGAAGGCGACTTGGGTAAGAAGAAAAACAACAGCAACAACAGTTCAGTTACAATTTAAGAAGGGAGAGGCTCTGTTCGAGTGTTCACTTAAATGAAATGGGGGTGCGGGGAGTGAGGTGGGAAGGGCAGTGCAGAGAGGGAGGACACTGGGATTAAGCGCGTGTTATGTGCCAAACACCGTGCAGTGTGCAACAGGCTTCATGTGTTTCCCGTAATCTGCACAGAATATGATAACAGGTGTGCTTCTCCCATTTTACAGATCAGAGAGAATCAACAACGTAGCCAAGGTCAGGCAGAGACACGACTCACTGAGGCTGCATGTTCCTCCACAGCCTCCCCACTGGCTCCTCCCCCTAAACGTGGGTGTTCCCAGGCCCTGGGTCTCCTTCTCCCTTTCTGTTATCTCCCTTTAAAATCTTGGGTCAGGGCTTCCCTGGTGGCGCAGTGGTTGAGAATCTGCCTGCCAATGCAGGGGACACGAGTTCGAGCCCTGGTCTGGGAGGATCCCACATGCCGCGGAGCAACTAGGCCCGTGAGCCACAGCTACTGAGCCTGCATGTCTGGAGCCTGTGCTCCGCAACAAGAGAGGCCGCGATAGTGAGAGGCCCGCGCACCTCGATGAAGAGTGGCCCCCGCTTGCCACAACTAGAGAAAGCCCTCGCACAGAAACCAAGACCCAACACAGCAAAAATAAAATAAATTGATTAAAAAAAAAATCTTGGGTCATTTCACCCCTTGGGTCATCTCCGTGCAGATCCTCTGTTCTGATTTCCAGCCCCTTGGACAGCTCCCAGTTAAGATCCACTCCCCTTACAAACCCAACATTTCTAAAAGGAGCTCTTCACCTCACCACTCACATACCCCCTCCTCCCAGCATCCCAAGCTCAAAATCACCATCACTTTTGGTCATTTCTCCTGCATATACACAACCCCTCAATGATCTCAATTCTTTCTTCAAAATCTCTCTTACCCTTCACTTTTCGTTTCTACTTTTTCTCTTCACAGCCTAGCACTGTGAACCTTCCGTCTGCCTGGTCCCCGCAGAAGCCTCCAGCTGGTTCCCTCAGGGTTTTCAGTTCACCTCTACACTGCCGCCAGAAACATCACACCTCGTACCTGCCCTTCACCTTCACTGGATGCCAGGCTGCCTTCATCAAATCGAGTCCGCGCTCAGCCCTGCTCCCTAGGCTGCCTGCATCTGGCCCCGTGTCTTTCCAGCCTCCAGCCCCATCCTCCACTCCTCTGTTCCACAGTTTAGCAAAGGATTGCTTGCTGCACACACCCCTCCAACACCAAGCTCCTTTCCTCCCCTCTCCTCCCCACTTGTGGCCCCAGTGCCCCCAGGAGGCTGTCCCCTCCTCCCTCCTGCCACCTCTCAGTTCAGGCCTGCCAGCCCTCCCCTCAAAGCCTGCAAGACTCATTATCTGTACTGTTCATCAGGCAGTAATTATGTACTGCCTTGTAACTCTTCTATTTAGCCTGGAACAGGCTTTGAAACATGCTAGTGCTATGTAATCTCTCACAAGTCTCTATCTCATCACCCCCAAACAGTATAAACCACTTGAAGAAGACCGTCTAATGGGTCTGGTAGGTTTCTCCCTGCAGTGCCTAATACTTAGATAGTAGGTGCTCAACACGTGTTGATTTCCTTTTTCTTCCCACATACATTGGCCTCAAACAAATAGCCAGGACTGGTCAGAATAACAAGTGTCAGCCTTGGAAGCCTGATTTTGGCCACAGCAGATCTCCCACAGGACAGTTTCATGTTGACCCCTCGGCTGAGGGCTCCCCAGGGGCATCCAGGGCGCCAGCAGCTTTCAGGGGCAGCTGGTCTCCAGAGAGGTCTCTGACCCACGCCGCCAACCCGGGTTGACTCTGCTTCCTTTGGTGATCATACTTCCATGTCCTTCCCTGGTCTCCAGCTAAAAGGAAACATCCCCGAGTATGGGGTGGGGGTGGGATGGGAGTGGGGGACTCCCTAAACCCTGACGCTCTCATTAGTGAAGCCACCTCCAGCCAGCTCGGGGCCGTCAGAAACACCCCGGGGCATCCCTGCCCTTGGGAGAGAAAGAAGACACTGCACCTTTAAGTCTGCAGCCAGTTGAGAAAAACAAGCTGTGATTTATATAAGCGGGAAAATCATGTGATTTGCAGGAACGCTCCCTCCTCCACCGGCCCCCTCCCGGTGTCGCCTCCAGCCCTTCCCATAGGGGCCCAGGCCGCCGGGCTGGATTGGAGGGGAGGGAGCCAGGCGGGCGGGCCAGGGGGCGCCCCGAGCCTCTCTGAGCGCCGGAGCCCCGCGAGCCGGGGCGCGGCCGTGACCGAGAAGGGCCTCGGTCCACGGTGCCTCATTCCTGCGGCGCTATGCCCGGTGGCCCCAGACGCCGGCGGAGGGCGGTGTTCGGCCTCGGGGCACAGCGGTTTGCTCCCCAGCGTTCTGGCGGTGGGTCACGTTCAGGAGCGCTGGAGACGCCCCTACCCGGCCCCGCGGTCTGCGCCCCGGGTCGCAGCTGCCCGCGACCGCGCCGCCCGAGCATCCCCTGCCCAGGGCCGGGGGCCGCCTGCCCCCTTCGGGCCAAAGTGTGCGACAGAGAAACAGGCTCTCCCTCAAGTACTCCGGGAGAAAGAAACACCAGGGGCCCCCACGGACTGGCTCCTGTGTCCCGGAACACCCAGCAGGGGGGAATGCAATTTAAGAAATAACTTGATCGGGAAAGGGCATGATGAAAACCAGCCATTTCTAGAGCTGAGAGGCGGTTGTGTTTAGCCCAGAGGACCTAGCTTTCAGGAAAAAAAAAAAAAAAAAAAAAAAGACCGATGTGGCCTTTTCAGGCAGAGCCAAGGAAAATAAATCGATGATTTTAAGGCCCTAAGAACCAGCACAGATCTTTTAAATATTAGAGGGAGGGTGGTGTAGCTACAAGGAGCCCAGGCCCACGTCCACGTGGAGTTAACTCTGACAACTTATGAAGGAAAGGAAATGCTTAGATCCTCCTGAGATGCAGAAACTGTAGAGTGGGCAAGACTTGGAGAGGTCATCTCAGCCATCCCCCTGTCTCTGGAGGAACACTATACCAAGCCCTTCCAGGAAATGCTTACAGCAGGAGACGATTACCCATCACTTCCAAAACCAAGCCCAAGCGAAGTTGGGGGATGAGAGCCTCCCGCAAGGCATAGAGCTGGGAGGGGAGGAAATCTCTCTCTCAGTGCCGTGTCTTTTCCCTAAACCACAGTAATGGGCCCTGAAATTGTCCAAGGAAGGTGACCCATGGTTTCTCAGAGTAACCAGTTCCAGGAGTTAAACCTTGTCAGAGAAAAGATTTGAGTTCCATTTTATTTTCCCCCACTGGTTATCTGCTGGGGACGAGGCACAAGCCAGGCGCTGTCACATGGAGAAAAACATGATGCAATTACCAAAGTTGCTAATGCATCATCGTGCGATGACCTCCGCATCACCAGCACAGCTTGGCGAATTTCAGTCCACCCTCTGTATCCCACAGAGCCAGCTGGACCCTGAGAGGTCATTCTGGCCCTCCTCCTGTCTCCCCTCCCTCCCCAAATGGAGGGTCTTTATGCTGAGATAGTTTCCAGAACAGTGCCTAATGCCCTCTGCCACACCAATGGTAAGATCCTTCCTGAAGGAGAAGGCTCAGGTTAGGCAAATATTCTTGATTATTCTTTAAATCCTGAAGAAGAAAAATAGTAGTTAACATAGGGATTCAAGAGAACAGCACTCCATGCGTTCGGACAGATACCAACTTCATTCATTCAGTTATTCAGTAAGCACCTTCTGGGTGCCTGGCCCTGAGCCGGGCACAGGGGGACCATGGGAACAGCACACACAATGCCCCTGCCCTGAGCCCTGACTTTCTCCTCCCCCACTGGCCTCCCCAGACAGGAGCCTTTGAAAGACTTTCCTCTCCTCCACCAGCATGTGTATGTCCCCTCCCCAGCCCACACCCAGCTTGTGTTGCCCCCAATTCCAGCTGCATATGTCTCACTTGTCTGCCAAGAGCTTCTTATATCAGAAGGTGATAGCTCTCTGGTGATTGGGTGGTGGGTATAAGAAATAACCCAAACGCCTGTCCAGAAAGTGAGATCAAAGTTGGCAGCCTCCTGGGCCCCTCCCACAACTTATAATCAGTTCAGGCCCCACTTCATTCCGTGCCCCTTACTCTCTCTCTTTCTTTGCTCTTTTTCTGATAGAGCCGGCTGTCCCCCATCCAGGTCTCCTCTTTCCTAAGCTTCCTGTGCCACAGGCCTGCCTATCCTCAGAGCCCTCCCTTATTAATCCAGCTGCCATCTTCTTAAGGCAGCCTCTCTGCTTCCACAGGCGGACCCAGCGTCCAGCCCCGCGCAGATGCGGCGCCAAGGTCTCTTCTGTTGCTGTAAGGCTCCTCGTTGAGGGTGCTCAGACCTCCACCCTTAACCACAGGCCTGTCAACCTCCATCTTCCAACCCCCACCCAGATCCTACCAGCCCCTGCCTCATTCCAGTCCTTTCCTGAGTTCGGTTTCTGGCTTCCCTGGGCCATTCACAAGCACAGCCTGATAACGTGCAAAAGGAGATCTGGCAAGAAGCCTGTGGTGAACAAACAATTTAATGAACAAACAGAAATGATGGCTCCAAACTGAAAACTCCCTGGAAGCCACAAACTCTGTTAGTTTCAAAGAAGCCAGATCTGGACCTCTGAGGGCTGTTTTGTTTGTTTGTTTGTTTTTGTTTTTGTTTTTTTTTAATGCACCAAGGAGGCCAATGAGTGAATGAGTGAAATCAACTCATCTCCGACACTGTCTCTTTCAGGAAACGGGGCCTCAGAAGAAAAAAGGCATCCCAGCCCCTGCCAAATTCCATTCTGTTTCAAATTAGCCTCCCAGCAAAATGAGGGGGCTGTACTAGCTGGTCTTCAACACCCTTCTAGCACCGAAGCTCTGAGGCTCTGCAGTTCCCCTAAACAACCGATTTCAGAACCCATCCACATTCTCATAACGGAGTAGAAAATGCATCAGTGCCCTGGGCCTGGGTCCGCAGCTGAAGCTCAGAATTAGGCTTTCACTGCAGTGTTTTCAGGCCTGTTTTCCCTCTTTCTCCTTTCCCTGAAAGGGCCTCTGGTCTTTCCCAAGCTGCCTGAGTAGAAAGGAACACACAGCTCCCCCAGAGCAGAGGGGCCCATCAAAGGGAAAGCTGGCCCGGCCCCAGGACAGGCTTGCCTGTGATTCTGCAGCGACATTCCTCCCTCCCAACCTGCAGGGAACTTCTGGAACTTCTAAACGGCACATCCTCGGGCCAGCCCAGGCCCCTCAGCACCCTGCACCCCAGTTTACAAGCTTTTAGTGGCAACTAACACATTTGGCAAACCTCCTCAAGTGTGAGCCAAGCCGGGCCCTTTTCCCCAGGACCCAGCTAACGAAGGGATGCTGGGCTGGGACCAAAATGGGATCCAGCTAGTCAAGCCCTGAGCCTTGGTTCTCTGGGCCAAGGCTGGAGAGGACCAGAGGGAAGTGTCCTCGGTCGGCCCCACCTCCACCATGCAGGCTGGTCCTGAGATCTCTGGATGCATCAGTAATTCCAGGCAGGGCTCCATCCCCGGCCCACACTTAACCCAGGACCTGGTGAGGGAATCTCCAACGTTCCCGGTGACACGAAGCTCGCCTTCCATGCCAGATTCCTCTGGGATCTCTGGGTGGGAGCAGCCAGACCCTCTCGTTGGGCTCCTGCTATGTCTGGAAGTTCCCAAAAACATCTGTCTCCAACAGAGACAGTCACGGCCCCAGATCTCTGCTTTCAGACGATTTTAAAGAGAAGGGTGTTTTGAAAGCTCAAGACATGTTCTGGGCTTGGGTTTGGCTCTAGCCCCATCTCCATCTCTCAGAAAAACAGTTCTCTTCCCCGTGAATCTGGACATCCTGGAGGCAGTGAGCTTAGCTGAT
The DNA here is from genome assembly GCF_949987515.2 of Delphinus delphis. NCBI lineage: Eukaryota > Metazoa > Chordata > Mammalia > Artiodactyla > Delphinidae > Delphinus > Delphinus delphis. The sequence goes on along the minus strand of NC_082693.1, from coordinate 45,353,110 downwards.
GGGACCACAGAGAGCCTCTGCTTCCTAATGAACCAGGCTGTGCCCTGTCTAGATTTTGCCAGAAGGTCTCCAAGAAGAGAAATCCACAGCCACTCATTCCTTCAGGCTATCTAACTGGAATGCCTGCCCCTAATATTCAAGAAACGACTTGAGCCCCATCCCAACTATGGGGACCCCATCACTGTGTCGCCCCCCTCAGCCTCACAGTCCCTCTGGCCTCTTGCCTCCATCACGGACCGTGTGCGCAGGACCCTCAGAAGGTTAATGCTTCCTCTGGCAACCTCTGGCTCTATTTCCTGCTTGTCCGCCTCTCCCCTCCTTCTGCATCTCACCTCCTGTAGCTGCCATGCTCCCCCAGCACCCCTCTATCACCCGTGCAATGCCCCCTTCCCGCTTCCCCACCAGCCACCCCTCCAACTCCCACCAGGCTAATGGGCACAGTAGTAGACATTTACTTAAAGTTTGGGGAAATGGAGGGGAATCACAGTAAGCACGTTCAAATCTACTAGTAGACATTACTCTCCAGATCCACCATCTCCCAGCCTTGAAATATTTCTATTTCCTAAGTCCCAACTTATACTATCTTCTCCAACCTCTCTCTTCTCCTCTAGACCCTTCTATCCAAACTCCAAGTTCCTGTGGATTTCTCTCACACAACAATTTGTCTTGCCTTCAGCATGCCCAGAGGGGCACACTGTTCTCACCAGACAAAGCGGCTTCTCCATCAGGGTTCATAATCCTCAAAAAAGAGGCATCTATCTCCAGGAGGGATGCACCCCTCCCCTGGAATGATAAAGCGCGCCATTTTTTTCTATGTAACACTTTCTCCTTCTCCACTCCCCACCACCGCCCCCTTACATCTGGTACCCCTCCCAGTTGAGAAATTCACCCCAAATCACTTTTGTTCTCTCTCTCTCTCTCTTTTTCTCTCTCTTTTTTTTTTTTTACCCCTTTATGGAGCACTGCTAATCAGTATCCCAGTTGTAGTTAAAAATGATGATCCAATAAAAAATAAGTCAACGTAAGACAGACACAAAAGGACAAATACTGTATGATTCCACTTACACGAGGTCCCTAGAGTACTCAAATTCCTAGAGACAGAAAGTAGAATAGTGGCTGCCAGGGTCTGGGGAGAGGGGAGAATGGGGAGTTATTGTTCAGTGGGTATGAGTTTCAGTCTGGGAAGATGGAAAAGTTTTTGAAGACGGATGGTGGTGATGGTTGCCCAACAGTGTAAATATACTTAATGTCACTGCACTGTAAACTTCAGAGTGGTAAAAGTAGGAAATTTTATATGATGCCTACTTTACCACAGTAAAAACGTAATGTCAGCAACATTCACTCTGACCCTAAGAGAGACTTGCAGTTAATTCAACAAATGGGGGCTCTTCCCTCTGCCACCTTGGATCTCAGCAGCTCTGTGAACACCTGTCACAGAGTTCCAGGCACCCTCACCTGCTCTCAGTCATCTCTCTGCTGACCCCACCTACATGGCTGTAGGCTTCTGCTCCCTTTTCAAATTGATGGAAAGCAGAAGGACCACAGAGGAGACATCACTGGAAAAGGAGTATTCAGACCTTGGCTCTAAACCTAGTCAGTAACTAGCTGTGTGCTCTTGGGCAAATGATCTAGTCTCTGTATCTCAATATCCTTATAAAGGAAATGGAGAAGGGAACAGGCCGCCCCGCATGAGATAATGGATGTGAACACAGTTTGAGGAGTGCATGCAAGTTGGTTTCATCATCTCTAATTTCACTTTGTCAAACTAGAAACATCTCAAACATTAGAAGGAAGTTGCTGCCTGAAAATAGGGAGGTAGACAGTAAATCACTCCATAAATACGACCTAAAGATAATAACTTTGATCTTCCACCAACACCCTAAACCATCATCCTCATCAGAGGTGGAATGAAGCCGAGTCCTTCCCAGTCTGATCTCCGCCATGAAAGCCCATTTTGTCAAGACACATCTTCTCCACGATTCGCTCTTAATGCAGAGCTGGGATCCAGCTTTGCCCACAGACTGCCCATCGCGTCACCTCCACCAGGCGTGCAGTGGGGTTCCAAGCAGGGGCAGAGTTGGGGGAGGGGTACGCGAAAGGCCAGAGAGAGTTGAACCCCTCGAGCACATATTCAAAAGGTGCCAGCACAAGTAGGGCGGCTACAGGACCACAAACCCCACAAAGAAGGTGGCCCAAAGGTGGCTTCAGTTAGCTGAGTTGGCTGCCCCTCAGTCTGACCACCAGCTGGCTTTGCTGCTGTCGGAAGCCCGCCAGCCCCAGCTCTACACGGGACGCAGGAGGCAGCACTCCTCTCCAACAAGAGTCCCTCTGTCCCTCAGGCCCAAGGAGGACGTTCAGGTCACCCACAGCCCAGGGGAGTCCACACCTGGCTCTTCCCTTTCCTCCTGCTGCCAGCCACCAGGACCCCTTCTGGTCCTTCTCCCAGCCTTCCCTTCCCTCTGAGGAGGGGCTTGTCAAGGGCCCTCCCCCCTGCATGGAACACCCCAGAGGCAGGGGTTCCCAGGCCTCCACGTCTAGGGCCCTGGCCGCTCCTCAGGACAGCCTCACACACCTCACAGGGACCCGCTCAGCCCAGATGGAAGTCATCCGGTTAAGGCTCCACACTGATTTCACCAATAATTACGTTATGCTCGTCCACACCCATTCCCACAGCACGTCCTCCGGAGCCACCTTCCCACTCCCTCAGGCGGTGCCAAGATGTGAAAATGGAAGCAGTCCCGAAGGAACCCTGGTGGACGAGCTGGGGACACAACCAGAGCCCGAGGCTTGGACTGCGTGCAACTCCAAGCTCCGACCTGGTCGGGGCCCAGCCTCCTGCCCCGCGCTGCCCCTCAGCTGCAGAATCAGTAACATCAAGGAGCCAATTCTTCCCTTGAGGCACAGGGAGGGGTCTGCAGACGTGTCCCAAGAAGCCAGCTCCCTCTAGGGTGGCCTGTTTCCCTTCTCAACTCTGGGCCTTCCGGGCGCCCGGGCGGCCTGTCGTTGCTGCGGCCCCAGGGCCCCCACCCCACAGCCAGCCACAGGCGTCTGTGGGTCACCACGCCTCAGGTCCAAGGACCCCAGGGACAGGGGGTTGTCGTGAGGGCTCTGAGACTAACACTGTGAGTTCCAGAATGTCTTTCCGTCCCGTTCTGTGGGCTTTCAACTTTTCTAAGTATGCAGGAGAGCAGACCAAGGGGACGTTGATCCCACAGGCACCTGGTGGAATAAACTGTCAGTGCAAATGGGGCCTTCTCGCCACTCTTCCTTTCAAAGGTGGCCTGTTTAAGAGCAAGCTGCTCTCACACTAACCTGACCACAGTTTCCTGGGAGCTGGGGGGAGCCAGGGTAGAAGGGTAGGGATGGGGGCGCGGAGCCTGGAAGGGGGAGGGGACTCACGCACCAGACGCACACCCCCCATCCTTCCTGACACAGAGCCAGAGTGGTTCCTCACAAGAAAGCGTCAAGTGTCAATAAGCAGACACTAGCACAGCCTGACATGTCTGAGCCGCCACCTCCTCCATCGGCCACCCTCTCAGCTCCTCAGTGGAGGCTGGGGGACGGGAAGGAGTATAGCGCCCGGCGTGGGGGGGTCCTAGGCCCAGATCCCACCCCCTCCCCAGCCTTCTCACAGGGTGCTCTGAGGAAGTGCAGCTCTGGCTCCTCCAGCCTCTGCCCTCACAAAGGCACCCTCTGTCACAGCCTCCGGGGAACAGCCTTCCCACTCCCCCCCCCCCACCACCACCGGCACACACAAGCACTTCCTACAGCGGCGGATTCCGAGCCCGAGCTCCCACCACCACCACCACCACCACGACCACGACGACGTGCTGGAACAAAGGCTGCGCGTGACTCCATGTGCCCGAGTGCCTGTCAGGGCTCAGGGCACGTAATTATAGGGGGCCCAGCAGCTCTCGGGGCCACACCTGGCCGTACAGTAAACAGCACTTCTTCCTGTCGAGCTGGGGGGAGTTGAGAGACAGGGAGGCGACAAACCACAATTTGAATCATTTGGAGAGAAGCTATAAATATAATAATGAGTCATTTGTAAAATATAATTTCATCCAAAAGCCTGGAAAAAATGGGAAAGAAGTTCTTATGCTATTTCAGGCTAAATCGTTCAAGGGTGTTCTGCCAGAACGTGGGGAGGAGACCCAGCTGCCCACCGAGAGCCGGGCGGGGCGGCCCTCCAGGCCCGAGCCCTCCCGACACGGCGCTGCCTCACGCCCCCTTCCCCAGGTCCCCTTCATACCCTGGGATCAGAATGTCACGGTGCAGATTTCTCTCTTGGACGGCTGATAAGAATCACGGGCCGAGCAGCCCCGCATCCAGGCTGTTCAGCTGAGAACAGCTTAGGGCAGGCATGCAGTTTGTTTTGGGCAAGATCTTCCCCAGCTTCGGGGGCCCCCAGCCTTTTATGCACAGGGTGGCTTTTCCAGGGTGGCCCCAAGGCCTCCTTCAGAGCCCCGGGAAGCCTTGATTCCAGCCCTGGGCCTCAGCTGCCCAGGGGGGAAAGGAGGCGCGTGGACGGGGCCCCGGGGGAGTGTGCCGAAGTCACCACTGCTGTTGGGGTGTCTGTGAAGAGCACGAGCTCTGCAACCAGACCTCTCCTAGGTTCAGTTACAGGGAGGCCACTTACTCTCTGCGTGATCTTAAGTAAGCAACTTTCGCTCTCTGAGCTCAGTTACTTCATCTATTAGATGGGTTTAATAACAGTACCTTCCTCAAAGGGTTGTTGAGAAGATTAAATGAATTAATATGTAAAACAGTTAGAATAGGGCCTGGCAAAGTGAGCACTCAGTAATGTTGGCTAATAAGAGTCTGGTTGTTACTTGTCACTGGGCGCTTGGTGCAGCAAGGGACCACAGGACAGAGGCACCACAGAGTACAAGATCAGCCCTGAGTGATGGTGGATAAAACAGGGTCAGGGCCCCGGGCTTGTCCTTCAGCCCTTTCGTCATCTCAACTTGCCCATCGACCTGAGCAAACTCCTTAATCTCTGCGGCTGGAGCATCCCCTTTATCCCTCCTCACAAGCAGCTTTGTCTCTGGACTGAACTGCAGGCAGCACGAGGGGAGGAGGGTAGCGTTCCACCTAATGTCTAGAGGCTGAAGTCAGCTGGTTCTTGGAAGCATCTGAGTGCACGCCGAGCTCTCTCTCCTTGTTCTCTTCCCTCTTCTCCTTCCCTCTCTTCTTTCCTCTCCTTCATGCCAGTTCTCTCCTCTCTCCTGGTCTGCTACCCCCAGGCAGAGCTGAGAAGGTGGGAGGAGGCTGAAGTGCTCAAAGCCTCTGTCTCCCTCAGGCTGCTGGGTGCTTGTCCCCTGTTGCTAAGGGTGGCCTTGAAAGCCCTCAAGGAGATTTCTTCCCCCAGGTGGTCCCTACACCCAGGGAGGCCAGAAGAAGTCAACAGAAATAGTCTCCAGGTCCATATTCTGCATTTTCCTTTATCAGAAACCAGAGCACCCCAGCCAGCCCTAGCCCGGGGGAAAGGTCAGAGGACGCGACGCATATGCAGCAGGAGTCTTTTCTCCTGTAAATGCCAACTCTGCCCCTCTCCCTAAGAGGCCACGCCTTCGCCAGTGCTGTCCCCGCCCACTGAAGGGATCTTCCTCCTCTCTTCGGCCTGGATAACTTTTTTTTTCCTCCAGTAATTCCTTAATATATCTGTCAGTGTTCGCATTTCCCTAAATGTCTTATCTTTTTTTTTTTTGTCCCTTTTTCGTTAGTCTGAATTAGGAATCAAAGGTCCGTACCTTGTGACTGTTGACGTGGCTCTGATGTGGCTCTTAAGTCTCTTGTAGTTCGTAGCTCCCCATCCGAGTAAATGTCAATCTCTCTGTTGATGAAAACAATCTGATTGTTTATCCTACAGAATTTCCCAAGCCTAGATTTTTTTTTTTTTTTTTTTTGGCGGTACGCGGGCCTCTCACTGTTGTGGCCTCTCCCATTGTGGAGCACAGGCTCCGGACGCGCAGGCTCAGCGGCCACGGCTCACGGGCCCAGCCGCTCCGCGGCATGTGGGATCTTCCCGGACCGGGGCACGAACCTGCGTCCCCGGCATCGGCAGGCGGACTCTCAACCACTGCGCCACCAGGGAAGCCCCTAGATTTTTTTTTTTTAATTAAAACACAGTGGCGTCATTTAACATGTTTCTCTTCCCCTTAGATATCTTGTAAATTGGTAGTTAGATCTCGAGGCTAGATTCAGGTTTATTATTATCTTTTTGTTTTTGTTTTTTGATAGCACATAGGTGGTGAAGTGTGCCTCTAACAATGTGTATAATACCTGGTCGTCTCTCTTTGTCATACTATCAGCCATTGTTCTTCATTGCCTAGATCCATTAATTCAGTAGGGGTTTCAAAACTGTGATGTTCTTGGGATTTCCCTGGTGGTCCTGTGGTTAAGAAACCGCCTTCTAATGCAGGGGATATGAGTTCAATCCCTGGTTGGGGAACTAAGATCCCACATGCCACGGGGCAACTAAGCCCTTGAGCCACAACTAGAGAGCCCAAGTGCCGCAACAACAGAGCCCACCGGCTCTGGAGCCCGCCTGCCACAACGAAGAGCCCGCCCACCGCAACTAAGACCTGATGCAGCCAAAAACAAATAATTTTAAAATTGTGATATTCTAGTTATATCATTCCCTCTTCATTTATTAGTTGGAACATCTCATTTCTACTGCTCTTAACTGTCTTGTGTAGATCCAAACTTCCATATATTGCGTTGACCAAAAAGTTCGTTCAGGTTTTTCCATACCATCTTACAGAAAAACCCAAATGAACTTTTTGGCCAACCCAACAGTATAAGTTTCCTTCTGCTTGAAGGACTTATGTCAACATTTCTCATAGTGCAGGTCTGCTGATGATGAATTTTTTCACATTTTGTCTAAAAAAGTTTTCATTTCACCATAATTTCTGAAAGGTATTTTTTGTTGGGTATAGAAGTCAAGGGTGACAGTTTCTTCTTTCAGTACTTTAACTACGTTGCTCCATTGACTTCTGGTTTCATTGTTTTTAAAAAGAAGTCTGGGGCTTCCCTGGTGGCGCAGTGGTTAAGAATCTGCCTGCCAATGCAGAGGACACGGGTTCGAGCCCTGGTCCGGGAAGATCCCACATGCCGTGGAGCAACTAAGCCCGTGCACCACAACTACTGACCCTGCGCTCTAGAGCCTGCGCGCCACAACTACTGAAGCCCATGCGCCTAGAGCCCGTGCTCCGCAACAAGAGAAGCCACCGCAATGAGAAGCCCGCGCACTGCAACGAAGAGTAGCCCCTGCTCACTGCAACTAGAGAAAGCCCGCATGCAACAAAGAAGACCCAATGCAGCCAAAAATAAATAAATTTATTTTAAAAAAAAAGTCTGCTGAAATTGTTTACCTTTGTTCCTTTGTCATAAAATGTCTCTCCCTCCCCCCACACTGCCCACTCTTAAGATGTTCTATTTAGCACTGATTTTAAGCAATTTCATTATGATGTCCCTTGTTGAAATTCAGTTTCTTGTGCTAGGGTTTCATTGAACTTTTTGGAAATGTGGGTTTATAGTTTTCATCACATTTGGAATATATTTGGCCATTATTTCTTCAAATATATTTTCTGCCCTCCCCCTTTTCCTGGAACTCCAATTACACATATATTAGACTCCCAGAAGTTTTCTCACAGATCCACTGATACCCTGTTCGTTTTTTCTTTCCTCAGTCTATTTTCTCTGTGTTTCATTTTGAAGAGTCTCTATAATTATATCTTCAAGGTCACTAGTGTTTTCTTCCTCAGTGTCTAATCTGATGTTAATCCCATCAGGGTATTTTTTATTTCACATTATAATTTTCATTTCTAGAAGATTGACTTGGATCTTTCTTATATCTTCCAAGCCTTTACGTAACATGCTTAATATTTCTTTTACTTTCTTGAGCATATAGTAACTGTTTTAATGTCTGTCTGCTAATATCTTTGTTCTAACATCTGTGTCAATTCTGGGTCTGCTTTCATTGATTGATTGGTTTTCCTTGTTATGGGTCATATTTTCCTAATTATTTGCATGTCTGGTGATTTTGAACTGAATGGCAGACACTGTGAATTTTACCTTGCTAGGTGCTGGATATTTTTGTATTCCTATAAATATTCTTGAGCTTTGTTCTGGGATACAGTTAAGTTACTTGGAAATAGTTTAATCCTTTTCAGGCTTGCTTTTCAGTTTTGTGAGTTGGGACCAGAATATCCATTAGTCTAGAGCTAATTTTTCCCCACTACTGAGGTGATCCCCTTCTGAGCACTCGATCTGATGCCTCGTGATGTATGAGGTCTGCCATTCTGGCTATAGTGGGAACAAACACTATTATTTGTCTTGTGTGACCTCCAGGGATTGTTTCCTCTGCTGCCTTTATTTGGTTGCTTCTCTAGACTCAGGTAGTTTCCTCGTACACATGCTCTGACCAGTGCTCAGCTGAAAACTTGAAGGAACCCTCTGCAGATTTCTGGATATCTCTGTCTCTGTCTCTCTCTCTTCTCTATCCTCCTTCCTCTCTCCACATCTCACTCTCTGGTAATCTGCCCTGAAAAGTCTAGCTGCCTTGGCCTCCCTGGACTCCCTGGTCCATCTCCCCAGCTCAGAAAGACTATTGGACTCCACCTGTGTTCCTCTTCTTTGTGCTGCATCCTGGAAACTCTCCCAAGGAACTAGGCTGAAGCGCTCACGGGGCTCATTTCATTTTTTCTCCCTCTCTCAAGGATCACTGTGCTGTCTGATGTCCATAACGATTGCTTCATATATTTTGTACAACCTTTTCATTGCCTCAGGTGGGAGGGTAAATCCCATTCCTGTTAGTCCATCTTGGCCAGAAGCTGAAGTTGACCTGGGTCACTTACACTTAAGTTTATATATTCAGCCGGGAGCCTGCTCCCAGAAGATTTCACTACACCCCACCATCATCTCCATCTCTCCAAATTGTATGCCCTTCCTCAGTGAGCTCAGAATACCCTGCCTGTGACTATGATCATTGTTCATGAGTCTCTCTGCAGGGCCACTATGTCACTTCTTAGTCTGTGAGCTCATTTGGGGTGGGGTTGTGTCTACATAGCTTTGTATCCTCCCTGGTGTCTGGCATACAGTAGGTGCTGAATTAAATACGTAGGAGAATGAATAAAGAGAAATCTATGATCACTTGGCCATGACCAATCAGAACCATACGGCCATACTCATGACTGGTATATGCTTCAGACTTGCCATAAACAGTGGGCACTAACTCTGACAGCTGTCCTCTGAGCACTTCCCTCTTCCTGAGCTGAGCTGGCAGTGTCCAGGGCACTCCCAAGAATGTGGCTTTAAATATCCTGACCTTGACAATTCCAAGGCCTTCGATGGAAGGCGTGTGGAGTTGAGACACATGAGTCACCTAAGGTACTAGAAAAGTGTAGCTGCTTCACTCAGGCTCTCAGAACACTCCCTGTCTGAGGTGCAGTAGAAGGAAGAAAATAGACATGGCGAAACCTAGTAAACTCTCTCCTCACTCCCACAGATGTATCCGGAACTCTCTGCCTGTACAAGGGGCACTGACAGAGGATCCCAGACATAGTCACTGCCAGCTCAGTGTCTGGATAAGGCCACCCCAACAGGTGCAAAGCAGGAATTAGCAGAATCGAGGAGCCGGGGAGGGGGGACTCAGGGCAGATCCGTCTCTGGAATCACAGTCTGCACACTTCCCAAATCAACCTTGGATACCCCTGCTTTTCAGGTCTAGTGGGCAAGGCCCTGCCAAGCTCCCATTCTGTGCCCTACACAGTGCTAGATGCTACAAGGACAAAAGAAGTCCTGCTGTCCTTAAGGAATTTAATAATTTCCCTAAATGCAATGCTTCCCAAAGTGCGGGTTCCCAGTCACCTGCATGTGAACTGTCAGGGAAGTTTATTAATAATGCAGATGCCAGAGCTCACTCCCAGACAGAAGGAATCACATTCTTTAGGAATGAAGCCCAAGAATTGATACTTTCTTTTCTTTCTTTGCCGAACCTCACGGCTTGTGAGAACTTAGTTCCCTGACCAGAGATCCCAGGGATCGAACCCGGGTCCCCTGCAATGGAATCATGGAGTTCTAACCACTGGACCACCAGGGAATTCCCAAGAATTGATATTTTTAATAAGCTTCTTATATACATAAAAGTGTAAGAAATACTGCTTTAATGTTTTATCCCTATGAAGGTTGATTCACTGGGTCTGGAAACCTAAGAAATTTGTTAGGAGTTGAACAGTCTCTGGCCATTGGCATCTGGGCTTAGAGTTTCTTTGGCACTGTAACTCCCTTGATAGGCTTCCAGTCTGTTTGCTTCTGGTGGATTCTGTGAGCTAGTCTATAAAACCAGAAATCTTGGGCTTCCCTGGTGGCGCAGTGGTTGAGAGTCCGCCTGCTGATGCAGGGGACACGGGTTTGTGCCCTGGTCTGGGAGGATCCCACATGCCGCGGAGCTGCTGGGCCCATGAGCCATGGCCGCTGAGCCTGCGTGTGCGGAGCCTGTGCTCCTCAATGGGAGAGGCCTCAGAAGTGAGAGGCCCGCGTACCGCAAAAAAAAACCAAAAAAAACCCCACAAATCTTGTTGAGACTAGTCTTTGGGTCTGGAGTCTGGTGTGGGTGTATCTTTCTCTAAGTAACAGGCCTTAGTGCTTTCCCAGACACTCAGCCTTATAATTAATCTTGAGCTATACCTTAGGACAACTGGAGAGGCATCCCAAGGCTGGTCCTTGCCTGTAGGCTATATCCCACTTACATATCTAATGGAATTGATGGTTCCCTTTGTCTTGGAGGTAATGAAAACCAGGAGGTACTTAGGAAAGAGCTAGGGATCAGACTTCATGTGTGTCCCAGTCTTTTTTTTTATTTAATATTTATTTATTTATTTATTTTGGCTGCGCCGGGTCTTAGTTGCAGCATGCAGGATCTTTTTTTTTAATTGCTGCATGCGGACTCTTAAGTTGCGGCATGCATGCGGGATCTAGTTCCCCAACCAGGGATTGAACCCGGGTTTCCTGCATTGGGAGCGTGAAGTCTTACCCACTGGACCACCAGGGAAGTCCCTGTCCTTCCAGTTTCCAGAATCTTAGCCACTTTTTTTTTTTTTTTTTTTTGCGGTACGCGGGCCTCTCACTGCTGTGGCCTCTCCCGTTGCGGAGCACAGGCTCCGGATGCGCAGGCTCAGCGGCCATGGCTCACAGGCCCAGCCGCTCGGCGGCATGTGGGATCTTCCCGGACCGGGGCACGAATCCGTGTCCCCTGCATCGGCAGGCGGACTCTCAACCACTGCACCACCAGGGAAGCCCCTTTGCCACTTTTGACCATAGGCAGAAAGAGCTTCTCTTAGCAAAGCTCTATTTTCTTCCTTTTCTGTTTTTGGGTAGGCTAGTTTGAACATAAGTTTACCTTTTTATAGTACCTTACTAAGAGCAACAAGAAGGAACTAACCCTATCCAATGCTCTAAATTTCTCTACTAAGTAATGTGCCGCTATAACCACAGTAGGCACATGAGCTACATCCCAAGATACAATAGGAAACTGTATAACTAGCTGTATCAGACTGCCAGTTTCTCAACCCAAGATATAGGGGTTATTACTACCCTTCCTCTTACCTCCTTGGGTTGAATCATTTTAGGGTTGAATCATCTAAGGGGGGAGCTGCCTCTTGAAACTCCTGGCTCATGGTACTAATTTCTGTGCTAGTTAGGACTTTTTAGGTTGAAATAAACAAAAATCCAACTCAATCGGCTTAAACAATAAAGAAAATTTATTGGATCACATTACTCTAAAGTCCAGAGGAAGAGCTGGCTCTGAGCAAGGCCTGATGCAAGAGTGCATACAGTGTCACCAAGGACTCTGCTCCCTGTCTCCCACTCAGCTTTTCATGGGGGCTTGATCACCATGTTTCATGCAGCTTCAGGCCTTCCATCAGCTCCAGGTTCATCCGGTCATAAAGTGGCCACAGCAATTCCCAACTCATATCCTCACACTAGTATCTGCTTTACAAGTCCTGGGACTCATATTCTCTCATTCACTCGAAATGGGTCAAGTACCCACCCCTGAACCAGCCCTTGTGGCCAGTGTGCTGAGTGGCTAAGGGATAATTGGAGATAAGAGTCCATCCCACACAAATCCCAGTGCTGGGAATGGGCGAAATCCTCTAAGGGGAACCATGCGCTGTGGCAGTAGGGAGGGAATGGCTGCTGGGTAGGCAACCAACAAGGAGTTTATAGCCAAATGTAGAGGGGAGCAGACACCTAAATGGTGTTACCAAAATGAGGTTAGGACTGTAACATTAACCAGGGGGATAAAAGAAGGTGCACCTAAGTCTGCCTTGAGAAATTTAGAAAGGCTTCTCAAATGTTGGTGAAGATGTGGAGAAAAGGGAACACTCCTACACGGTTGGTGGGAGTGTAAGTTGGTGTAGCCACTATGGAAAACAGTATGGAGGTTCCCTAAAAATAGAACTATCATATGACTCAGCAGTTCCACTCCTGGGCACATATCTGGACAAAAATGAAAACACTAATTCAAAAAGATACATGCATCCCAATGTTCACAGCGGCACTATTTACAATAGCCAAGACATGGAAGCAACCCAAATGCCCATCAACAGGCGACTGGATTAAGAAGATGTGGTATGGTTATATAAAAGGAGTATTACTCAGCCATAAAAAGAACCAAATATTGCCATTTGCAGCAACAGGGATGGACCTAGAGAATATTATGCTTAGCGAAATGTCAGACAGAGAAAGACAAAACTGCAGGATATCACTTGTATGTGGAGTCTAAAAAATAATACAAATGAATGTATATGCAAAACAAAAATAGACTCACAGGCATAGACACAAACTTACGGTTACAAAGCAGAGAGGGAAGAGGGAGTATAAATTAGGAGTATGGGATTAACAGATACAAACTATTATATATAAAATAGATTAGCAACAAGGATAGACTGTATAGCACAGGGAATTATACCCATTATCTTGTAATAACCAATAATGGAGTATAATCTGACGAAATACTGAATCCCTATGGTGCACACCTGAAACTAACACAATATTGAAAATCAGCTATGGACTTCCCTGGGGGCCCAGTGGTTAAGAATCCGCCTGCCAATGCAGGGGACATGGGTTCGAGCCCTGGTCTGGGAAGATCCCACATGCCGCGGAGCAACTAAGCCCGTGTGCCACAACTACTGAGCCTGCGCTCTAGAGCCCGTGAGCCACAACTACTGAAGCCCATGTGCCACAGCTACTGAAGTCTGTGAGCCTAGAGCCCATGCTCTACAATAAGAGAAGCCACTGCAATGAGAAGCCCGCACACCGCAACGAAGAGTAGCCCCTGCTCACCGCAACTAGAGAAAGCCTGCGCGCAGCAACGAAGACCCAATGCAGCCAAATAAATAAATAAATAATTTTTTTTAAAAAGAAAATCAGCTATACTTGAGTAAAAAGATTAAAACTAAAAGAAACCTACAAGACCATGTTGCCTTTATTTGCCACCAATGACCTCTGTCTTTGACAGGCTTCATGGACATAGTACTTCCCTGGTTTTCCTCCTACATTCCGGGCTGCTACTTTCAGTTTCCTTTGTTAAATTAAGTTAATGGTGTTGAAGCTGGTTATGGGCTCATAGGAGGGCGTGGTAGTATTTTATACTTCTCTGTGTTCTACACTTCCCAAGATACTTTTGAAGAATAATTTTTTTTTTGTTTTCTTTTCTTTTTTTTTTTGGCCGAACCGCGAGGTTGGCGGAGATCTTAGTTCCCCGACCAGGTATCCGGCAGTGAAAGCCCCGAGTCCTAACCACTGAACCAACCAAGGAATTCCCTGGGAGAATAACTTAAATGAAGTTTCTCTTCTCATCTCTTCCCTTCTCCACCTCCCCAAGTTGCTCTCCAATGTGTGCAAAAGCGCATGTAACCATCACCTGCAGATCTTGTTAAAACTTTGCTCACCCGGCCCTGCTATTTTCCTGACCTTATCTCTCACCACACTGCCTTGTGCTGAGGTCATTCCAGCCATTCCGGCCTTCCTATCCGTCCTCAGATACACTGGTAAGTTCACTCTGACCTTTGCACTTTCACAACCACAAACAACAGGATCCCTGCTCAAATGCCA